>NW_006299260.1:1128524-1147250 GCF_000327345.1 Myotis davidii | reverse complement strand
TAGTAAGTAATAAAAATTAATCATTATTATTAATATGTGGGACTTATTTGAACCTAATAACAATACAATATTTTTAAGATTTTATTATTTCTTTCTAGACTTGAAAGGACTTTGATGACTCTTAGTCCTAGTAGATATCTATCTATCTACTAGTATATATATCTAGGGCAATGTATTTTGACATTCTTCAACTACTTTGGAACATTAGGCATCAAGGGAAGCAGAAATAGCACAGATAAAAAGGAAAAGAAATTAAAAATGACTTTAGAGAAAGCAAAGGAAACATGATTTTCATTTGACCTACATTTACACAGGGAAGTTCTATAACACAGAAATAATGAGAAAATGTTGAGCACACTAAATATATCATATTTAAATTCAGTTTTTGCTAGGGATTAAGAAAATCATTAGGATTTTTTTTTTAAATAAAAAAATTTCTTGACTATGTTTAAAGATCAGTGATGTCTATTGCAGAAACTAGTATTAAAGATTTGGTCATTGAAAAAGGAAATTTGTCCTACATTGTTGCCTATGATCAGTTTTCACAGAGAATATGTCCTTTAGCTGCCACAGCCAGTCTGAGAATTCATTTTTTCCTATTCATTTAACATTGCCCATAAAGTTAGTATTATATCAAATGTAGACATCTTGGTGCCTCCCCTAAGGGTAAGGAGAATTTGAAAATCAGAGGAGAACACACCCTTGATAAGTACATTATATTTATCTTTCAACTTTGGCTATATTTGACAGCTTCTCAGTACAAATGGCATTTTCTCTGTAGTATCAACTAAAATACTGCAGCAAGATTAGCAATGTTACTTTCAAAAGAAATTAAACATGCTGTGCTGATAAAGCTGCTTTCATTGTTCTTCATTTACCAAGTAGTTTAAGACCTTTTTTGGAAGAAGTCAGGGAATTAAATATAAACATTTTCCTTAAGCAAAGCACATTCTTTTCAGAGCAGCATTGGTTATAATGGGATTTAACTTATTAAGATATAGTTTTGAGGTGCATAGGTGATGGTGAGAGGGGCAGTGCAGATATATTTTAAATATTTCTTTTTGTGGCAAGATTGAGAAACCAAAAATGGTAAGCTGCTGGCAGAAGCCTGGGTTTAAAATTAAAACACACCTGTCTTAATGAGTAAGTATCTAGTTCTATGATCAGAGCTACAGAAGAATGGTCATTCTAATAAACACAATCAGGAGATGTGTGTGAGCGTGTGTGTGTAGGGGGAGGGGGGAGAAAAAGACTTGCAAAAAAGCAGAATGTGGAATTCAGTACAAGGACAAATCCTGGACAGCATAAAGATAACAGCATTGAAGAAAAGACTAGAAACAAAATAGCCAATTCCCACCCTAAAAAAGGTCTTTTTAGAATTGCTCCAAAGCTAGGAACATCTCTCTCTCTCTCTCTCTCTAAAAATAAAAATAAATAAATGAAAACATATCCCAGGTAAGGAGTTTTCAAAATGTCATTTAATAACCTATTGCAAGTTTCTTAATTATTTTATATATTTAAATATATTCCTTTTTATTTTGGAAAATATATTACTGTCTATAAACTTTTGATTCTACAACATATAACTGTGAGGCTCAGAGAGCAAATTATTTTAGTAGTCAAGTATTTCTACCTCCTGACATTTCATCAGTTTTTTGTTTGAAACGTTACTTATATGTTTTCTTAGCATTTAACATTTTATCTGCTAGTCTTATATCCCCAGCTAGATTGCAAATCCTGTGTCTGATTTCCCTTATGTGCTCCATAGGACCAACCCAGTGTCTTGTTTGCAGACAATAATTGGTTTTAATTATATATAATTAGAAACAATATTAGGATGGAACTTAGAAATAAATCATTATAAAGTTAACAAGGACCATGTAGGAAAAAAAATGGTACTAGAAATTGCTGAAAAGTTAATACTCCACCCACTCATTTACTCAATCAAAACTATTACAATGACTTCCATGAGCTAGGCTTTTGGAACATTTTTCATATATATATGAAAATAAATGTAATGAAGAAAAACAAAGTAGAGAAAGTGAAAGGGGAGGGACAGAAGCAGAAATGTAGGGGGAATGGATTGGAATTTTAATGGGGTGGTTAGGGAAGATCTCTCTCAGAAGGTGATATTTGAGAAAGACTTAGTGGAGGTGGGGACTTAGCAAGCAGTGCATCTGGGAAAAGAATATTTCAAGCAGGAGGAACAAATCCAAAAGGCCTTGCGGTATAAATATGATATGTGTGCTCAAAAAAACAAAACAGACAAACAAAAAAACACAGTGAGAAGGGCCCTGTGGGCCAAACATTGTAACTGACCAGTGTTGTCAGAGAAGATCTCAGAACAAAAATAAGCTTGGAGAGAGGTACAGATTGTGTGAGGCCCTATAGGAAATTGCAAGAATTTTTTTTTTTTTTTTTAGGGAAGGGTAGGAAAGTGAAAGACATAAACTTATTAGAGATTTTAAGAAGAGAAATACCATGGTCTTACTTTAGCTTTTTAGGATCACTCTGTTTGCTTTATTGAAACTAGATTACAAAAATATAAGGGAAAACAGTCAGGAAGAATGGTCAACAATCTAAGCAAGAAATGGTGATGATTGGGGCCAGAATGATAGCAGTACTAGGAAAGGTTGAGGGAAGCGAGAAGATGCTAACTATAATTTGAAATTAGAGTCAACAAGACTTGATGATGTAACGTGTGAATATAAGACAGAAATCATGGATGACTGAATGTGTTAAGAAATATTATCCAAAATTTGGAAATGAAACAAAGAGAAAACTGTGAGTTCTTTCATATTAGACCTGTGCCTCATAGGCCCTCACAAGGATCATTTCATCCATAGGGCATGAACCAATGTTAACTTATTATTTATTGTTATATAATAACTTCAATATCATCTAGTTACATGTTCACTTATAAACTTTTGCCAGTAGAGATGCAACTATTTTCCATCTAGCAGAGAAAGATAACCTCAACAATTTATTGTCCTGAGGATTATTAACCACCTTTGTCCCTAATTTAGCAAACTTAGTTGCTTTCCTGACTATATAATATCTGTTTCTACTTGGAGTCTTTATCTCTTTTGAATCTTTGATTTTTTTGTATCAGCTTTACCACCCTGCTGGTTTCCTCATATGTGAGCTAATAAATTTTTGACACATAAATAAATTTTTGGCACAAATCACTTTATATCTGTATGAGAGTCATGTTCCTATCTTTTACAACAATTATATTTTGACAAAGGTTTTGAGTATGAGTAATTGAAAGAACAAAACTACCATTTACTGAAATGGGGAGAGGGTTTTGGGGGAATAAATTTTAGGGGAAGATTGATAGTTCAGTTTTGGAAAGGTTAAGTTTAAAGTGTCAGTCCAGTACCTCCATCAAGTAGAGATATTGGATTGAAGAGTTTGTAAAAGGAAAGAGAGATGCATTCAAGATATTAAACTGGGAGCCATCAGTGTTACAAATGGTCTTAAAAGTCATGGTACTGGATAAGGGAATCTAGCCAGATTTTTTTTTTCTAAGGATTGAGCCCTGATGCCTGCCAACATTTAAAAAACAGGAAAACAGGATAGATAAAAAGAAGTGGTTAGGAAATCCAAGGGATGATCCTTTTCTGGAAGCTATTTGAAGAAGGCATTTCAAGCAGGATATGGGAGTGCACTCTGTCAAAAGCAGCCAGAGTACTCAAGTTAAGGTGAAGGCAGAAGTGATCACTGAATTAGAAACATGAATGTCCGCGGTGCCCTTAACCAAAGCACTTTTGATTAAGTTATAGGATTAAAAACCTAACTGGAAAGTGTTCAAAAGGGAATGCGAATAAAGCAATTTAAGAGAGTGAATATAGACAATTCTTCGGTAGGGTTTTGCTACACAGGGATGGAAACTAAGATTGAGGGATTGAGAGGAGCTTGAGATTTTTTTTTTTAAGATGAGAGAGATTTCTATTCATATGAATGATAGGAGACATAGATGGTTCCAGAGAAAGAGAGAACAATAGCTGAAATAAAGTTGTTGAGTTGGTGAGAAGGGAGCAGGCCTCATGCACAAGTTAGAGATGGCCTTATCTCTTAGTAGGGACTGCTCATCCATAGTATGGGGAGATAAGGCAGAGTATGTGGGCCCAGGTTCAGGGCCAGGTTCACAGTTATGGTGAAGTGAGACCAGTCAGTCTGACTGTGGACTTTTCCTCAGCCACATTCTTCTGGGAGGGCAGAGGTACAGAGTGGGCTGAAAAATATGAGTGGTCAGGTGATCATGATGGAGCAAGAGAGGCTCAAGGGCTTGAGGATGGACCACAGAATTATACTAGAGAAGGAGAGTAAAAAGTACATGAGGGAGTGATGGATTGTAGGAACTTGTGAAATTAATAATGAAGTCAGAACCCTTAGGAGTAAGCTATAAAGTCAGAGAACTCCAGGGAGGTTAAATTTGGTAATTCATATTATAGATGGTTAATAACAAAGTCTAACTTATCACTGTGAAATTAAGTGGTTGAGATAGAGTGGAGACTCAGTGACAGGAGCATGAAAAAGGAGAAAGCAGAGACTTAGAACACAGTGAGCATCAACAGGAACATAGCTTTGACTCTCCAAGGAAGAGTTATCTGGCTCCTAAGTGGTGTGGCAGGATGAGGAACCCAGGAAGTCTGGCTGCAGAGAATGTATTCTTAAATGATATTATTAAAATGTCAGGCAATTGTTCAGCTATTTGTAAAGGAAGTTGTATTGCTTTCAATTGCATTAATTTAGAGAAACAGGAAACATTGTAGAATTATTTCTTTTGTGTAATAGAGTAGAGGGTCTTTTAAATTACCCTTTTTAAAATACCCATCTTTTCTACTCTCCAAAAGAGCATTTCCTCACCATGAACACAGACAGAAAGCAAATTAGGCTATATAGACAGAGAGACAAAATTAAAGCAAGTGGCCAACACATGAAAGAGGAATATAGAATGAATCAAGTGGTGGATGCAAAAGGAAGGGAAAATTTTTAAAGAAAGTGTACAGGGAAGGGAAAAAAGTATGTTCAGAAGAATGAGCAAACAAAGGATTTGCATAGGGACCAGAAAGCCTACATCTATACTAATAAAAGGGAAATATACTAATTAGACCAGACGTTTTCTTGATGTCCTTCTGGACAAAGCCGCAGCGACTGCCTGAGCCTTGGCCCTCACAGCGAGGCTCAGGCAGGCCACGGATGGTGGCTGCTGCTGCGAGGGCCAGGCCGGGCTCAGGCAAGCCACGGTGGCTAGCAGTGGCAGCAGCAGTGGTATGATGGGATCGCCTCCTGCAGAGGGAGGCCAGAGGCAGCAGCAGCGAGGGGGTGATGGGGGGAGTACCTTCCTGTGATTGGCCGGTCACCTCCCGCAGAGGGAGGCCAGACTGCGGCTTAGGCCTAAGCCATCAGTAGTACATACCCTGAGGGTTCCTGGACTGTGAGAGGGGGCAGGCCAGGCTGAGGAATTCCCCCTTCTCCCCTCACTGCACAAATTTCCTTGCACCAAGCTTCTAGTATAGTGATAATAATGAGTAATCTATGGAAAGAATTATTCAAGAATTTATACTACAAGAGAACAAAACAAGATGACTGTCCAGCTAGCGTGTCTGAGTTGGTTGAGTGTCAGCCTATGAACCAGGAAGTCATGGTTCAATTCCCAGTCAGGACACATGTCGGGTTACTGCTTGATCCCCTGTGTGGGGCATGAAGGCTCGATCCCCAGTGAGGAGCATGCAGGAGGCACCGATCAATGATTGTCTCTCATTATTGATGTTTCTATCTCTCTCTTCTTTCCTCTCTCTGAAATAAATAAAAAACATATTTTTTTAAAAAGGAGATAATAATACTGTCCCTATTTACAATGGTGTTGGGAAGCTTGAATAGTTAGTAGAAGTTTAGTAAACACTTTCACATGTCAGATGAAAGACACTAAAGGAGTACAGAGTGTTACTATATTTTGAACAATCAGAAAACCTAATATTAAAGTAATGACATTTTATACTTTCATGAGTTCAAAAGCCTTTATAAACAAATGTCATTTTATACTCCTTTTATTTATAGAGAAACCGAGGCAGAAAAAGATTTACCCCTGTTGTCAGAGGTGATTCTACAAGTCAATTGAATAGTCAGAAATAGATGTATGTGAACACATGTACAGAGAAAGACCACAACATGGCAAGAAGAGATAGTTTAACCACCTTAACCTTGAACACAATATCATGCTACCAAGGACATACAGTGTACAGTAGGAAAGTTACTTAACCACGAGCAGGGAGACCATGATCATTGCCCTGGCTCACAGACCAACACATGTGATATTAAGTAACTCACTTAACAAATATTGAATAGGTGTTTAATAGCCTATACAAGTGTAGGTATTACTTTTCCTTTTCCAGATATTGATGGCAATGGAGAAGCATGAAGCCTGGAAGGAAGACTCAGCTTTCCTGGATCTTGACAGTGTCACTAAAGAGACATTTATTTTTCTCAGGAAGTGGGAGTAGCTAGATACCCACTTCTTGTGTGCTCTCTAGAGCCACCAACCTGGGAATCCCCAACAGCCTGGAGGTGAACTATACTATTAGCTGAATTACTCCTGGTTCTGGGATTTGGGCAGGGTTGTTGCTTGCCCTGGGAGGACACTAGAAACCATATTGCTCCTTCGCACCTTACCAAAGTGTTAACAGCTACCGATACCTTCACTACCAGCCATCAAGTGTAAAATGTTATGCTTTCTGCCATTCTCTGGACAGTGGCTCTAACCTGGTAAACAAAAATGATAAAGCTATCACTGCTTAAACTGTACTATCATGAAACAGTATTTTGACTATAGCCTCTTCTACAAGCAACCAAAAATGCTTTCTAACATTTCCGTTATTTGACAACTACAAATCCTGAAAATGCTTAGAAAATAGAACATACATGGTGAAACTGTTCCATCTTGTTCAGATGCCTCCCTAAAAGATAGACAGTGGCTCTGTGCATAATTAGCATATTTTGGCCTTAAGCCTTGCACCTAGTAATGCTCTTCAAGTGATTAAGACTATCTGACTAGTGCTATAATCCCCTAGAAATGTACCGTTTGGTTTTTCTCAGTACTGTTATAAAAATGAGTAGGAATGCTTTCTGGAATTAAGGAACAATGTTCCAGCTAGTTAAAGGAACAGAACAAATGTGTATATGTCCAACCATGTCAACTGTATTAAGGATAGCTCGAGATCATTTCTCAATTGAATTGTTTAAATGACACTATTCCAATGTCAAATCTTTTAGTCTTTATTATAAAACTGACAGTATATAATTATCATTTGTCCTCAATCTATTTTTCTTTTAAAATTGTGACAGATGTTCAACTTTATATGATGAGAGTGTGGACAAGTCTTTAAGAAATTTCTTAACACCTGAGGCAGATTCAATAGGAATCAAAGTCATTATTTAATTTGTTTTTATTAGATTTTTTCTTCAACTTCTGCCATCACAATGAGAAACTCACATGATAATAATCTAGTTGAAATCACTATCTTTTTAATGGTCTTTTAAAAATATATATATTGAGCCAAGCTCTTGAATGAGAACTTCAGTTTATAGCAAGAGAGCAATTCTTGTGTAACCAAACATATCTAGATATTAAATCCAAAAGCCCGTCTTGCAGAAAGAAGGTGCAGCAGAACTCACTTGAGAGAGCTTCCATTCCTGCCTGCACACTCTCAGATTACTGTCTTATATTCCTTAGGGACAATTGTACTTGAACATACTAATTTAAGTAGTATTTGTGTTTTAAACAAAAAATATTATTTGTGAGTAATGATGTACCCATCATGAATAAAGTAAAATGTTGACTAGTTAAACTCTACACAACAAATTACAAATAAGCTGGGGTTTGTTTGTCTGTCTGTTTGTTTGTTTTTAGCCAATGATGTTTAATGTGAGTAATTTTAAACATCCCAAATGTTCTCTGGTCCCAAAATAACTGTAGTAGTTTTTCAATCAGGAGTCACCAATGTACCTTAGTTGTATTGTTTCATCAGTCATCCTGTATGGTTTTTTGTGTTTTGTTTTATTTTTAATATTTTTGATTGATTTCAGAGAGGAAAGGAGAGGAAGTGAAAGATAGAAACATCAATGATGAGATAGAATCATTGATTGGCTGCCTTCTGCATGCCCCCCAACTGGGGATTGAGCCTCCAACCCAGGCATGTGCCCTGACTGGGAATCAAAACGGGATCTTCTGGTTCATGGGTCAATGCTCAACCCCTGAGCCACATTGGCAGCACTATTCTCTCTTATTTAATGGATTGGAAGGAGAGGTCACTGGGTGTTAGGAACTAAAGGACAGACTCCAGGTAAAGCAATAACAGCAAAGCAAAGGTAGCTTCTCCAGGCTTCATTTTTAAGGATGTCTATCCCATTTGTAGGGCCACTCTCTGCATGCCAAATAATTAGGCACTACAGAAATTTCATTTTGCTCTCAGGAGAGAAGAAAATAGTTCCTACTTATTCTTTCCATCCCCTGACTAAATATTGGCTAAAGGAAAAGAAGTAGAAGAGCCTCCTCAACTCTCTTCACCTCAGGAATATAGAGCTTTCAAAGGTCAATGGGAAAATCATAGAGAAGGGGCTCACAGATTTTTGAATAGTTTTTATAGACAAAGTTTGTCTGAAAGCTCATTGTAAAGCAACATATCTTAGTAATATATTATTTTTAATAATAAAAATGCTTTCACACATCCACTGCTTCAATAAATATTTATTAAGTATCTACTATGTACCAGGCACTAATTTAGGCAATGGGGATATTCAGTGAATAAAATTAAGTCATGTTCTTATAAAGCTCATATTTCAAAGAGACAATAAGCCACCCTGTGTGGTAGAAAAGGTTAAAAAGAAAAAAAATAAGGCAGGGAGATACAGAGTAATGGGGAGGCAATGCTATTTTATATGGATGCCAGGGAGTTGGCATTCAAAGAGAAGCAAAAAAAGAGGGGAGACAGTGGGTGGAGATGTGAGGGGAGACCTTCCCAGTAAAGTAAACCATGAAGGCAAAGGTCAGTGTGCTTGGCATACTCAAGGTGAGCAAGGAGTCCAGAGTAGCTAGAGGGAAAAAGCTAGGTGAAGAGTAAGGTAAGAATAAAGAGATGCGGGCACAGGATTGAGTAGCACTCAAATCAAATAGAGCCTATTATTCTTGGGGAGGGCTTTCATTGTTTAAAAAAAATATGTTTTTATTGATTTCAGAGAGGAGGAAAGAGAGAAAGAAAGATAGAAACATCAATGATGACAATCATTGATAGGCTGCCTCCTGCACACCCCCTACAGGGGATTTAGCTGGCAGCCCTGGGCATGTGCCCTGGTGGAAATCCAGTTGGTGACCTTTTGGTTCATAGGTTGATGTTCCACCACTAAGCCACCCCAGTCAGCACTCTCTTGAATGTTTGGGAATAGTTTAAGAAAGATAAGTGTTAGTTGACTCTAAAGGTCACTCTAGCTTCCATATGGAGAATAGACAATAAGGAAGTAAGAGGCTGTTGCAGTTCTCTAGACTTGAAATTGGCGATTGCAAAGAGACCCTAGAGGGAATATTAAGTAGCAGTTGGATATATGATTCTTGAATACAAACAGAAGGGCCAGGCTGGGCATATGCACATAGACTCGCTGAGATGACCAAGTGAATGCATATGGAGGGATGAGAAGGAGTCCGGGCCGAGGTCGCAGCACTTCAGCATGTGTAGGTGGGAAATCAGGGAAGATTTCACAAAGAAAACTAAAGAGTGACCAGGGAGGTTGGAGATGAACCAAGAGAGCAGTGTTCTGGATGCCAAGAAATGTTTCAAGGAAGATAAGATCGTCAACTGCATGAAATGCTGCTGAATACAATCAGGCCTGAAATTTGAACATTAGACAATGCAACCTGGGTCTCAAGAGAGACATTTATAAAAGAACAATCTCATGAGAATGATGAGAATAAAAGTCTGATTGTAATATAATCTATTTTCTTTGAAGAAATTTCTTTTCTCCGTCTATGTTATTGAATTCTATAGTACTTATGTTTCTTTCTTCCTTATCAGAAAAACTTTCTCCAATGTAGTATTTACACAGCTCTGACGTGCAGTAAACTCCTTGTGATTCTTTATTTTTGGCATATTGACTAGTAAGATGTTATTTGTTTCATTCATCATTCACTCAACACACGCTTCTTCAGTGACTAAAAATGCTTTTTTAAAGAGTTGTAATGAGTTTTACAGATAATGTTTGAAAATTCGTGGCAGATACTAGGTATTCAAGAAAACCTATTAGTGGTGATGTAATGCAAAATGTTATGGAAATGTAAGAAATATTTTCTCATCAATAATGATTCTGTTAATATTATTGTCCTGGTTCAGTGTTTCTTCCCATTGCAGATCTAAACTTCTGCAAGCAGAATTTATTATGATGAAGTTCTACAGAGCACCCTTGGATAAGCAAAGTTTGGATAGCAAAAATCCAGCTAAGCCACAGAACCTTCTCCCTCTATGTACAGCTCAACATTAACTTGTGTATTATAAACCATAGGTGTTGGTGATAGGAAAAACATTCTCCAAGTACTTCTCCAAGTACTTAATTAAGTATCATGTGAAACAAATACAGAAGAACTTAGAAGTAGTAGAGTATTATGAACCTTGAAGCCACACTGCTGAATTTAATTCTGGTTCGATCACTTACCAGCTATGCTCTTGTGTAAGTTGTTTAATTTCTGTATTAATATATTTTTCTGTAAAATGAGTATAGTATTTATGCCTAATTTCTAGGGTTAATTCAAATGGGTTAATATATGCAAATCCTGGGAATTCTGCCTGGTATATAGTGAGTGCTCAGTAAATATTATGACTGAGAAAATGGTCTGGATAAGACAGGGACAGAGATAAAATTGACCTACTTTCTGACAGAATGGAGAATAAGAAACTGACACTAACTCTTCTGATGAATTAAATATTTTTAAAGTCTCTCATAATGTATTTAGTCAGCTGGCAAAAAATCAAGGAATCTCTAGAGGCTAAAAAGTTAAATGGATTTTCACCCTGTCTTAGCTCGGATGCCCTAGAGGCAGAATCTGGGGCAGGAATTCAGATGCATGGATACAGTCTCAGTCTAGTCTGAAGGGAACTGGGGACTAAATTTCCCTGCAGCGTTGCTCCCCAAAGAGGAACAAAAAGGAAAATTTTTAAACTTCCCTATCAATCATTGTCTATGGGCTAATGCTCTGAGGCAGTTGGCTTCCGTCAGACCCTAATCGGGGCAATTCTTCAGAAAAGAGAGGCAGCTGTAAGCTTTTAGCAGCCAAACACACATCCGCTGGAGGATAGAAGACCAGCCCAGTAAAGAGATGTGAGGCAGGGACTCTCTGAGTTGCCAAAGATGATTACAGCTCACTGTTTGTATTACACGGATGCATCTGCTTTCACATTGCGTTCTCTTCAATGAGTTACAGCATCTCCAGGGTACTATGATCTGAATTCCTGGGATAACTTATAAGGAAGGTATTATTGGAATGAATAGTGTCCCCGATACTGCAAAACAAATGCTGAGCTCCAAGGCAAAACTGATATTCATAATCTTCTGGCTTTTCCTAACCCTAAGATAGCACCTCTGTAGTCTAATAACTTGTTTAGTGTGGTGACCCAGATCCCCATTACTGAGGGAGCTGAACCCCTGGTTATCATGTCCTGATTGATTTATTTGACCATATACAACTAAAATCGGGTATGAAGATAGCAAAACATGCCCCAGAGGTTCACTTTTCTGCTGAACACGTTCTACTTAATCCCCATATATAGCAGCAGTCATACTTCCTAATGAAAAGCAGGACCAATTATTCCTGCCAGTGTATCTCCTTCCTGATCCTGCTCTTGTACAGGCACAGGGAACTCATAATGTCGCTGCATTTTTAAATTTAGCAAACTCTATCATTGATCACTTGGTGGAAGCACCTCATCCCCACTACTAACCAAGACCTCTAAGACCCACTGAGCCTAAACTAGTGGGGAGAGGAAACACAAATTCCCCCAAGTAATTCACTGGGAGGGGGAGTAACTAGGGCCACTTCCATTTGTACCACTTAGTTTCTGAACCTACTTATTATGCCTATTGGGGACATGTCAATAAATAGCAGCTGTTGGTTTAAGGAGTGCACTGAATTCTAACCGATAGCCCTGTAGTGGATGTCTTAGTGCCCTGGCCAGATCTTGCCTAAGAACAAATTGCATCTGCCCATCACTAGAGAACAGTCTTCAGCTAACAGGAACTGCCTGATCCACAAGGCTGTGCATTGCTCCATTCCTGGGAGCAGGAGGAAAGACTTTAGCCAATAATTTACTGAAACAGCATACAAAAGATCAGCACCATTGGTCAATATAGAACTATTCCTGTGATACAATTTGTACTCCAGATCTTCTCCCCAGGATCAAGTTGATATTAACTCCCCATCTGAAACCAGAGTCAGGCTTAGCTTTCATCCCCTGTCCTATCCAGCTTCAATCATAGGCTTTCCTCTAAGAACACTCCCCTAGTAAGTCACTCAAACTGAAATCTCTATTTGAGGCTTTACCTTGAGGTAACTGGACCAAAGATAGCATCTCAACCTTGAAAAGTAGCATTTCTCTGCATACAAGAGCTGTGTCTTCAAGAAGCGAAACTACCACCTTAAGAGTATTGAAGAGCACCGTTGCTATGAAGAACAATGGAAATAGTAAATATGTGGGTAACTACTAGTATACAGGACTTATTTTTCTCATTATAAATTCTTTAATATTTTATTAATTATTTAAAGTAAAATTTAAAATCAATATGTTATGGAGTCTATAATACACGTAGAAGTAATTATGTGACATCTACATATATTAAAAACCCTATAATGTGATAGATATGACAGCAATGTCACAAAGAAAGGCAATTGGGATTATACTGTCCTGTGGTTTTTAGTTTATATGTAGTATAATAATATTAATTCGACAAGAATTTGGTAAGTTAAAGGTATATATATATATTATAATCTCTAAAGCAACCACTAACAAACAATACCAAGAGGTATAGCTAAAAATCTATCAGAAGAGCTAGAATAGAATTCTAGAAAGTAACTGATTAAGTAATTGTCAGACTAGTTAAAAGTCTGACTCAATTAGATACGATTTGAAAAAGGTGCATTTTAAATATAAAATAATATACAAGTTGAAAGTAAAAGAAAGTAAATAAACTTTCTATCTAATTTCTAAGACTAAAAAACATGGTGAAATGAGATTATTTCAATATAAGAAGTATCATCAGGGATAGGAGGTTATTTTATAATGATAACTAGAGACCCAGTGCAAAAATTCATGCATGGGTGGGGTCCCCAAGGGAATGGGGGTTTCTGGGTTGCAATTGGCCCTCCAGACAGGTGGAGGGATGCTCTTGCCAGCCAGGATCCATATCTGTCACGCTGAAAACACTGGTTGTCATTAACCGCCTGGCCACCACTTTTATATTGGTTCTTCCATGTGGAGCGTCTAGGAAGGGGAAGCGGCCACGGTGCCCAAGGCCGACTTCCAGGAGGCTGGCAGCACTGTCAGGATTGTGCCAGCAGTGCTGATCTGTCAGTGCCTGGCCCATTCTCTGGAGATTGGACCTGCAGGACTATTGAGGGAGTGCATGGCAGCCGCAGGGCTGGTGGACCATCTGGACAGGTCAGTCAGCTGAGTAGCGCTCTTGCTGTGGGAGTGCACTGACCACGAGGGGGCAGCTCCTGCATTGAGCATCTGACCCCTGGTGGTCAGTGCATGTCAGTGACCGGTAGTTCCAGGAGTTTCGGTCATTCCAGTTGTGGGATGTCCACCTGTCAACTTAGGCCCACTCCCCAGGGGATCAGGCCTAAGCTTGCAGTCAGACATCCTTCTGGCAGCCAGGGAGCCCTTGGGGGATGTCCGACTAAAGGATTAGGCCCCCAAGGGAGCTGTGATGAGGAAGCTGGGGTGACAGAGGAGCCAAGCTGTTTCACCCCACCACCCTGGATCAGGTTGCACACGGGACACCCGGGCATTCCGGACGATTGCTGCTGCACCACCCAGCTGCCCCAGGTTTCATCGCACATGGGATGGCCGCCACCCTGGGTTGCAAATAGCAGGCCCAGATGGTGGCAGGGCAGGCAGGATGGCACTGACCCACCCTTCCTGCAGTATGCAAATTAGATGCCATCTTTGTTGGCGGTTAATTTGCATATCATGCTGATTAGCCAATGGGAGGTGTAGCAAAGGTACAGTCAATTACCATGTTTGTCTATTATTAGATAAGATAACATTTTCTTATTAGGTGTATTAAAGTCCCCTACTATGATTGTATTGTTGTCGATCTCTCCTTTGATATCTTCCAGGAGTTTTTTTATAAATTTGGGTGCTCCTGCATTGGGTGCATATATGTTTACCAGGAAGACATAATTCTAAAGTGTACTCATTCAATTACAGACTACAATTACAAAACTATATGAGAACTAATGGGGAATAGACAAATCCACAATGGTAGGTGGAAACTTTAATACCCCTCTCAAAATAATTGCTAGAAAAACTAGCCAAAAAAATTAGTAAGGATGTAGAAGGCTTGAAAAGAATGCTAGAGGGCAACATCAATATAGATCCTGTAGATAAATAATAATAGATGTTAAAAGCATCTTTATGCCAATATATTTAACAAAAAGCCCAGTGCACAAAATCCATGCACAGGTAAGGTCCCTAAGCCTGGCCAGCTATCAGGGCTGATCAGGTTCCCCACCTCCCAGTCTCCCCACCTCCTCCTTCCCTCACTCCCTCAGTGCCCTGCTGCTGCCTCTGGTCACCCACCATGTTCCACACCACCCCCTAATGGTCAACACATGTCATAGTGAGCAATCAAACTCCCAGTCTCCCAGTCCAACTCCAGAGGAAACAATTTGCATATTAGCCTTTTATTATATAAGCTAACAGATAAAATGGACATATTCTTTAAATATAATTTTCTACACTGAAACAAGCAAAAATGAAAAATCTGAATAGTCCTATACCTATTGAATAAATGGATATAATTAAACAACTCTCAAAATAAAACTCCAGGCTCAGATGACTTTCCTGGTAAAGTCTATCAAACATCTAAGAAAGAAATATCAATTTTTTTAAGATGCTTTAAAAAATAGAGGAGGTAAATGATTTCCAACTTGCCTTATGAAGTCATAAAAATATGGCAAAGACATTACCAGAAAAGAAAATTATAGACCAACTAGAGGCCGATTCACAAAATTTATGCAAGAGTAGGCCTTCCTTCCCAGGTGCTGGCACTGGCTTCCCTCTGGCACCCAGAACCTGGGATTCCCTCTGGCTGCCAGCAGGCACCTGGGACCCAAGCCTCCCTCACAGCCCCAGCTTCATCCAGAAGGTTGTCTGGAAGGACATGTTAATTAGCATATTACATTTTTATTATTATAGATATCTCCTATGAACATAGATATAAAAGTCCTTACAAATTAACAAATTAAATCTACCAGAATATAAATAAGAGGTTATGTCATGACTAAGTAGAATTCATTCCAGAAAATATTGAGGAAAAAAAAATCACATCATTTCAATAAACACAAATAGTTATTTGATATAGTACAGCAGCCATTTATGTTAAGAACCTTTGGCAAACTAGGAAAATAAGAGAATTTCCTCCACTTGATAAAGGGCATTCATATGTATAACCTTAGTACCTTAATATTAGTGTATGTAATAGTGATTAATTCCTCTGAGACTGGGAAAGACAAAGATGTTTGACCTCACCATTTCTATTTAGCATTGTACCAAAGACCCTAGCCTGGGTTAAATCAAGGAAAATAAGTCAAAAGCATCTGGATTTAAAATGAAGATATTTAACTGTCCTTATAGGCAGACATCATTTATGTAGATAACCCTAAGAAATCTAGCAGAAATCCATTAGAATTAACAAAGTAAAATTAGCAAAGTCACAGAGTACAAAATAAATATAGAAAAATACATAAAGGTCAATTGGAAAATACAAATGTAAAATATGTTTACAATAGCAACAAACACACAGAATAGTTGGGAATTTATCAAACAAAAGATGTGTAAGCTCTGTACATTAAAACTAAAAGTCATTGCTGAGACAATTTAAAGAAAACCTAAATAAATGAAGCATTACCCTATGTTCATAGTTTGGAAGACTCAGTGCTGTTAAGATGTCAATTATTCTTAAATTTGCAGGTAGAATGAAATATCGATTAAAACCCCACCAGGCTTTTTGTGGAGAAACTGACAAATTGATTCTACAATGATTAGGAGAATGTAAAATACTTTATGTAACCCATCTTTTCAAAAATTTTCTAAAATATTTTGAAAAAGTAACAAAATTGGACCTATACTACCTCATTTCAAAGCATGCTATAAAGCTATATTTGTCAAGAAAATGTAGTAGCAGTGTGAAGATAGACAAACAGATAAATGGAAGAATTAACTCTCAAAATAGACAAACATTTATATGGTCAACCAAATACAAAGTAGCAAATTTATTCAATGGGAGAATAATTTTTTTAGTAAATTATGCTGGAACAATTAAATATACATAAAAATCAAAACTCAACTTCGATGATACATAAAAATTAAATACAGATATTTTATTGACCTAAATATAACACTAACACTGTAAAACTTGTGGAAGAAAACATAGGTATATGTCTTTACAATATTGGGTTGGGTAAAGATATTGTTAAGAGATAAAATGCTCTCACCATAAAAGAAAAAATAATTATTATACTCTATTATGGTTAAATTTGTGTTTCTAAAGAGACATTATGACAATAAATAAGCTGAGATAGCAATTCACTTTATATATTCAGATTAAATAAAGAACTCCTCCAATTCAGTAATAAAAATACAAACCAGCCCTAACCAGTTTGACTCAGTGGATAGAGCATTGGCCTGTGGACTGAAGGGTCCCAGGTTCGATTCCTGTCAAGGGTATGTACGTTGGCTGTGGGCACATCCCCAGTAGGGGATGTGCAGGAGGCAGCTGATAGATGTTTCTCTCTCATCAATGTTTCTAACTCTCTATCCCACTCCCTCTCTGTAAAAAAATCAATAAGATATATATTTTTTAAAAAAATGCAAACCAATAAAAAATATGCCAAAATTCTAGCAGACACTTAAAAAAGGCATGGAAATTTCCAACACATACATGAGACTAGTCAGCATTAGTTTTTAGGAAATTGCAAATTAAAACCATAAGATATCACTTCACACTAACTAGAAAGACTAAAATTAATAATAACAGTTTTGAGGATGTGGAACAAATAGATTTCTCATACATTGTTGGTAGGAGTATAAAATACAATAGCCACTTTTGAAAATACTTTAAGTTTCTTATAAATAACATTAAAGGTAAATGGATTAAATGCTCCAATCAAAAAGGCATAGGGTAGTTGAATGGATAAGAAAACATTACCCAACTATATGCTGCCTACAAAAGACCCACCTCAGAACAAAAGACTCACACAGAATAAGAGTCAAGGGATAGAAAAAAATTGTCCATACAAATGGAAATGAAAAAAAAAAAAAGCTGGGGTAGCAATACTCACATCTGACAAAATAGACTTCAAAATGAAGGCCATCACAAGAGACAAAAAAAGTAACTACATAATACTAAAGGGATTGATCCAACAAGAAGATATAATCCTGGTAAACATATATGCACCCAATATAGGAACACCTAAATATATAAATAAACTTCTGGAGCACTTTAAGGGAGAGATTGACAGCAATACAGTCATAGTAGGAGACTTTGACACCCCACTGACTTTACTGGATAGATCTTCCAGCCAAAAAATTAACAAGGAAACAGACTCTAAATGACATACTAAATCAGATGGATTTATTTATTTTTTGCAATATATAGCCATATTTATTTAATGTATGACCATTTAGACATGAACATTCTCTATTAGTAAGAAGTAACTTTGATAAATGAATAGCTCATTATGGCTATAGAGCTCATAGCCATGATTGCTAAATATGGAGATAGATGCCCATGTCTAACAGTAAGATAGTTTATTTTAAAATTAGCATAAATCAAGCAAAGTCTCAAAAGTGAATAGTACCAATCAGATGGATTTAATTGACATTTATAAAACATTTTACCTCAAAGCTGCAGAATATACATTCTTCTCAAGTACACATGGTTATTCTCAAAGAAAGACCATGTGTTAGAACACAAAACAAATCTCTACAAGTACAGGACAGAGGGAAGGCAGGGGTGGATGGGATGAGATTAACCAAAGAACTTATATGTATACTAGAGGCCCGGTGCACAAAAATTTGTGTACTTGGGGGAGTTCCTCAGCCCGGCCTATGTCCTCTTGCAGTCTGGGACCCCTCGGAGGATGTCCACCTGCTGGCTTAGGCCCGCTCCCCGGGAGATCAGGCCCAAGCTGGTAGTCAGACATCCCTCTGGCAGCCCAGCAGCCCTCAGGGGATGTCCACTTGCCAGTGGGGAGCAGGCCTAAGCTACAGTCAGACATCCTTAGCGCTGCTGAGGAGGCGGGAGAGGCTCCCACCACCACCGCTGTACTGGCAGCCGTCAGCCTGGCTTGTGGCTGAGCAAAGCTCCCCCTGTGGGAGCGCACTGACCACCAAGGGGCAGCTCCTACATTGAGCGTCTGCCCGCTGGTAGTCAGTGTGTGTCATAGTGACCAGTGCT
>NW_006299260.1:1110762-1127896 GCF_000327345.1 Myotis davidii | reverse complement strand
GGTTGGTTTAATTTGCATATGATCGCTCTGATTGGCTGGTGGGCGTGGCTTAAGGTATAGCAAAGGTACGGTCAATTTTCATGTTTGTCTTTTATTAGTGTAGGCTAGAAGCCTGGTGCACAAATTCATGCATAGTTGGAGTCTCTTGGGTGGCCTGTGGAGATTGGGCCCCAGCTTGCGCCCCTAGCCCCATAGCCTTCCTGGCATCCTGCCTTGACCTGGTGCTGCCCACTCAACTGCTCCACCATCCCAACATGGTCCAGCTCTAATCAGGGCCCATTGAGGCCAGTAGCACCTCCACTGCCACCCGCTGCCAGCACTGTGTTGTTAATGCCTGCCATGTTCCCTGGTGGTCAGTGCATATCATAGTGAGCAGTCAAATTCCCAGTCGAAAGACCGCCTGAGGGTACAATTTGCATATTAGGCTTTTATTATATAGGATATGCATAACCCATGGACAAAGACAATAGTGTGGTGAAGGCTTGGGGTGAGGGACAGGTGTAGGCTATAAAAGGTCAATGGGAAATAGAAGGGGACATCTGAAATACTTTCAATAACAAAGATAAATTTTTAAAAATATACATGTACCGTATGTTTCAGCAATCCCATTTCTAGGCAATTATTTAAAATAAATGAAAACATAGATTCTCAAAAAGACATATACAGAATGTTTGAGCAATTTTATTTCTAGTAGCAAAAAACTGAATGATTTATATGAAACAATCTATGTGTTCATCAACAAACGGTTAGACAAATTAATTATAGTATATTAAGAAAACTAAATACTTATCAATAGAGAGGAACAAACTACTGATACACAGAGCAAAGATGAATTTCAAAACCATCATGTGAAGTGAAAAAAAAGATGCAAAAAGAGTACCTTTTGTATGATTCCATTTATATGAAATTCCATTTGTATGATTCCATTTACGAGTGTATGAAATTCTGATTTCTAAAACCATCACTTTATTCATACAAAAGAAAGCTATGGTTTTAGAAATCAGAGTGTTTTCTGCAGTCTTGGTGGGAGGTGAAAGATTGTACATTAGGGGACTTGCTGGGATGATGAAAATGATCTATATATTAATTGGAATACCAATCACACTGGCATATACATTTGTCAATACTTACTAAAGTGTATACTTAAAATTTGTACTTTTTATTATATGTTAAGACTAATTCAAAATAGTTTCACATTAACTTTCAAAACTTTAAAATTAAGAATGATATTTTCCCACCTGTTTTCTTCTATGAATCTCAACAACAATAATAAAACTAACACTTACTGAGTATCTATTTTGTGTCAGGCACTATAATAAGTGCTTCATGCATGTTAATTAACTGAACCCTCCTAAGAATTTTATAATACTTCATATCATAGATATAACATCTCCTATTTACATTTAATACCTTAATAAAGTTGGTGCACAGAATATTGCATTAATATGGTCAATAGCTAACAGGTATAAAATGGTGGAGCCAGTCTATTAATCTAGACATTCTAGATCCACAGTCTACTTTCCCAATCACCTTACTATGCTGCCTCTAATATTTACACTTCAGGGGTAATTGATTAAAAAATAAAGAGTTAGCCCAGCCGGAGTGGCTCAGCGGTTGAGTGTAGACCTATGAACCAGGAGGTCACAGTTCGACTACTGGTCAGGGCACATGTACGGGTTGTGGGCTCAATCCTCAGTGTGGGGTGTGCAGGAGGCAACTGATCAATGATTCTCTCTCACCATTGATGTTTCTATCTCTCTTTCTCTCTCCTTTCCTCTCTGAAATCAATAAAAATATATTAAAAAATAGAGTTAATTTTTTTTTAGCACTGTTAGATTCCACATTGTTGAAAATTCCTGAGAATTTCAACAGCAGGAACCAGCTGAGCATGTATAAATCCAAATTAGCTTCTCTAGGAGTCTGTTTGTGTAACATGGAACTACAATAGGCATACATACACCATTTCTCCAGGTGTTGTGGACAGGCTGCCAATTCCTCAAGCTGGCAACATTAGCAGCAGCTGGTCAATCAGGTTTGAGCAGCATCTCTGTGTGGTCCACCAGAATACCTGAGATGTTTTCTATTCTCATTTCCATTCCTGGGTTTCACTAAAGGGTCTCCAGGTGTGCCTGGTCTCCAGGTGTTGTCAGAAAGGGCCCACTATCATCTTCCCCATCATCAGCCTTCAACTGAACTGAAATAGAAAAGGATCTAGACCTGTGTTAGGTTTCTTGGTGAGCATGTCAACATTTATACTAGAATGGTAGGCAACTTGCCATCTCTGCATGTAGTGTATGCCAGCCTGACAGCCAACAAGTTGGAACATTCGACAGAATCTTACTGATTGAACTAATATGCACTATAATCTATATGTTTATCTTCACCAAGGTACTTTTTAAGAACTGGATTTCATGATCTGTAACCGGGTTTTATGAAATCTCTGTACTGCTTTATAATCAAACCAGTGGATTAATTTGCTTTTCAATTACATGTTTTTGCATAGTATTCATAGTTTCCATTGGAAGGAAAGGTAATCATACTTTCTTTTAAATCTATTTTTTTTTCACTTTAAAAATGATTTGCTGTTCTGTTAAAGACATTTTGGAATTAAAAAACCCTCATCAGAACTTGAAAATAATTTGCAAAGAAAGTTGTGAATGTCCTCATTATTTTTTTTCCCCAGAATTAGGAAATTCAAGCCAGTGTTTCTCAAAATGACTTCCTGCAACAGAGTCAACTGAATGTTCATTTACAAAGCAGGTTCCTGGGTCCCACCCCTAAGTCTACTAACTCAGTGTATTAGCTGAGGAGCCCAGGAATCAACACTTTAGCAAACACTCCAGGCGGTTCTCATTTACCCTTAAATTTGGCAACTTATGCTTTAGGCCTGACAGAGAGGAAAAAATAACTTTCAAACATTCTATTTGTAAGAAGCAAGTCTTAAAGTGAACAGACAATTAAACTGCAGCCAGAAAAAGAAACTTTTCACATTAGCACAGAGCTTCTCTCCAAAGGGCTGTTCGCGGGCTTAGAAAATAGGACCTTTAAAACCTATAGCACACTATGCCATTATCTCCCACTTCACAAAGGTTTTTAGATCTGCTACATGAAAGGTGTAATAAACCACACAAATGCTACATTGAACTAAAGCAAATGCAAAGGGAGAATTTAATACCTACAGATATAAAACCTCAGTTTGTTTTTAAAGATCCTTTTCATCTTGAGAAGAAAGAGAGATTTAATCAGTCCTTTTGCAGAAGTTGTTCCATGTCAGACTTGTACCTGCCTTACTTTAGTTCAAAGGGGGCAAAAGTATTTTTTATTCCTTTTAAACCAAGTGGGGAACGTGCAGGAATGAAAATAAATGAGCAACTACCTTTATTCCCATGTATCAAATGATATGTAATATAAGAGGCAATTCTATTTTGAGGAAAATGAAGAACCTGGATTCTGCAGAAACCTAAGTGTAGTTAAGCTATGGTTTCTTGTATGTCTTTTTGCTTTTCCATTAAAATGAGAATGGATGGGTGGATGGATGGATGGATGGATGGATGAATGAATAAACTGACAAAAATGTTAAATAATTTGATTGAGCATATTTTATATATTTCCTGTTTCTTGTATGGCCTGTCTGTTACCTGTGACCGGAGATTGCCTGAGCATTACAGATAGGCTTATCCTACCTCCTGACCCCTGGCTGGCCTCCGGAAACCTGACAAGCCAAAGAGCAGGAGAAAGAACTTTGGAAACAAGTGGCTCTAAGCAAGATTTTGTTCTCTCAGAGCAACTCACCCACTAGCTGTCATAAAAGGCTGGATATCAGTGTGTTACTTTTCCATCCAGGTTATCATCTACAGAAGGATTTACACTGGCTTCTTGTCTTGCTCTTGTTCCTCTGAACTCACCTGGAGAGTAGTCTTCAAATCAGCTCTGCAGAACCATGATGCAAGACCAGAAAAGAGGCAAACTAATGTATTTTTGTTACTTAAGCTGGTGCATTTATTGAAAACCTATTTAGTAAAATGCCCACAGTTGGTCCAAATTGCAAGTGCTTTCAGAAGGAAAGAAGTTTGGAAGTTTATATTAGAATGAGAGAGCCCTATAATGAAATACTGAGTGCTATTAATATTTTTCTTATAAATTCTAAATAAAATGGGCACTTCATTTATAGGCTGACCATTTAATTAGATATCTGGGGGTGTCATTGTTGTATAAACTGAATAGAATTTTTGAATGGGTGCAGATAGGTATTAGAAAAGCAATTCTTGATTTCTAACTTAATTGGCAAGGATTTTCAAATCTGCTTTTGTCAATATTATTTATTTTCTCTTCTGCCACACTAGGCACTGTTTCAATTGTCTATTATCTTGAATTTTATTATTTAATATATTGATCACACTGCAATCATACACATTTTCTATTATCCTACCTAATAAATAGGAAATATGCAAATTGACCATCACACCATCACAAAATGGCGGCACCCATAGCCATAAGATGGCGGCACCCATAGCCACAAGATAATGGTGCCCAGTCCCCCTCAGCCCTTCCAGAGTCCCACAATCCTTTTAACACAGCTGGGGGACCCTGGCAGGTGCACAGTGCAGCCAGACCTGCCCTCAGCCCCCCAGCCACCCAGGGCCGCCCCAAGGTGCAGGCAAGCCTCAGATGTTGGCTGCTCAGACACCCAGGGCAGGCCCGAGGCACAGGAAAGCCTCATATGGCAGCTGCCTAGCCGCCCAGGGCCAACCCAGGAGAAGGTAACCAGAGGCATTGGAGGCTCAGGTAACCAGGGCCGGCCAAGGCTTGCCCTGGTGCAGTGGCAGCAACAGAGGTGTGATGGGGTCATTGCCTTCCCCTGATCTCCAGGTCACCTTCTGCCCCGAGAGCTCCTGGACTGTGAGAAGGGGAAGGCCAGGTTGAGGGACCCCCTCCCTTCAGTGCATGAATTTTCATGCACCAG
Source organism: Myotis davidii (assembly GCF_000327345.1). Lineage (NCBI taxonomy): Eukaryota > Metazoa > Chordata > Mammalia > Chiroptera > Vespertilionidae > Myotis > Myotis davidii. The sequence continues at coordinate 1,122,933 of NW_006299260.1, read as the reverse complement.
TCCTCTAGTCCTATATAATAAAAGCCTAATATGCAAATCAACTGAACAGCAAGGAGCAGGACTGGTGATCAGGTGGCACCAGGTCAGCTAAGGTGGGTGCCAGCAGGCAGAGAGAGGCGACAACAATTGGGGGGTTGTGGCAACTGGCAGCAGAGGGGCTATGGGGGTGGGGGTGGGGCCTGAGCTGCCCCTGGTGGTCAGTGTGCTCCCATAGGGGGAGTGCGGCTCACCACAAGCTGGGCTGAGGGCTGGCACCTGCAGCAGCAGTGGCTGGCAAGCATAGCAGCAGTGGCGGGAACCTCTCCTGCCTACGCAACAGCACTAAGGATGTCTGACTGCAGCTTAGACCAGCAGTTGGACATCCCCCAAGGGCTCCCAGGCTGTGAGAGGGCTAAGGCCTTCCCCGACAAGTGCACAAATTTTCATGCACCAGGTCTCAAGTCTTCAAATAATGGGCCAACAAATTTCCCCTAAATTTGGCATATAGGGTTTACATAGATTGGAATTTGTATAATATAATTGTACTGCTTATGTGGGGAAAGCAAAACAAAGCCTTTGGTGCTAAGAGGTTAAAGAAAGTCCCAAGCCCTAGTAATGCCCAAGGAAAGATATTTTATGTCAAAATAATTGGAGAATTTCATAAAAAGATGAGTGTTTCTAGAACTGAGGGTGAATGGCATATTGATGATTTTCTCCCCGCATTTCTTCTGTTAACACCTGCCATGGTGATGGGGGTGGAGAATTACTGAAACAAGAGGCTACAGTGAGTTGCAATTAGAGAAAGAAAGTATAGCTTCTAGGCTCCAACACATGTCCTTTCTTAAGCTAATTTTAGAGCTATACAAAGCCATAACCCCACAATTCCAGAGGTATGATAGTTTTTAAAAAGTTTCTTATAATTTGGACATACTACAATCTCTACTCTCTGTCATCACAGGACTTAAAGAAACTATGTAAAAGAAGGGAGGTGGGGCAGTAGCCTAGTACAGTTAAAATCACTACTATCTCTTCAATATCAAAATGAAGGAACATAGATTAAATGACCAGGTGTGAAATAAATTGAAGTGTGCCTTCCAAATCTAAAGTGAAATATTGATCAATCATCCAATAAGCATTCATTGAAAGTTAATACAATCAGTGTTTGTACTAAATGCTATGGGGATAGATACATTAGGAGAATAAAATATGATGCCTACCTTCAAGGAGTTTAGATCCAAGTAATGTATTGTTTCCAGCCAGTGAGGCTCAATAGTTAAGCATCAACCTATGAATCAGGAGATCAAGGTTTGATTCCCGGTCAGAGCACATGCTTTGGTTCAAGCTTGATCCCCAGTAGGGGACGTGCAGAAGGCAGGCAGTCAATGATTCTCTCTCATCATTGATATTTCCTCTCTCTCCTCTCTTCCTCTCTGAAATCAATAAAAATATATTTAAATGGAAAAGAAAGAAGTGTGTTGTGATCAATCACTTTCTTCTATCCCTCCATGGTAATCACCTCCCTTCTTGGTAAGAACTTACCTTGATGCATTATTTGCACATACTGCAGGAATTCAGGCCCATGAATGAAACTAATGAGTTTATTTGATTCCTTGTGGCTTATCTGTTCTGAATTTATTTCACAGATAATCAAAAACGTATGCATTTAAAAACACACAAACTTGCACATTGATAAGAATGCTAAAGAAAATATTTGGCTTCTTTACTTTCAACACATTCAAAATTGTAGTTAAAGACTCTATAATACATATCACTAGATACAAATTTGAGATTCAATGTATTATTTTAGTGTAACTGGATACATCATGCTGAATATTTTTTGCCTCTTAACTTTATGTTCTGATAAAATTTGCCAGAAGAGTTCCCCCTCTCTGTTCCTCTCTCTCTCTCCTTACTTATATGAGATTGAGATTCTATGTTCACTCTCTGGGCTCCTAGATTACTATGTGTATACTGCTATCATGGCATTACCTACCTATAATGCAAAGCAAAGTATGACAAAAGAGCCATTATTTTTGAAGACTAAAGATACATATTTGCTCAATCATTTTATAGAAGACAAAAAAATTTTGCAAACAAATTAGAATCATTAAATAAAATATATTTGGCAGAGTTTTATGTAGATAATTGTATAGTACTTTATCTCTAAGTATGCTGTTTTCCTGATATTTATTCTTTCCCTTGGAAAATAAACTCTACATGTTTGGATTTTTAACTGTTGACTCAGTATTTTACAATAATTACTTGCGTAATTTTAATAAGAAAATAAAAGTTGTCTTCTGTTTTTCCTCAGAATTTATGCATATCTGGGGAAACAGGTATATCTAAACTGACCATAAGTAAAACAACATTGTGTATTTTATTTCCAAAAGAAGTAAGGAAGGGGAAAGGGAGAAGAGCAAAATAATGATGGAAAGAAGGAAGAAAAGAAGAAAAAAGGAAGGAGAAAGAAAAGAAAAAAAAATTTTTCCAGAGTCATGGAAATGAAATTCTCCTATAAAAAGAAAACCTCAATCAAATATTTGCCAGATATTGGTGTTTAAGCTCTTTGAAATAGTACTTAATACTTTTTCATCACGATAATAATATTATCAAAATAAATACAAGTGAATAGTAACAGTGTTTTCATTTTTTTAGTATGTACCAAAGATTTATATATTTTCTAAGTACAGCTGAATCTTCAGAAGCTAGTGGATATTTTAAATCTTGAAAACCTTATATTTCTACTAGAGGCCTGGTGCATGGGTGGCATCCTTCATCCTAACCAGCGTGGCAGGGCCAGTCCTGGGAGGGGCCACGGGAGGTTGACAAGCCACTGGCCAAGGGAGCATAGCTGTGGGAGCACACTGACCACCAAGGGACAGCTCCTGCATTGTTTGCCCCCTGGTGGTCAGTGCATGTCTTAGTGACCAGTCGTTCCAGTCATTCGGTTGTAACGGTCACTTAGGCTTTTATATAGAGAGACTAGAGGCCCGGTGCACAAAATTTGTGCACTGAAAAGGGGGGTCCCTCAGCCCAGCCTGCACCCTCTCCAATCTGGGACCTCTTGGGGGATGTCTGACTGCCAATTTAGGCCTGATCCCTGTGGGGAGGCTAAGAATAGTAGCATGTGTAAACCCTAGTGTGGGATATAGGGTTTACATAGATTGGTATTTACATAATATATTTGTATGGCTTATGTGGGGAAAGCATGTGCTCTGACCAGGAATCAACTGTGACATCCCTTTCACAATCTGAGAAGGCTGGCTCCCAACCGCTCACCTGCCTGCCTGCCTGATTGCCCCTAACCACTCCCTTACCAGCCTGATCGATGCCTAAATGCTCCCCGCCAGCCTGGTCACCCCCAGCTGCCCTCCCATGCAGGCCCAGTCATTCTCAACTGCCCACCCCGGAAGGCCTGGTCACCGCCAACTGCCCTCCCCTGCTGGCCCAGTTGCCTCTAACTGCCCTCCCCTGCCAGCCATCTTGTGGCTGTGGGCACTGCCATCTTTGAGGTCATGGCAATCAATTATCATATTCCCTCCTTATTGTCTGTGGGTGCCACCATCTTTTAGGACAGGACAGACAATTAGCATATTCCCTCCTTATTGGTTGTGGGCACTGCCATCTTTTGAGGGTGGGACAGTCAATTAGCCTATCCCCTCCTTATTGGCTGTGGGTGCCGCCATCTTTGCGATGTTGTGATGGTCAATTAGCATATTCCCTCTTTATTAGATAGGATGTCCATCATAGCAGGATTCCTCAGATTATGTAATCTTGTCTGGTTAATTTTAAACTAATGATGGCTAAATAAGCCAAGTTCTTTTTTATTCAACAAATATAAGTTTGGCCCAGAATTTGTTAGCATAAGCCATAGGCTTCATTTTTGTAGAAAAATAAAAACTTCCTCCTTTTAAAACAAACCAGTAATAAGATTCTTCTCCAAAAGATTTATTACTTTATGACTTCAACCTATTGGTCTCAAGCCTTCTTAGGAAAAGTAACTTCAAAAGTGGTGAATGACTCATGAGCATACCATGCCTCAAGTTTCATTTGTCCTGTTGAGTAATTCTTTGTTTTAATCCTCAATCAAGATATGTTTTTCATTTATTTTAGAGAAAAAAGGAGGAAGAGAGAAAAACATTGATTAGTTGCCTCCCATATTTGTCCCAACCAGGAATTGACACCAAACCTTTTGGTGTACTAGATGACATTCCAGCCAACTGAGTCACCAGGACAGGGTGAAGAATACTTTATAATAGTTACTATTGTCCATGGTCAAAGTTCAATTACTTTTTAAAGAAAACAAAACTTTTATTTCTATAGCTCATGAAACTTTAAGTAACATAAACCAATATTAATTAAGATTAAAAGCAAATAAAATACAAAACTAGTTTTTACAAGAAGATATATAAACATATAGTCTGAGGAGGCCTAAATTTTTAAGGTGTTTGCTATTTGGGGGGACTTTCTGATGAGTGATAGAGTGAGAGTTCAGAGTATTGGCTTCAAGTCCTGACTCCAACAATTACTAGTAATGGAACCTCAGTAAAGTGACTTACTATTTTTAAGCCTCAGTATTTCACCCATAAAATGGGGATCATAATAAAATTACCTCAAAAGGAGAGATGTTGAGAAGATTACATTAATATGTAAAAATATTTAGACTAGGTATTGGTACCTAATTACCTAAGAAGCATTCAATAAAATGGCAGTATTTTTATCACCATCATCGTTATTATTCTTTCCAATTGATGCCTATAGATTTGAATGCTGTTGGTTTACACATATTATCATGTAAATTCCAATTATGAATACCTCTGTCTTAGGTGAGTTTACTTCAAAGTAGATTCAGGGGCAAGTATTTTAGTGTAAGTAGTTTATTTGGAAGATGATTTCAGGAAGCAGCAGAAGGAGAGAGGAATACGCTGACAAAGTAAAAGAGTAGGAATCTTGAAAATGTCAACCAAAGCACATATGAGCTTAAATAATCTGTAAACCCTGAGATATTCTTCAAGTTAGCTTTAGTATAAACATGATCCAGACTATGAATACTGTACCTTAAAAGACTAGTCAAATGACTGAAAGGGAGAAATATGTAGATACTGATAGTATCTTCTCCAGAAATAGAATCCTAAGATAGAACTCTGCACTTAAAACCTTACCCAAGAAAATAGTGCTATGGAAAATAATTTAACAATGGCATACACTGATTAGAAATGTGTCATTTACATTTCCTAATCTTGTTTAATCATTGCTTAGTATACGGTAATCATTCAGGGTTTTTTTTTTTTTTTTTTTTTTTAGAGAGAGAGGAAGAGAAAAAGAGAGAGAGAGAGAAAGAGAAACATTAAAATGGTTGCTTCCCATACACATCCTAACAGGGGACTGTCCACAACCTGGACAGGTGCATTGTCACTCATGTGCTCTGTTCATTCATACGCAAACTATATGATAGTTTTCCTATGATAATTACCACCTTTATTTATAGTAAAGCTGCAACTTCGAGAATAACAAATTGCATCTACTTAGTTTTCTATAAATATAATAATTATTGTTAAAACTGGTAGTTAAGTTTTAAAAATAGCTGACTATAATAAATAGGGATGTCATTTACATGCTAAAATGCAGAGAGAAAATCTATGCAATAAAAAGTTTGTAAATCAGATTCCTTTGTTGAATTCAGTTCATAATTTCTAATGTCAGATTACTATACTCATATAGTTCATGAAAACACTCATTTGTTAAATTGTATACATTAAAACAACAAGAACAAAATACTCCAATATGACTAAATGTATATGCACAGGTCTAAAATGATGGCGTTTAAATCATTTCCTCCATTTAATGGAGTCACTATTAGGCTAAACCCGAGATAGTGCTTTTGGAATGCTCATAAACTTCTCTTTAAAAATATTTGAAGGAATGTTAGACTCCAGAAATTTATCTTCTATGAAATCTTTTAATCTGGAAACTTGGATTTTATTGTTGGTACTATATTGATTTAATGACAGTAATCGACATACACATGCTCTCATTCTCTTTTCTTAACCATCCTAACTAATTTACAGAGTTTTTGGTAAAAGCAAAATATAAGTGAACCTACTCTTCAGTCCCATTTTTAATAAATTAAAATTTAGTAAGTAATCCTTCACCTTAAATATATTGAATGAATACAAAAGTAATGCTCATTTGAAGATCAAATTCTTTTTCAAGCTACTGATCTCTGATTTTTAAAACTGACTCAAATAGGCTGTGACCTGTTATGACTGTTTTCTATGTGGAACTTTTCACTCATTTTTGTTCACTCAATATTTTAGGTTTCTGCTACTATTCTTAAGTGTTTCATTCACCAAATATATTTTAGCGTATCAGCTACTGTGATGTCTGCTGAGATTCAGGAGCGAATAAAGCATACATTTTAAAAGTGAATATAACACTGTCCTGAAGCTTGCACATTCAGTCTTCCAAGATTCCAAATATGTTTTAAGTTATTAATAAATTAAAGTAATTTCACCAGAAATGGGTGATTTTTTTTTTACTTGCAGATGACAAAGAATAAACTTGAGGACTTTGGAAATAAAGATAATGTATAAAGTAAAGAAACCACACAGTTTCTTGATTATACTGCTAATATTCATGATCAAGAAACAAGGGGTTTTGCTTAACGACATGTTCTAATTAACCTAAGAATTAGTACACATTCAAGAATCATTCACTCTCTTCATTAATATTTCTTTTTAAAAAATATATATTTTATTGATTTTTTTACAGAGAGGAAGGGAGAGGGATAGAGAGTTAGAAACATCGATGAGAGAGAAACATAGATCAGCTGCCTCCTGCACACTCCCCGCTGGGAATGTGCCTGCAACCAAGGTACATGCCCTTGACCAGAATCGAACCTGGGAACCTTGAGTCTGAAGGCCAATGCTCTATCCACTGAGCCAAACCAGTTAGGGCCATTAATATTTCTTTAGTTTCTCACCTTTACATACTGTAGTGCCCCCTTGTCCATAGTTTCACTTTCTGTGGTTTCACTTACCCGTGGTCAACCACAGTCTAAAAGCATTAAATGAAAAATTCCAGAATAAACAATTTATAAGTTTTAAATTGCAGTTTGGGGTAACATGATGAATTCTTGTGCCATCGGGTCTGTGCCCCCCAGGGACTTTAATCATGCCTTTGTCCAAAGTGCACCTACACTGTATATAGATTGTCCCTTAGTCACTTCGTAGCCATCTTGGTTATCAGATCAACTGTCTCAGTATTGCTGTTCTTGTGTACAAGTAACCCTTATTTTACTTGATAATGTCTCATTCACCTCACTTCATCTCATCCCATGGCGTTTTATCATCTCAGATCATCACAAGAAGAGTGAGTACAGTAGGACATTTTGATTGAGAAAGACCATATTTGCAAAACTTTTATTATAGTATCCTATATAATAAAAAGGTAATATGCAAATAGACCATCACTCCAACACACAATATGGCCACTGCAAGATGGCCACCCCAAGAGGGCAGTTGGGAGGGACCAGGCCTGCAAAGGAGGGCAGTTGGGGGCAATCAGGCCTGCAGGGGAGGGCAGTTAGGGGTGACTGGGCCTGCAGGAGAGGGCAGTTAGGGCAATCAGGCTGGCAGGGGAGTGGTTAGGGGGTGATCAGGCTGGCAGGCAGAAGAGGTTAGGGGCAATCAGGCAGGCAAGTGGTTGGGAGCCAGCCGTCATGGATTGTGAGAGGGTCCCAGATTGGAGAGGATGCAGGTTGGGCTGAAGGACACCACCTCTATGCATGAATTTCATGCACTGGGCCTCTAGTATTGTTATAATGTTCTACATTATTATTGTTGTTATTCTCTTAATGTGACCAAATTAAATTTTATGATAAGTATTCTTATATAGAAAAAATGTAGCATGTATAGGGTTTGGTGCTATCTGTGGTTTGAGGCATCCACTGGGAATCCTAGAATGGATCCCTTGTGGATAAGAGAGAACTGCTGTAATTAGCTCAGATTTATCCAGTATTTAAAAAAAGAAAACTTGCCATGGCCTCTCTCTATATATGTACTTTCTCTCTTTTAAGTATATTTGGAAAGGAACCTCTCATTTATTTTTGCCCTCTTCTCTTATCACTCTTCAATCTTCTGCAATCCTCCCTAGTTCATTACTCCTGCTGTATTAGCAAAGGAAACATTACTTTTATCTCCCATAGATAATTTTAAAATTCACATAGGGTAATTTTCCCCTCCCCTTTGAGAAAATCCTTGGCCAACCCAATAGTTTTTCTGCTTAATATTAAGTAATAGATGATTGTGCTGTAGTTTATATCTCAAATTCAGTCTCTATTCAATAATTAGAATGTCTTGTCCAAAATATTAATAAAAACTCCAAATGTGCATTTAGCATTAACCTATCTCTCCCCCCACTGCAGCCTGCTTCAGACCTTCTTTCCTATTTGTGCCTAAAAGGGAAGATGTAGGCATTGATAGGAAAGAGAATACATGGCAGGAAAAGTTTTACTTGAACTTGAACCATCACAAGTCGTTTTGTACTCTCTGGACCAGCTCATATTGAAAGGCAATTCAAAGATGCCTTCATTGGGCACCACTCTTCTGACAATTTCCACTATTCAGACAGGTGTCTCTTGATTCTGGATGGTTACTTGAGAGATTACTTGATAAATACTCACTATTAGATCAAGCATGATGGATACAGAGGCTATTATCTGTTCAGCTGATATTGTAACCTCAGTGTCTTTCATTGCACTCGACATATTTGATGAGTGATCTCTCATCAAATAATGTTTGAGTGACTAAGTGAGAAATGACCTCCATATGTCAAATTCAATGATGTCTTTAACTAAACTAACCTTGAAACAGTCTACACCATTGGTCACACCTTTTTCTATGAAATCCTCTTCTCCCATCTAGGACACCAACCTCTCCTGTTTTTCTCCTCTCTGGGCACACGCTCAGTTTTTACGAAGCCATCTTTTCTTCATTTGCTCCCTACAAGCCAGTGTTCCTTTGAGCTGAATGTGTGGCTTTTCTCTCCTTGTTACTATATACAGTTTCCTTAATCATTTTCTTGACTTTAAGTAGCAATTCAATAGTTTTTAGTCCAGAGCCCATTTCTAAGTTTCAGATCCACATGTAGACCTGTGCCAAATAATGACTTTGTGGTCAACTACTGACTGCATATAAGACGGTGGTCCCATAATATTATAATGGAGCTGAAAAATTCCTATCGGCTAGTGACATGCAGCCCTCAGAATGTTGTAGCACAATGCATTACTCACATGTTTGTGGTGATGCTGGTGTAAACAAACCTACTGAGCTGCCAGTTATATAAAAGTATAGCACATACAATTATGTAGAGTGCATAATGCTTGATAATGTATGATAATGCTTTATAAATGAGTTTGTTTCTGGTTTATGTATTTACTATACTATACTTTTTATTATTATTTTAGAATGTACTCTTTCAACTTACTAAAAAAAAGTGTGCTGTAAAACACCATGTGGTGTTATAGCAGCATCAGCCTCATGCATCTCATTTATTGCATCACTTGATGGCATAGCGTTCTCTTGTTCTTGATTTAATTTCTGTTGGTTTATAAATTCAGTGTAGCCTAGGTGTACAGTGTGTATAAAGTCCACATCAGTGTACAGTAATTCCCAAGGCCTTCACATCCACTCACCACTCACTCACTGACTCCTTCACAACTACTTCTAGTCCTGCAAGCTCCATTCATGGTAAGTGGCCTATACAGGTATATCATTTTTATCTTTTATACTGTATTTTGACTGTACTTTTTCTATGTCTACATACATAAATAATTATCATTGTGTTACAATTGCCTATAGTATTCAGAACAGTAACATGCTATATAGGTTTTTAGCCCAGGAGCAATAGACTATAATATGCAGCCTAGGTGTGTCCTGGCTGTACCATTAAGGTATGTATGTGCACTTTATGATGTTTGCACAATGATAGCATCTCCTTAATGCCACATTTGCAGAATGTATCTCTGGCATTAGTGACTCATGATCATATTCAACTGCCTACCAGATATCTGCTATCTCCTAAATATCTCGAACCCCTTGTATTCAGATTTAAATGCACCATCTTTGCTTTCAGATCTATCCTAGTCCTTTATTTCTATAATACGGTAGTTGGTATTATTATACACTCACTATCTCTGGTGAGAAATATGGAAAACTGTTCTAAACTAGTTTTCTCATCCAAAACTCACACCCAAGTGGATCTCCAAATCCTTGACATTGGTTTTAAATTCATATCTTCCTCTTAATTTCCACAGCCTTATTTTGGGCTCTTATTCTTTGCCATTCAATTATTGCCACAGCCTTCTCCCAGCCTGTGACCCCACCCTTTGCAATATATCCCCGCTGCTGCTGCTGGTGTGATCATTCTAAAACTCATTTTGAAGAACTTTATGTTTAGAACAGTTCCTTACATGGCATTCGAGGTACAGCACAAACTTCTTAGCCTGTATCAGAAGGTCCTTTGTGGTCTGTCCCTGATCTATCTCTCCAGCCTGAATTCTAACCTCTTCCTAAAAATGAAAGCCATACTCAATACAGTTCCCCTAAAGCAGCCATCTATTTTTATAGTTCTAGGCCTGCAGATTTTCCCCCCCTTCTTTCACCTTTTCAGCTCCCAGATTTCAAATAATGTATTATTTTATTCATCCTAGAATAGCAAAAAGATTTTTAGGCTAGCTCTTCTCACACTTCAAGACTTATATCAAACAAATACTTCCCTGAGAAGCATGCCCTGTTACCTAGTCAGAGCTAGGTTTTTCTCCTTTGTCCCCACAACTCCATCTGCATACCTTTATTTTAGGACTGAGAACATTGCCTTGCTCTTTTTGTTGTTGTTATTTCCCCATATTCTTGTTTCTTTGCTGTTGAGCTCAGTGAAGATAATATATCATTGATATATTTCCTATGCTGTACTTTATATTTCTGTGACTGTTTTTATAACTGGCAATTTAAACATCCTAATCCCTTCTTTTTTTCACCCATCCCCCAATCCCTTTAATATTATTTTTTTACTTCTATGCCTATAGGGAAGATCCCCAAGTATTAGTTAAATGAATAAATGGATTAATAAGTGAACAAAAGAGCAAATGAACCCTTTTTAGCTAGTTATAAATGCTTAAAATACACCAAATAGTTCCTTGGAGAACCTGTTTCTGGCCTTCTCCACAAATTGAAATAATTTGTCCCCTTTCACACAATCCAGTTCTTCTCCTTCAAATTATGTATTACAATTTATAAGAATATATATTTTAAGCATTACCGTATGTTTTATTCATATCTGTATTCCTCACCGCAATTGACTTGAGGTCAATGCATGTCCACTTGGTTCCCCACTGCTCACTCAGTACCTTGCACAGTGTATGACACATCATAAGTGTTCATTATATATTAACTGAATGTGTGAAGGCACAGTCAAAGGAACATGAGTAGATTTATTTTTCTTAGATGAATCAGAATCCTGTGCAGAAACTCGTAGTGCCTCTATAATATAGAGTCTGTATCATTCTAACACACAGCAGTTATCATACTATTAAGATCAAGTTCTAAAATCCAAAATTTATACTGTTTTGGTATTATCCATATGAACTCTTAGTATTTATTTAGAATTCATTTTTCATTAACCAAACTGTTCATATCTGTTTGTTAATCATAATGTACCTAATTTGCTTACCACCCCTCTGAAATCTGTTTTCAGAAGAAGAAAGATGAAAAAGGGAAAGAAGGAAGCTGATGATTGTTGATTATAGAGAAAGTGTAAAAATATACCATTCATAAGGCTTGAGAACAGCTCACCAAGAAAGTTGCCATGAATCCAAATGTTAACTATTATACTATCCTATATAATAAAAGAGAAAGATGGTAATTGGCGTACGACCGCTACCCTTTTCATTGGCTAATCAGTGAGATATGCAAATTAGTCGACAGCCAAGATGGCGGCTAATTTGCATATGTCAGCCCCAAGCCTCAGACTGAAGCTTTAGGCTGGGGCCTGGGCGGAGCCATCCAGCAATCATTGATGGCGGCAGTGGCAGGGAACCAGGCGGAGCCAGCCAGCTATGCTTGATGGCGGCAGCGGCAGGGAGCGGGGGGTGCTCTGGCCCAAGCCTAAAGCCTCCGCCAGAGGCTTTAGGCT
>NW_006299260.1:1104987-1110261 GCF_000327345.1 Myotis davidii | reverse complement strand
ATAGAAGGGAGGATGGATGGATTTTTTCATGGTAAAGGGACTGGAGTCTGTGTTGATGAAAACATCTTGTGGCTGCCATGACTGGCAGTGGCTGCAACAGTGCGGTGATGGGGCTGTGGCCTTCCCCTGATCAGCCTGGTTGACTCCCGCAAAGGGAGGCCAGATTGTGGCTTAGGCCCACTCCCCAAGGGGAGCAGGGAGCAGGTAGTAGGACATCCCCTAGGGGTCCCAGTATGTGATGGGGGCAAGCTGGGTTGAGGGACCCCCCCACCCGCCAGTGCACAAATTTTTGTGCACCGGGCCTCTAGTTACTAATAAAAGGCATTTGTTTAATGTTTTACAATATATAAGGCAGTTCTATCATATACATTCTCTCATCTAATGCTCACAACAGCCCCAAGGGACAGTTAACACATGAATCTTGGTCCACATTTTACATATGGATCAACTTAGATTCACAGAAATTGCATGACTTGTTGTTAAGTTCTCACAGATTTTTGGACTGGCCAGACTCTGACTCAGCTACAGATCTGCTTTGCCAAGCCCATTGCTCTTTATAGGATACCAATGCAATTCCTTCAAAAGTGAGATTTCTGTGTGTAATTGAAAAAATAAAAACTAAACTAGGAATGGAATCTTGAATAGGACTTCATATAGGGGAACAGGTAATAAGTAGGATCTGTTCATCACATTAAATACCAAGAAGAGTAAATTTGCATGGATCCATAGCTTTGGGATTATTTAAGCTGCATTAAGATCTTGGAATGAGTTATACCAGGAATTTCTGGAATAAAGTGATAGATATTTTTTGAATTCTGAATTTTATCAGATGCAGATATAGTATTTTGTATGCTGCTTTGTCAAGTGATAATATCTAAAGCAGGTCATTGTTTAATTACAATGAAAGCTGAAGTAAACAACATCAGTGATTTCTGAAAATCTAACCACGGTGAACCACACCCTTTGGCAATTCTCCTAAGACTCACAAGAAGACAATAGGGTAGATTGTGCTAAAAGAAATTTTTAAATAAGTGTTAAGTTCTGTGCAAGACTAAAACTAATAAATGAAAGTATTTAAAATTATGTAAGGAGACTTTCTTTTTGGGGGGCACATTTGACATTTTCTTGTTTGTGTGTGTGTGTGTATGATTACCATATGAAACCAATTCTAAACAAGAAAGAGCTTTTAATTAAGCCCAATATAATAAAAAGCATAAATGTGGAGTCATATAGGTATGGATTTGAATCCCACCTGTAAATTATTACTATTAGCTATGATAAAGAAAGCAAATTACTTAAGCCATTTATAACATCACAAAGGCTACTGTCAAGATTTTAAACAAGATACAATATTCATCTATCCATTCTTTCATCCAGAGCCTACTTTGTGTCAGGCACTATCTCAAATACCTAAAATATAGCAGTGAACAAAACAAAACCCCTGTCCAAATAGTTTCCATTCTAATAGGTGTGAAATAAGAACGTTTCAAACATAATGCACGATACATAAAAGGTACACAAGATACATTGATTTTCTTTTTCAGTTCCTTCTATCATTCCCTTGGAAACCCTTGGTCATTTGTTCATAGGATGTGGGTGGATTAGACCTATAATATGTAAGCAGTATTGGCAGTAGCAACCTCTGAAAGTGAAATAAGGGCTATGTTAAAAATATACTGGTTAAAAGCATATTTAAGACAAGAAACTACTCATATCTTTGTATTTGCTGAATCTTTGGAGAAGAAAACAACAAATGGTCCACAGAATGGTTAAATAAACCACCCAGGATTGATTAGCCTGGTCATATACATGGACTAAGGGACCACACTTGAAAAACAGGAAGATTAGTCAATAATTGTTATCAATTTTGTTCATTTACTCTTTTATATGGATATGAGTCAGGGTATTCCAGGAATCAGTTATCAAGTTTCTGTCTCAAAATGTACTCAAGTATATCCTGCAAAGGAAAGGAAAGAAAAGCAAAGGAGGAGTAAGTCTCTGTAGATGTTATAATAAAAGAACTGCCCAGCCATGTGGCTCAGTGGTTGAGGGTCAACCTATGAACCAGGAGGACACGGCTTGATTCCCGGTCAGGGCATATGCCCATGTTGTGGGCTCAATCCCCAGTGTGGGATGTGCAGAAGGCAGCTGATCAATGATTCTCTCATCATTGATGTTTATATCTCTCTCCCCTCCCTTCTTCTCTAAAATCAATAAAAATATATTTTTTGCAAAAGAAAGAAGATCCAAAATTTGGCAGCTACTTGAAGATATGAAGAAAAGAAAAAATAAAAATCATGTAAGTGTCTAGGGTGGGTTTCCTTTTATACTTTTATTATTAAGAAACAAGGAAAAGAACTCTGTATCCTTAGTATTGTGCGAGTTGTAGCTAGTATCACTGAAAAAAATATAAGGAAATTTACAAGTTGAATTGCAAGGTAAAGATGTATGTGTGTGTGGCGGGGGGTGGGGGGAGATTTTTTCCATTAACCTGGAATCTACAAAGTATAAGAAATATAATCTGCAGTGTATGGGTAACTCACATTAACCAAATCAAAGTATGTGGGGTCAGTAATCATCTTAAAGACTGATTTTAATTGTTGTAATTAACTTGATCATGATACATACAGTCTGGGTTATTAAACATTTAAAATATCTCAAAACTTGAATCAATATTATTTTAGCTGATTTTATTGCTTTATGTCCAGATGTAAACTCAGAATGTGAACCAAGTATAAGAAGGATGTGGGGTCAAGGAAATGGGATAGAACAAGAAGAGGCAATTAGAATATCGATGGTGATGGAGAAATGGCCCAGGATGGCAGTTTGGTAGCAGACTTAGACATCCCCCAACATGATTTGAGCAGGAGGACAGAAGGCTTCAAGATCAATGAGACTAAGAAGAATGCATTGACAAAATAATTATTAGCTGTTTATTAGCTTAAATGACTTAGAGGTCGTTAGGTAAGAGATACAAGGAAAAGTAAACACTTGGAAATGAGACAATTACTAAATCCACAGATAATAAAATTTACCAGAGAGGAATGTCATCATAATATAAAAGATGGCTCACCTGTAAAAGTGTTTATGCAGCAATAATAATATAAACACTAAAGATTAGCCATATTGCAAGGACAGGAAGAAATGTAGAATGTGTGTTTTGGGAGATGGAGGGTGGGGGTGACATTTGGAAGTGCCTTGGGGATGAAAGAAACCTAATCTTATCCTTCATATTGAGAATTGCCTACAACTGAAAAACAAAAACATGTTCATTTAATAATGCTATTTCTGGCATGTAAAAATTAAATGGTGGTGGGGAGCAGAGGAACCAGAAAAGGGAGCAGGTATAGCATGTCTTTTAGACATATTTAACTTTTTAAAGAACATGCAAAACTAATTTTTAAAAACTAAATCAGAAACAAAAGCATTTTAAAGACTTTACCACCATTACTGTGGTGCTTATCAAGGTAAAGAAACAAATATAAATGTAAGATAATTTTGTGAGTATAGAATCTAAAAATGAGTTTATAAAACCATTGTAATATGAAGATACACTTTCCTAAAATGTTTCTTCATTGGATTTTACACAATGCTATTAGATCATAAAACTCTACAGTGTGAGAACATGCCATCAACAAACAGTGATAAGTACATGTGTCTTTTGTCATGCATATTCTTATTTTAAGACTAGTGGCCCAGTGCACAAAATTCGTAAGGCGGGGGGAGGGGTTGTCCCTCAACCCAGCATGAACCCTCTAGCAATCTGGGACCGCTGGCTCCTTTCTGCTGACCTGCCTGACAGCCTGCTTGCCCCCAACTGCCCCCCACTGGTCTTATCACCCCCCACCTTCCCCACCTTGCTGGCCTGATTGCCCCCAACTGCCCCCCCGCCAGCCAGCTTGCTCCCCACTGGCCCCACAACTGGCCTGATCACCCCCAACTGCCCTCCCCTACTGGCCTGATCACCCCTAGCCACATTCCTTAGTTGCTGGGGTGACCCGGGAAGCCAAGCTTTCCTGGGTCACCCACTCTCCCGCTCTCCAGCCAGGCTTGGCATCCTGGGTCACCAGGGCAACCCAGAAAGCCAAGCCTTCCTGCCCACTCTCCAGCTGGCACCACCATTTTGTCACATCAGTTTGCATATTCCCTCCTTATTGGCTGTGGGCACCACCATCTTTATCATGAAGTGATGGTTAATTTGCATATTACTATTTTATTAGATAGGATAAGTGCTGAGAAAGAGACACAATATAAAGAAATTTTAAAAGTTTATTATGCAGACCTAACTAGAGAGACCAAAATGGTGGCATAGGTAAACACCTGAAATTGCTGCCTCGCACAACCACTTCAAAACTACAACTAAAAGACAAAATGGACATCATCCAGAACCACAGGCAGGCTGGCTGAGTGGAAATTCTACAACTAGAGGGAAAGCGAAAAGCACACTGAGACTCAGAGGAGGTGCAGAAATAAAGTGCAGAGGTACAGAGGCACGTGCGGAAAGGGCTGGCAACTGAGGACACGGTTGTCTTTTTCAATTGGGAAGGAGTCTCAAGCTCTCAACTGCTCTGAACTCCAGTTCTGGGTGAGTCTCTGGAGATCCAGACTCATAAGGGGAGAAACTGGACTGTCTGCAGCAGGAGGAACTCGCGGGTGGCTTTCTCTCAGAGGTGCTTGCAGCGATTACCGCGGGACACTGAGACCCGGGGCCCCTTAGGGCAGGGCTGAGGATCAGCCATAGTTGTTTGCTCCACCATGTTGATTCCCTGAGATCCCGCCCCACCCAAGCTGTGTGCAGAGGCTTTTGCATATGAAAGGCCTGGCCCTTTGCACTCTAAAATTACCTAACAAACTGCAGCTGGGTCAGAGAGACCCAGAACTTCCAAAAGAAGGCCCAAGGCCCCACAGCAGCTTGCACTGCTTCACAGCTGGGCCTCATCAGGGCATCTCCAAACCCCAAACAAAGAAGAGGAAACTGCAGATCTCTCCATAGCTCCTGCTGGGTAGCCTCAGGCAGAGGCTAAATTAGCACCTCCTTAGAGATCCAAGAGCCAGTTTACCCAGTGGCCAGTTTACCCAGTTGTAATCTGGGAACATCCAGATTACAACTCCTCAGATCCATAAGGGGCACACTCAGGGGACAGACTCAGTGAACACCAAAGCCCCACTGAAGCAGGTCTTGCCCCACAAGGGTGTCTCCAGCACAGAAGTTCTCCCACCGTAGACACAGCTGATTCTCACAGCCAATTGGCCTGGAGGTCAATTACTCCCAGC
>NW_006299260.1:1101179-1104077 GCF_000327345.1 Myotis davidii | reverse complement strand
ATAAACTGGTGAATATGAATAGATCAGGGGCATAGAAAGGGAGTGGACTGACAATTCTTAAGGGGAAAGAGGTGTGGGGAGTGCGGGAAGAGACTGAACAAAAATCGTACACCTATGGATGAGGACAGTGGTGGGGGCAGAGGGTGGGGTGGGAACCAGGTGGAGGGGAGCTATGGGGGAAAAAAGAGGAACAACTGTAATAATCTGAACAATAAAGATTTAATTTAAAAAGTAGACCTAAAAAAATAAAAATCATAATGTTGAAAAAAAAATTTATTATATCAAAACCAACAAAGAGATTGAACAACTCCATTCTCTTTAGCTTAAGATGTCCACCATCCCAAGACTATAAATGAGTCTAACCTAACATAGGTGCTGTTTCTTCACTACCCCAAACCCTGAAAACCACTAGACAAGCCTAACCCCACCAGACATACCTGTGCCCATACATGTTAGTCAGTAGAGGACAATTCTATTCTGTATAAATGTCAGCCATACTCCTGAAAGGTGAGAGTGGGGAGAGGGTTAACTATTTGAGTCTTCCAAAGAAGTCTGCCACCCACTCCTTTTATCAGTATCCTATATAGTAAAAACCCAGTGACCAAAGCAGGGAATGACTAGAACGACCAGAAACCAGGGCGATCAGGCAGGCATTCGAGTGGTTAAGGGTGATCAGGCAGGCAGGCAAGTGGTTGGGGTGATCAGGAAGGCAGGCAGAATGGTTAGGGGTGCTTAGGTAGGCAGCAGAGTGGTTAGGGGCAATGAGGCAGGCAGGTGAGTGGTTAGGAGTGGTCAGTAAGGCAGGCAGGTGTTTAGTGGCAATGAGGCAGGCAGGCAGAGGTGGTTAGGGGCAGCAATCAGGCAGGCAGGCAAGCAGTTAGGGGTGATCAGGCAGGCAGGTGGATGGTTATGGGTGATCAGGTAGGCAAGCGAGAGGTTAGGGGCTATCAGACAGGCAAGTGGTTAGGAGCAATGAGGCAGGCAGGTAGAGTGGTTAAGGGCAATCATGCAGTCATGCAAGCAGTTAGAAGCCAGCAGTCCCATATTGCAAGAGGGATGTCTGACTGCCGACTTGCGGGGTCAGGCCTAAATTGGGAGTTGGACTTCTCCCAAAGGTCCTGAATGTGAGAGGGTGCAGGCTGGGCTGAGGGACCCCCACCACCACCACCACCACCATGCATGAATTACATGCACTGGGCCTCTAGTCTGCTTATAAAAATCTGCCAATCTTTTTACAGGCACTATGATTGATAATAACAATATCATTATTTTTTCCACAACTACATGTAAAAAAGGGCATTAATACAATGTCATTTAAAAAAATCAATAAAACCTTTTATTTCTATAGTGTGTCATAATAATCAGTAATGGTATCAGCTTTGATGATTTTTTTTTATGAGAAGAGGACCCACACTCTAATTCATATTCAAATGGTACAAAACATTATATTACTCAAGCATATATTTTTACTTTCAGTTATCTCTATTATTTTATTTTACACAATTTAATAAAATTATAAAAGCATGGTAAAGTCCAAGAACAAAATTTAAACTTTATAATTTTAACAGGCTTGACTTCAACTTTATGCTTTTATAAATCAATGAGGTAAATGTCTTTAGTGTCCCTGGATTCACAGCTTTTGTCCTAGCTTTCAAATGCACCACAGCGCATATCTCAATAAGGCTATTCCCATAACAGTTGGCTTGCTAAGGAATGATACAATGGGATGGGGGTGGGGCACGTAAGCACTTTCACATTTCTGTTTTCTGAGGTGGAAAAATTATAGAAGAGAAAGTTGACCTAAAAATTTCAGAAAAATCATGGTAGGAATAAGGAATCTATTGACAGAAATACAGAGAAACATTATATTACTTCCAAATCAAATTTGGATTACATCAACTTTCAAAAAAAAATGAATAGGTTACAACATAGCCAACATTTATTTTTAGTATCTTAAGTATTAGCTCATTTCTCTGAATGTCTATTTGACTGTGATAATTTAGATCAATTAGAAAGACAGTTAAAATGAATGTTTAAGCTATATTGAAGTTGGTTTAGTTAAATCACTATACATTTCTCAGTGAATTTTCAAAGATAGATTTCTAAAGGAAATATACTTTTGGAGATCAATCAATGACAAATATAATTTGTTTCAATAGATTCCTATTGATGCAGCTGCTGCTGCTATATTATGTGTAGATATTTTAAAAGAGAGAGTGTGTGACTTTTAAATTAAGCTACTGTAATTGTATATTGGAAAATCAGAAAGATTTATTGACTACAGCTTAAGGCTCATATTCTTTTATGTAATAAAGATTTATTTAAATAGCAGGGGAAGGATCTTATAACTTATTGTTAAGAGTCTTTATCCTTAGAAGAAAGGTCTATAGAGAAAGTATCCATGACCTAATAAAAGGTAACTGAGGCTACCTTTCTGTCATAAATTCAGGTTCAGTTTTACTGAGATAGTTTGGTGGAATACCAGGTGAGCAACTGCTCATCAAACTGCTGACTTTCTTCCCACAATCCCACAATTCTTATATATATACTAGAGGCCCGGTGTACAAAAATTTGTGCACTTGGGGGGGGGGGTGGTCCCTCAGCCTGGCCTGTGCCCTCTCGCAGTCTGATAACCACCTGCTGGTTTAGGTCTGCTCCCTGGGGAATTGGGCCTAAGCTGGCAGTCAGACATCACTTTGCCAGCCCAGGAGCCCTCAGGGGATGTCCACTTGCCAGTGGGGAGCAGGCCTAAGCTACAGTCAGACATCCTCAGTGCTGCTGAGGAGGTGGGAGAGGCTCCTATCACCACTGCTGTACTGGCAGCCGTCAGCCTGGCTTGTGGCTGAGCAGAGCTCCCCCTGTGGGAGTGCACTGACCTCCAGCGGGCAGCTCCTGCAT
>NW_006299260.1:1086545-1100949 GCF_000327345.1 Myotis davidii | reverse complement strand
GCTGGCCAGGGCAGTCGGGAAGCTTGGCTTCCTCCATCGCGGGGGCAACCAAGCCTCCTGCTTGCTCCAGCTCTGTGGCTACCGGCTGCCATCTTGGCTGGGTTAATTTGCATAGAGTCATTCTGATTGGCTGGTGGGCATGGCTTAAGGGATAGTGAAGGTACAAGTCAATTTGCATATTTGTCTTTTATTAGATTAGAGATATGTATATACTAGAGGCCCAGTGCACAAAATTTGTGCATGGGTAAGGTCTTTAATGGCTTCCAGCTGCTGACAGGGACCTTCCTTCATTCTGCACTGCCCTTGGTGATCAGTGCATGTCATAGCGAGTCATCAAACTCCCAGTCAGTTGAACTCCTGAGGGGACTTTGCATATTAGGCCTTTATAGATAGATGGATAGATAGATAGATAGATAGATAGATAGATAGATAGATAAATAGATAGACAGATAGATAGGTATATAGATAGATTAAAAGAGGAAAGGAAAGGGATAGAGAGATAGAAACATCAATAATGAGAGAGAGTCATTGATCGGCTGCCTCCTGCACGCCCCACACTGGGGATCAAGCCTGCAACCCAGGCATATGCCCTGACTTGGAATCAAACTGTGATTTCCTGGTTCAACCACTGAGCCATGCCAGCTGGGCATCACAATTCTTTTTTCGATTCGTATAACAAATCTACTTTCTTGGGTAAAGGAGAGAGTGGGAAATCACGTAATACATTATAGCATGTATTTGAGACTTAGCTCCAAAAACTACCACCAACACATCTTTTAAATTGCTTAAACTCTCTGAACTTCAGTTCCTAAATCAATGAAATGGAGTGTTAGTAGGGTTATTATTAGGAGTAGATAAAATAATAAATAGGTACTCCATAAATATTAGTTCTTTTCCTCTCTCCTCTAAGAAAATAAGGTTTGTTCAAGCCAGGAAGAAAG
Source organism: Myotis davidii (assembly GCF_000327345.1). Classification (NCBI taxonomy): domain Eukaryota; kingdom Metazoa; phylum Chordata; class Mammalia; order Chiroptera; family Vespertilionidae; genus Myotis; species Myotis davidii. The sequence continues at coordinate 1,100,008 of NW_006299260.1, read as the reverse complement.
TTCAGGCAACCATCTAAAATATGGATAGCTAATTTTATAAAGAGAGGCCCAAACAGTAGACATTTTAGGCTTGGTGGACCATAGAGTCTCTGCTACAATTACTCATGTCTGCAGTTGCAGTGTGAAAGTAGCTCTAGACAATATGTAAACAGATGAATGTGGCTGTGTTCCAATTAAATTTTACTTATGGTGACTGAAAATTCAACTCTATATAATTTTCACAGACTTGAACCATTATTTTTCTCAGCTCTTAGGACCTACTAAAACATACACATTGCTGTTGGTTCATGGGCCATACTTGGCCAATCTGTGTTCTAGGAAATCAACAACAAATGAATAAAAGATTTCTCAACATCAAAAAAGATCCAGTTAAAGTAAGAATGGTATGTCATGAGGCAAATAAGCATTGCTTTGTCATCTGTCCTCTCCTCCTTCCATGTTTGATTTTGATCCTTATTCATTTCTTCCTTCCCCATCTTCCATCATCATCATGTTCTGTGTTGTCACACTAAGGAAATATTTGTCTGCATTATAACAAAACCCAGTACTCCAATGTGTGAGCAGAGGTGTCCCAGATAGAAAGAACTTGGTTGAAATGGGCCCATTTGCTTCCCACCAAGATATTGTCATCCTAAATTCTTTCTAGTCATACTTAGGAGGCTTTTATGTTTACTTTGAATAGAGAAATGAGAAGCTGGACACTACTTACATTTTGTCTTTTTTTTTTTGTTGTTCTATAGTTACTTCACCTATAAACCTCTTAGCTTCCCATTAAAATGGCAAAGACATTGAAACCAAAAGTTATGCCATGTAATTGTTTTGCCTTTTTTTACCACAAAATTGTATAAAACAACATAAAGGTGAGATAGGACAGAAGAAAGGATATATATCTAGAAATATTTAGGAAATCATTGGACACATTTAAATAAGTTTGTGCTTTACCAAAGATTCCCTGTAAAATAATTGGTGGAATCACAAGGTACCGAAATTTTATATGACTTCAGAAGAACATGTTTTACATTGCTGTTCCCAAACTTGTAGAATTGCAAAGAACCCCCAAAGTCACCTTTATTTTATGACCAATTGCACATATTATGATTCAGCTGGTTGGGATAGAGAACTATAGAAGACATTTTATTATATTTTTATTTCTAATTTAATTTTTGTGTGTAACATTTTGACTGACAGAGAAATCAAATACAATGATGCGGACTAAGTAACAACACAGCCTAAACCATTGGTCTCCCAAGGGGATGGGAATGCGTATATCAGAGAATTCCAAGATGATCCATTGAAGCATAGGAGGAAAAAATTACAATTTCTACTTATGTTTACTTGTATTTAAAACAATTAAGAAGTTAAGGTTAATTAACATTTAATATAGGCTTGAACTGGCATCATCACTTGCTATCTTTGTCAGGCAAGGAATCCAGTGAAAGAATTGGAGAGAATTCTACAACATGGCCCCTCATTCACTTGTTAACTTTCAGCTCGTTGTAGTTTAAGTGGGCTCATTACATTTACAGAATAAATTATTTAGGTTTAGCTAAGCCTAATTTAACAAAATGAACAAGTTGCTTACAAATATTTAGGCAAATAAATTACAAATTGAAAATACTGCTACTGATGGAAGCACAAGCAAATTACAAAATGAACAGCAGAACTTACACTTGTACTCCTAGAACAAGCTGTTCATTATTTATGACACAAGATAAAAGACAAGGACACCCTAATCCAGTTTGAAAAGAAGTCAGCCAAAGAATTTCAAATGGCCAAGAAGATTATTTAAACAAGGGATTTACATCCACAGTTGTTAATGAAGAAACTTTTTCTACATGTATTTCATGCTTTAAGAAATTAGCTAATGAGCCTTGGCCAGTGTGGCTCCGTTGGTTGGGCATGATCCCATGTACCAAAAGGTTGCCAATTTGATTCCTAGTCAGAGTGAATGTCTAGGGTTGCGGGCTTATTCCCTCAGGGCGAGCAAAAAGGAGGCAGCTAATAAATGTTGCACACTCCCATAAATATGTCTCTCCCTCACTCTCACTCGCTTTCCCTTCCTCCTAAAAATCAATAAAAATATTTTTAAAAAGAAATTAGCTAATAATAACATAAAGCCACCACTACTAATAATACATTTAAAATGTGGTTTACTCTTTATTTTGACCTTTTAAAGTGTCTATATTTTATGCCACTTAGGTATTAAATTAGTAGAGAATTTATGTGTATATAATTTATAAATAATTTTTAAGGTATATGTGTGCTCAAAAGGTTTTATAAATAGAAGGGGTTGCAAAATCAAAAAAGCTAAGAGAAGAAATTTTGAAATAACTAGCCTTAACAGATAAAATAACATGAACCATAGATTAATTATATTTCATATACATTGTCAACAGTGGATGTGTATTTAATTTCTGCACCTTAGAGGGGGAAATGCTTATTACATGGCCACAAAGCAGCCATATTTGTTTATGATATTCAAATGTACCATGATACTGGAAACTTGCAAACTATTTGGCTTCTGATAATTACCAAAACAACTTCTTATCAACAACGATTTAGAAAATATTTTTTAAGACATGCAATACTAAATACAATATCTTAAAAAAACAAAATATATGCAAGGAATGTTCATTAAAAACTATAAACATTGCAGAAAAGTAAAAGAAGATTTACTATGTTGACAAATTTATAAACTCAATATTTTAAAATTCAATTATCCCTAAAATCAATCTATAAATTAAATGCAACTTCAATCAAAATCTCAGAAGGCTTTTTAAATAGAATTAATGAGTTTATTCTAATATTTTATGGAAATAGAAAGAGGCCAAAGTGATTTTTTTAAAAGAACAAAGTTGGAGGACTTATATTACCTGATTTTAAGACTCTACAAAATTGCAGTTTTCAAGACAATGTGGTATTAGTATAAGGATAAATAATTCAATGGAACAAAATAGAGAAGCCAGAAATAAACCCATTTACATATGAACTGTCAATTTTCAACAAATATGTAAAAGTAATTCAATGGGGAAAAGTTAGTCCTCTGAACAAATGATGTTGCAACAGACAACTGGATATACATATAGAGACAAAGTTATCCTTGACCTTTCCCTCATGTTCCATACAAATATTTATTTGAAATGGGTCATAGATCTATCTAAATGCTAACACTGAAGTTATAAAAAGAATTAAGAAAAGATAGGAGAAAAATCTTTGCAACCTTGTGCTAAACAAACATTTCTCAGACAGGACATAAAATAATGAACCATAAAAAAAATGATAAATTGAACTTCATCAACCTAGCCCATGGTCACATAAGCTCAATGACCTCATCCAACACTAGTTTTCTCACTTAGTACCTGCTTCTCTTAGCAGATTTTAAGCTCTATGAGGCAATGAACCATATCCCTTTTATTAACTGTGTCCAAGGCATATTGTACTTTGTCAGGCTCAAAGAAGGTACTCAGTAAACACTTCTTGAATCAATAACCACATGGATGAGTAAATGAGTTCCATCTGCAGTCTATTGCCTCCCACATAGCCAGTTTCCTTAACTAAACCTGTAGTCATCAAGTCTGTTAATTCCCTTTTTCTTGTTTTCAATCCATCTCTCTATATAAAAGCTAAGCGACCGAACGACTGAAGGACCAAACAACCAGTCGACCAGTCACTGTGACACGCGCTGACCACCAGGGGGCAGATGCTCAACACAGAAGCTGCCCCCTGGTGGTCAATGTGCTCCCACAATGGGAGCACCACTCAGCAAGCTTACTGAGTGGTGTCAGTGGCAAGCGAAGAGGGGCCGAGATGAGGGGGAGTGGCGTGGTGCCCAGCCTGGGCTCGGGCTCCTCCCTGGCCGTCTGCTGCTTCAGGCATTACTATTTCCCTGGGAGGATGTCAGACTGCCAGTTTCGAAACAGGCAGTCCAACATCCTCCTAGGGGTCCCGGATTGAGAGAGGGCACAGGCCAGGCTGAGGGACCTCACGTGGATTTGTGCACCGGACCTCTAGTTATAAAAGAAATGAAATACAGATGTTTTCTGGGAATTACTGGACTCTAAGATCTAGACAAAGTCTCTTATAACAATTTGTAGAAAAAATAATACACTATCCAAATCTATCTTAAAGTCTGTTAGAGATTTAAAAACCTACGTTATTTAAGTAGATAGGCATTTGCTTCCACAAAGCCTTCTAACCCAGGAACTAGCTAATCCCTCTTCACCTGTGAGGGAGGGACAAGTTGAATACCAGCTCCAGAGACCCAGCTGGTTGAACACTGAATATGGAGTAAGTCTAATTGCCTTGTATGAGCGACTGTTTTTTTGTTGTTGTTTTTTGTTTTTTGTTTTTTGTTTTTTGTTTTTTTTTTTTTTGTAGAAATCAAGCATTGGAGGCTCTGATCCATGTCAGGAGAAAAAAGATGGTGTAAGTAGAATAGCAAAACAACCCATAAACTAACTTACAGTGGAATCCTTATATCTACAGTTTAAGGACTTTATCTTTTTAGAGCAATTTTTTAGGTACAGAGATTTCCCACATGCCCTTGCCACACATGCGTAGCTTCTCCCATTGTCAGCATTCCCCACCAGAGTGGTACATTTGTTACAACTGATGAATCCATATTGACACACCATAATTACCCAAATTCCATACTTTACGTTAGAGCTCATGGTTGTTGTTACACATTATATGGGTTTGGACAACTGTGCAATGGCCTGTATCCATCATTATGGCATTTGACAGAGCATTTTCACTGCCCTAAAATTCCTCTGTGCTCTGCCTGTTCAGCCCTCCCCTTCCACATCCTTGGAAACTACTAATCTTTTTACTGTCTCCATAGTTTTGTCTTTTCTAGAATGTCACATATTTAAAGTCACACAATATGTAGCCTTTTCAGATTGGTTTCTTGGTAACTTATTTTTTAAATCCCAAAGGCTGGGAAGAGTAGAGTATTAAATGGTACAGGGATATTTTCTATTGGCCAAAGTTGGTTCAGGAAATGGATTAAGTGGGAGTCAAAGAATCTAAGTGTGAGAAGTTGGGAAAAGCAGAGGCCAGTTAAATAGGGGTTGGCCTGATGTAGGAACACACAGGAGTAATATTTACCATCCTCAGCAAGAGAGTGGCTTTGTGAGTGAACAGCGGAACTAGTAGCGGGAAAAGAGACTAGCAAAAAAAATAGGAGGGGTGGTGATTACAATGGTCCTCAGTGTGCCGGATACTAGATAAAACATTGAGATTTCTCCATTCTTTCCTATTGCACAATTCAATTATGACTGGAAATGACTCTAGAATAGATTGTGTCAGGTATGCTTATCACATGGTAAGTAAGTCCGCTGTTACGGTCTTAGGGAGGCGGAAAGGCTTTCTCAGCGGTTTTACTACAGCAAGTCTGTTAAAGGTGATTACCTTTCAGTAATTGGATGAGTGGCCTTAGTTGCCATAATTCAAGCTCTTATTAGATTTCGATGCTTACAGAGAACTGACCAACTCTTTGACTGATTCTTATCTCCTACTTTAAGATGAGCTGGCCTCATTCTACTAAGTATGTAAACTGAAACTTGTATCAAACTATCAGGCATCTGGTTGAAGATTTGCTAGTTTTAAAATGAAAATATTCAGTGGATCTACCAATAACAAAGCTTGACTAGGTTCAAATTTTACAAATACATGACTTCAACATTGAATTTAGAAAAATTGTTTTTTTCTGTGAGAGCCAGGGACAATGGATATTGGAAGATTGAAACAAATCTGAAGTAAAGCAGACATTGACTATGAAATGGGTATAATTTTAGAAAAAGGAGGTCACTCTTGATTTCAAAAGCTCTAACAAAGATAAAATGCAAACTACCAAATAAAATGAATACATATGAAACTCACATACTTACAAGAACATGTATCTGATGTGTGATATTTTTCTTCTATATAAATATAACCAAGTGTGTAAATGTCTGGTCATTAATTGTTTCATTGCTTGACCATGCACTCTACATTACTACATTGCATAACAATGTCACAGCTATTTATGAAAGCTATTTGTTTTGGTTTTGTTTACTTAGTTTGGCCTTTGTTGGTTTGGTATGAATTTGGACAGTGAGCTCTTGAAACATGTACTTTCATCAACATGAGTCAATCTGGTTCTCACCAGATGCTAAATTTCCCAAGACTGGAGGCAACATCTAAGATTTTCTCTACAGATACCATTAGCACTGTTGACATTATCTTGAATGTAGGTCCGACTTTTAACCTAGACACATTCCAATGATCCTGAATGTAGCTGGGCAAATATGGTCTTTATCATGTCTGTGGTTTAAGATAACTCAATTGCTTTCCAGAGAGAGTGAAATACAGAATTTCATTTTATCTGCCCTGTTCCCTGGAGTGGAGATGTAATAGCAATTCGTTGGACTTGAACTTCTGAGGCATTTCACTCTCTGACCCACTAGAAAAATCAAAAGCACCTGGGCTTTGTAGATGTGGGTTCAGATCTTTAATCCACAAGCAGCTATGTGCCCCTTGGCAAGATCACGTGACTTCTCTTGGACTCAGGTTCCTCTTCTGTAAAATGAGAATGATATCATTTTCTTTGCAGGGTGCTGTGTAAGTTAAATAAACTAACATATGAGTAGATAAAGCACTAAACACCAGTTCTGAAAAATAGAAGGTTCATAAAAAAATTAAAACTCTCTTAGCATGTTCAAGGAGAATCCTATGTGATTTCATTCCAGCTAGCTAGAGCCATCACCTGTCTTGTTTCTCTTTGTTTCTCAGCTAGAGAGAGTAAAGAGAACCTTTAATGACTGTTTCCACATTTTGGAGCAATGGATTTTGGCATGTCCTAGCTTAGATTTTGGTAGTCACTTATAGGTCCATGCATGTGGGATCCTTTTGGTTCTGGGGGGCAATCCTTATACAAAGATTGCCTAAGCCATGCCCCATTTTGATTTTCAGCTTTAGGCTCTTCTCAAATTCTCAAACTCTGTGAGCTTCCATTATCTCCATAAAATATGTATGGTATTTTATATTCTGCCTTTTCACTTAAAATTATATATATATATTTTATAGTGATTAATAATCATACTTTAATGTCAAAATTGCTATCCTAATCAGTAGATATAATTCTATTTACCTAGTGTTTCTCTTTTTGGATGGAAATTTAGGTTATTTACAAGTTTTGACTATTATAAACAATACTGTGATGAACATTTAATACATAAAATTTAATATTAAGATTTGATTTACATTTTAGGATTCTCAAAAGTGAAATTAATGAGTCAAAGTGTGCACATTTTTATGACATACAATGTAGTTTCCAAGCTGCCCTCCAAAAGGATGTAAAAATTAGTGCCAGGAGACTAACTCTGCCTATATCTTTGCTTTAATTAGGATCAGCTCCATATAGAAGTTGGAATTAAATGACTTTTTAAGTGTCTTTTGCTTCCTCTACTATCTTCCTCTTGGAAGGTAATTTGATGTATATTCTACCCAGCTTTGTCAAGTATGTTCTGAATCATTGGTATAGATACAATTAGTCATTTTGGAATACTTTCTGGAATAAGGTGGGCATGGTTTCTGAAACTGTTTTAAGGGTTTTGGGGAACATAGTCTTCTGGGTGTGTAGTAATATATTATACTCTGAATTACAGCTGGTGCATAATCTCAGAGAAGATCAATTTTTTTTTATAGCTCCCTCTGGGAAAATTTCTACCAACTATCACATATAGACCATACCCAGTTAGCACTGTACATCAGTACTACCACTTTGAAAAACATGAAAATAGGTTATCAAGAAAAAAAAACTAAAAAAATTGGCTCCAATAATTTTTCTTTTATCAATTAATTTTAGAGATAAAAAATGCTTATTGGAGTTAAATGCTCAAAAACAACTTTAGAGAAATGTATTGTTGTTGTTATTTTTAATTCATGGATCAGCAGTGAAATAAAAGTAGAAGTGGACAATTTTCCTGCTCAATGTCTATCACATCTTTTTCAGGTAACAATTCTCAAATTAGCCTTTACCATATCCTGAGTGTATCAGCCAAGCCTCTCTAGATATTACAGAAATATCCCAGGCTACATGGAATAAAGATATTAAAGTAGCCCCATTCTCAAAATAGCCAGGGGTAAATGTTATAAACATATGGCTAGAAAGATTTTTGACAAATGTATTTTGGCAGAGGAAAAATGTAAGGATTAAACCTGTGAACAAAAGTAGACTTTCATTCTTTCTGTCTTTTGATTCAACAGCATTTCAGATCAGTATCAATGAGCATTTGAGCTGAACAAACACTGAGTGAGAACAGAAGCTTTAAAATTATTTTAGTAGAAACTGTGCACTGTTGAAAATTGTGGCCTTATTTCTTATGTATTATCTTGGTAAATTTAATATTTATTAAACACTCATAACAATGTTTTGAAACTAAATAAAAATTATTATATACATATATTTCATTAGCATAGTGAAAAACAAATAGTAATATGCTATAATAATGACCTTTTGAAAATATTCTCAATTACCTACATTAAATATATTATGTTCTCAATTATTGATATTTGATAAATCTTTTTTTTAACTCTGATTTTCTAAAGGGCTTTAATTAACAACATCCCTTCACTTACTCAGCCAGCATGTATTTCCATCTACTGTGAACAGGTGCAGCCTGAGGCTGCCTCATTTGGTCTATTTCCCAGTATGAATTCTTCAAAAAGGAAGCTACATTTAATGTTAGTCCAAGAAAAAATATAATTGAGAAGGCAGGACTGCAACAAGAAATTATACAGAGCACCACAAAACATCAAGTTTAAAATTCAGATATTTATTTAAATTCCCTGCATCAGCATGAATATATATGAATTTCATATATTACCAATGTCTGTATCAGCTTCTGATATGGAATTTTTTATAAGCAGTGCTCAAGGACATAGAGGAAATATATAGCATAAAGAAAACTAAAAATTCAACAAACATTATAAATTAGGAAAAGAAATGATTCCAAAATAAATGAAACTTAATATAACAGAAAAACAAAGATTAGATTTTATTTGAAATGATATATCACAGAGTAAATTACTGGCCAAAAGGTTACCCATTCCTTTGGAAAACATTTGCAGAAAAGGCAATAGAGTGATTATGCTGAATCCATCTGAGGCATTCATTCATTTTTACAGAAGACATTTGTGGAAATCATTGTCCCTGGTTCTCCTAGATCCTAAAATAATGTGTACTCCAAAGCCTAAGTGAGCAGTGTAAATTAAATATTGTTTTGAAAGAAATTTTTGTTTGGTGTCCCACAGGGAATATAAACAATTCATTCAAACGCGACCCTTAGGTTTGCAATATAATGTTATATGCAAGCACGGCTTCCTCCAAGCCTGCAGAAGCCTTAGCCACGCTTGCTAACGTGATTGCTGGGTGTATCCTTCAAAGCTGCTCTTATCTTGGCAATGTTTCTCCCCACAGCTGTGGGCTTTGCTCTTTGTGATAGTTGCCTCCTCCATCTTCATTACAGATGGTGAATCCATGAAAAAGTGCCTAGAAACTTTGGAAGGCTTGGGATAGGTACTTAGGGGAGGGGGTCAATGCATTTCTAGAAGCATAAGAGCTGATTACCTTTGTATTTGAGCACAGGGCAATTAACTGGCGGGGGAGATGGAAGGAATGTACTGAACAGACAGTAGCCTGTGGTTTAGTCCAGTTCACTCCTGTAGAAAGGAGAGGAGAAATAAGAAGCTACTTTATATGATTAGGGGAAAGAAAAATCCATACTTTCCATATGGGAATTTCTCGTGTGTTTTCTTAATGAACACAGAGAGAAATTGAGAGAGACTTTTAAGCTGTTAAAACTTTTAACATATTCTCTTTGGGGCTTGGAGAGTATGAATTTCCTAATCTCATCAGAACCATTAATGACTTCAGTTCCTTCCTTTTTCAACAGAGGAAGCGGATAGATTCTGCCCTGCACTATGATTTTGAAAAGCATTAGATGGCAGGAGAAATGTCTTGTAATCATGCTGTGGAAAGAAAAGAAAATCTCTTCACCTCACTCTAGAAATGTTTCTCATTGTCCAAGTTCTAAAAGTCCTTTGACTTTGGGTGATCTACACTTTAAACCTGTATGATCCTATTAACCAATATCACCCCAATAAATGCAATTTAAAAATAAATAAATAAATAAATAAATAAAATCTCCTCCAAAAGCTAGATAATTTATTGTAATGGAATATACTTAGGAGTTAGCATTTCATAATAATTGAGAGGTTATCTTTATTCCCAGAAGGTTTACTTATTACTCTAAAGAAGCCGCCAACAAAGCTTAAATGCTTTTCTTTTAACTATAAACATAAGAGAAACTAAGGAATGTCAACTGGGGCACATCCCCTGTCATGCCATTCCTTTTTTCTTGATTTTATAAAAAGGGCCTTTTCCTCATCCAAATAATTGAGGTCAAAAGAAGTAAGAGGTCAAATATTAGATAAACTGACCAGAACCAGGAGATAATTCTTGAAAATAGGATAAGAAATATTGTTCACTGCCCAGGTAATTTGCAGTGCAGTAAATGGAGGAAGGGACACGCAGGGAAGGAAGTACAAGGTCCTGAAGTCAGAAAGAGCATGGAGCTCCACCCTTGGATTGAAAATGCTGCGCTGCAAGTACTCCACAGGGCAGGCAGAGTGAGCAGGAGAAAGCTGCGGCCACTGTGCTAGCAGAGCCAGGCACAGACTCATGTAAACAGCTCAGTTCAGTGATACAAGTTCTGGGAAATTTTAAAATATATATATATATTTAGATATAGCCCAGCTGGGGTAGCTCAGTGGTTGAGTATCAAACTATGAACTGGGAGGTCATGGTTCCATTCCCAGTCAGGGCACATGCCCAAGTTGCAGACTCGATCCCCAGTAGTGGAGGGTGTATGGAAGCAGCCAATAAATGATTCTCTCTCATTGATGTTTCTATCTCTCTCTCTTCTTTCCTCTCTCTGAAATCACACATATTTAGGTATAATTTATTTGAGTGGATTAAGTCAAGTGAGGCCTTTGTTTAATTCTGACCACATTTTGCAATACATACATAGAGATACGTATAGTTATAGTATTGAAGAGGAGACAAGTCTAACATTGTAATGAGCTAGACACTGTTTAACATGAATAATCCATACATAAATCCCTCTTAAATAGCAATATACTTAGCCTTCTAAAAGCCTACTTAAAACCAAAAATTAAATTATTTATCTTAATGGCTTAGATTCAATATAGCATAAATATTTATAATAAAATATATGGCGTATTTTTTTTTCTGCACAGTAATTAAACCAGGATAAACAGAAATTGATTTATTATACTATACAAGATACAAAACTTTGATTTTTTGGCTTATTTATTGTGGCTGATATTTAATAAATATTCAATTTGGTATTTTTTAAAATATATTATATTGATTTTTTTACAGATATGAAGGGAGAGGGATAGAGAGTTAGAAACATCAATGAGAGAGAAACATCGATCAGCCCCCGCAACCAAGGTACATGCCCTTGACCGGAATCGAACCTGGGGACCCTTGAGTCTGAAGACCGACGCTCTATCCACTGAGCCAAACCGGTTAGGGTCAATTTGGTATTTAATAAACTCTGAATAATATTTCCTTTACAATTATTCAAAAAATAAAATTAATGGGCTACAAAAGAAATCTCAAAGAACTTAAAAATATTTTGAACTAAATGTAAATTATAGAACTGATAAAACTTGTGGGATCCAGCAAAAGTAGTCCTTAGATGGAAATTTATAGTGCTAAAAGTATGCATTAGATAAGGAGAAACATCTAAAATCAACGATCCAACCTTTTACTCTAGGAAAATGGGAAAAGGAGAGCAATGCAAGCTTAAGGCAAGTAGAAGAGAGAAATAATCAAAATTATAGCAAAATCAATGAAATTGAAAAGAGGAAATCAGTAAAGAAAATTAATAAAATACAAGCTGGTTCTTTAAAAATTGATAAACTTCTAGCCAGGCAAACCCAAAATAAAAATGTTGCGCTCTAAGAAACCTCTACACACAAAATCCCAGTTCTTGGAATTAATTTTTGTTATTGTTTAACTTTTATTTCATAATCATAAACTTAACTCTACAATCCAGTTAAACTTGGAGGGTAATAAGGAAAATATGAAACCCAAAAAACTGCAGCAAGAGCACAAAGATTATGGGACATGCTGAGCAGATCGGGGTGAAGAGGCACCCTGCTGAGCTACAGAAGGCATGGTCTGGTCATTAAGATAAAACACAAATCAAATTTATTCATGTTCTCCACAGTCAGCAATGGTTACTTTCTTGCTGGTCTTGCCATTCTGGACCCAAAGCTTCAATAGTGAGAGACAACACCCACGCCGTCTCTCACTTGGCCAAAAGGCCACATGCTTGCCATCCAACCACTCAGACTTGGCAGTACAGATGGAAAATTGGGAACCATTTGTACTGGGTCCAGCATTTGCCATGGATGAGATGCCAGGGCTCATATGTTTCAGGATGAAATTCTCATCATCAAATTACTCCCGTAGATGGACATGCTGCCTAAGTCATTTATGTGTGAAATCACCACCGTGGCATATAAATTCCAGAATAATTCTGTGAAAGCAGAAACCTTTATAACAAAATGCTCCTTCCCCAGTGTTCACAGCACAAACGTTCTCTGCTGTCTTTGGAATCTTGTCTCCAAACAGCTCGAAGGAGGCTGGCCCAAGGGCCCCTGTGGACAATAATGTCAAATAGAAGGTAATGGTGAGGTTCACCATGGCTGGGCACAGGCAGTGTCTGCTAGGCTTGGAGCTTGTTTTTTAAACCAGAATAGTTAAATGTCCACTTAGGAGTCCCTAACACCATTAAAGTATGGACGGTTACTAAGCCAAGGGGACAGGACAATCGGAAAGAAAAGTAAACAGTACTTACCTTTTCTGAGGGCTCATCAGGAAAATTAGAATCATTTTTCTTCTCTTTTTCTAAAAGAAAAGCAAAAGTCTCTTCTAGAGACTTTTGTTCTTGAATTTAATTAAAACAGACCTGGATTATTTTAGAAAGTCTCAACAGAGATGAAAGAGAAAGAAGAAATGTCCTGATTTCAGAAAGAGAGGGAATTTCTGGGGACTGAAAAATATCCTTGGAGGAAGCAGTAACTCACATGTAGATGGGTCTGGGATGTTTGAGGGACTGAACCCTAAAAACCAAAGTCTTGCAAGTTTCACTAAAGATCCAAGAAGCCAAAATGTATGCATGCTATCCAGTGCAAAGCCTGCAGCTTCTAGTGGCTAGATAGAGTAGAAATAAGGATCCGGCCCGTTTGAAATGAATAAAACTAAAAAAAAAGACCGTACCCTTTTATGTAATGATGTTTACTTTGAATTTATATTAGTTCACACAAACATTCTATCCATGCTTTTGTTCCAGCCCTCCGGTCCAGTTTAAGAACCCATTGTGGCC
>NW_006299260.1:1084762-1086521 GCF_000327345.1 Myotis davidii | reverse complement strand
GTGAGTTGATTGGAGCCAAACTGTCGACAATTTCTGGGAAGCAAAATCTCAGCAAATTGATATAATGCTCCAGAGAATGCCAGTTTTACACCTTATTTTATAGATTACAATCAGAAGAGAAGACTTGAGTGGGTTACATGAAATCCACTGGTGATAGATTAGGGAGGCAGGAGAGAGCAAAGTGAGAAAATCTCTGGGATTAGATAAAAAGTAAAATGATAGCCCTACCCAGTTTGGCGTAGTGGGTATTGGCCTGTGGACTGAAGGGTCCCAGGTTTGTTTCCAGTCAAAGGCACATACCTCAGTTGCAAGCTTGATTCCCAGCCTTGGTAGGGGCGCATGCAGGAGGCAACCAATCAATGTGTCTCTCTCCGATCGATGTTTCTCTCGCTGTGTCTCTCCCTCTCCCTTCACTCTCTCTAAAAATAAATGAAAAACTATCCTCCAGTGAAGATTAACAACAACAACTATACATGGTTCTAGATAATCACAATAGTAAAAAGGAATGTTTGAAAATAAACAAACATCTTCCCATACCAATGGCAACCATGAGATGCAGAGAGCCTACTTTGAGATCAGGGTAGATAAGTGGACAGACTGGAAATAGCCCACATTTCCCATATTTTTCTAGTAACTTCTAAGAGAAGATGAGATATGAGCCCTCTGGTGGTTGGGAAAAAAATGGGGAAATAAAAGGAGAAAAGGGGGAAAGCTTTTTGGAATTTAAATCTACTCAGGAGAGTAAATCTAACATTGAGATATCTATAGAATATTCAGACATTCTGTGGGATAAAAAAATTGTTTTTTATCCCTAGAAAAAATGCTGAATAAATGACTTAGAAAAACAGAGCTCTTTAAGATATATTCATTTAAAAATGCATAATGAAGCATGAAACAGTGCTGGCCAGTGTGGCTCAATTTGTTGAGCATTGTCCCTGCATGGAGGGGGAAGGGGGTTACTGGTTGGATTCCCTGTCAGGGCACATGCCCCAGTTTCAGGCTGAATCCCCAGTAGGGGGCATGCAGGAGGACGTTTGGATGTCTCTCATGGATGTTTCTTTCTCTTCCTCTCCCTTACACACTCTCTATATTAAATAAAAACATTTTAAAAAGAATAGTAAGAGAGAGAAACTAAGATGGCGGCATAGATAAACCCGGGAAATTGCTGCCTCCCACAACAATTGAATAATACATCAAAAACACAAAACGGACATCATCCAGAACTACAGGAAGGCTGGCTGAGTGTAAATTCTACAACTAGAAGGAAAGAAAAGCACACTGAGAGCCAGAGGAGCTGCGGAAGTAAAGTGCAGAGGTAGGGGGCTCCCGCACGCGCGGAAAGGGTCTGGCACCTGAGGACGCGGCTGTCTTTTTGAATCCGGAGGGAGTCACAAGCTCCCGACCGCTCTGAACTCTGGTTCTGGGAAGTCTCTGGGGACACAAGACCCATACGGGGAGAAACTGGACTGTCTGGCAGCGGGCGATCTTGAGGGCGGCTTTCCCTCAGAGGTGCTTGCAGCCTTTACCGGGACACTGAGACACATGACTCCTTAGGGCTGAGGATCCGGCATAGCTGCTTGCTCCGCCCTTTGATTCCTTGAGACTCTGCCCCACCCAGGCTGAGGCAGAGGCTTTTGCATATGAATGCCCCGGCCCTTTGCAACCTGTAATTACCTAACTGCAGCCGGGCCAGACAGACCCAGAACTTCCAAGAGAAGGCCCAAGGCCTCACAGCGGCTTGCATTCCTTCACAGCTGAG
>NW_006299260.1:1051713-1083426 GCF_000327345.1 Myotis davidii | reverse complement strand
GGGGGGGGGGGGGGGGGGAGGGGATGAGCGGGGGCGGGGTAGGGAGTAACGTTGGGACAAGGACACATATGTAATATCTTAATCAATAAAAAATATATTAAATAAAAAAAGAATAGTAAGAGAAAAGCACATTTTAAAAATATATGAATCCTTTTATTCAGCCAGAAAATCATTGATTGATAATTTTATGTCAGTCACCATAAAATCACCTCTCCCTTCCTCCATTCCCATATATCACCCTAATAAAAAATAATAATACTACAACCACATCTCATCTTGGATGTTCTCTACTCATAACACATTTACTTTTAGAATCCATTCTCTACTCTGGCTAATGTTAGTGGCTCTCACTACCTCAATATTTCTTAGTTGAATTTTATCTTAAGTGGGCAAATAAATCAAGAGAAATAAGCTTTTGGAACATAATGTATTTCTAAAGTAACTCTAGAGATCAAAATTATATAATCTGTCATAGAGGAATATGCAAATTAGCTGGGATGCCATAACATCATGACCAAACAGCAGGAACCTGAGTCTGCATGGTGCCTGGCCGCACCCCCTGCCCCATGGTGCTTGACAGGGGACCTCAAGCTGCGCCCTCCCCCTGATGCCAGGCCAGGAGACCTCAGGCCATGCCTCCTGCCCCAGTGCCAGGCCCAGGGACCTCAGGCTGTGCCCCCAGCCCAGTGGGGCTTGATGGGGACCTCAGGCCTCAGCCCTCACCTGCCAGGGCTTGACGGGGGACCTCAGGCCACAACCCCCACCCAGTGGGGCTTGACGGGGGACCTCAGGCCACAACCCTCACCCAGTAGGGCTTGACGGGGGACCTCAGGCCATGTCCCCTGCCCTGGCACCAGGTCGGGGCACCTGAGACTGCAACTCCCACCTGGAGGGGCTTGATGGGGGTGGGGCTGGCCAGGTCTGGGTCTCAACCAATGGCAGTAGGGCCGGCTGGGTCTGGGTCTCTTGTGTTTTTGAAGCACATGCGGGTGGTGAGTGGGGACTTGAGTCTAGGTCCCATGGTATGCCCCAGACTCGACAGGAGGAAGATTTTCACATACATTTTACTAATTTTCTTTCATCTCTGACACTTCTATTATAGTGAAAGGGCAAATAGAAATATTAAAATATTTCCTCTAATTATTCTCTTTTCATGTGCATGAATTTTGTGTACCAGGCCACTAGCCTATGTATATATATAAAAGGCTAATATGCTAAGTGTCTGTCTGGGTAATGACGTCATGTAGCAATGCCCAGCTTCCTCTCCCTAGCGACAACTAACCTCCTTGCAGTTTCTTCAGCCCAGGAACATGACTTGCCTTATAGCCAGGTGGAAACATTGACACTTTAACCAATGTCTGTGAAGCGTTTTCCATGCCTCATCTCATTTGATCCTCACAGAAGTCCTGGGGTAGGTAGATAGGAGTCTTGGTGGAGTCCTATTTTCTTTTCATTAACAGAAAACAGAGATTTAGAAAACTGAGAAACTTGACCCGACTGAAAAGAAGTAAGAAATGGTGGACCTTGAAAATGACATCAGGTGTCGTCACTGCACACAATATAGTCAAACACTGCTGCAGTTAAATATTTTACCCTTTGTTCTCCCTGCGTGATCTATAATGATAATCTGCTTTGTGTTGATATTTACTGCTGTGTTGCTGACAATTACCTGAAAGAGAAGTTGGGGTGTTTCACTGGGCTGGAAAAAGTTTAGCTAAATCAGAAAGTAAGTCTAATTAAGCAAGTATATTATATATATATATACTTGAAAGAGAGTTCTGAGAGGGTCAGAAAAGAAAAGCCATTCCCATTCATATATATATATGAATATATATATTGCTTAATATATATATATATATGGCTAAGTTGACTCACGCATGTGCAATACATATAAAGCTCTCGCTGGCGCCAATCACATGAGTGTGTTTCAATCTGTCATTGTTGATCGTGAATTTGGTTGACACTTCTATATTATAGAGGAAGGGCGAATAGCGATATTAAAGTATTTCTTCTAATTAATTTCCTTTCAATGTGCAAGAATTTGTTCATCGGGCCACTAGTTCCTTAAATAAGGGGGATAAATGATTGTGCATAAATAGTTTCAAATATATTTCCTCAAATCACTGTCTAAAAATTAGTCTATAAGTGCATAAAAAATGTAGAGTTCTGATACTTTATTGGGATAGAACACTAGATATTTCAGAAAATTCTGATCACAATTTTAACAACTTTAAAAATAGAAATCAAATATTTCCCAGAACAACCCTTAGTAAGGAGTGTTAATGAGTCTAACTTATAAACTCTTGTAATAAATCAAATCGCATAGTAGCTGACAGTAGCAATTCTGTTTTCTAGAAAGTGTTAAGTAAATCCTTTCCTAAGAGAGTAAATATATGTTCAATAGACTATTTAAAACACTCCATAAATGTTAAACAAATAAGAAAGTTAGAGAACTTCTGTCTAAAAAGAATGGATTCAATTTAAAAGCAAAAGAAAAATTATGCCTTAAAAATCTTTTAAATTAATTTTTAAAATTAAAACTAATAAGGTATTGAATGAATGCAGCTGTTTCTCTGTTTTAAAAACACTGGCACAGAATTTCTTGGTCTTAAATAAGCATTTTACAAATATTGCTTAATAGGAATGTTTAAACAGCAAATGTTTTCTGAACATTAGTTTAAGAAAGAACGCCTTTCTGATTTTTCTGTCTTAGAGTTATCAGGTCTCCCTCTATTCCCTTCCCTTTGGTCCCCCTGGCCAAATTATATTCATGTCAGGAGCCAGGAGAAAATTCTCTTCTCTTAGTAACTTTCCCTCGCCCTCCTCAATCTGCAAAGGTAGAAACAGTGAATTGTCCCTCAGACTGCAGTTCCATTGCACTTTGTAGACACTATTGTTCTACTTGTTGTCACTGTTGATTATCACTATTTATTTGTGTAGTTCTTTCTCCTGCTGGACTGAGCTCCATGCAGACAACAACCAGTCCTATTGTTAGGCAACAGGAGTATAACTATAAATAATCCTTCCAAGATATGATGGTGGGATTGCAGCAAACACAGTACTATTTCTGTGGTCAGGGAAAAATTATGGCACTGACTTTGTCCTGTCACTGTAGTTCCTAAAAATCTAGGTATGAAAAGAATAGAGGAATTCAATAAAAATTTGTTTGAAATCAGTGAAAACCCCGACACTGAACTTTAGTGCTCCCAAATATAGGTGGGAGCAGAAGGGGCAACATGTAGAAGGAAGTGGGAAAAATAGATCTTTTACTAATATGTGTGGTTAAGAAGACAAGGTATCATAAAATTTCAAAAAACAGTGAACATGTGTATGCCCCACCCTGAAAACTTAGACTAGAGCATTTCCTTGGGGGAAAATGTAGTCATGCTTAACCTTGCCCAATTTCTCTTGACCTGAAATGAATGAGAAGGTTTAATATGTCCTTCTTAGGAAGAAGTATATTCAACTTTTTTGGTTAAGGAGAGCAAGTTTGGTTAAGACAGCAAGATACTGCTGACCTCCTTTGGGCTCCACAAAGCAAACAATGCTAGTGACTGAGTTGATATCTCTTCCTCAGAGTAGAAAAATAACAAAATGCCTTAAAGAATCAGCGAGTATACCAACTCCCTGAGACAAAGATCTTTTTTGGGGGGAGGAGGGGTGTCCCTGGATCTTTTAAAAATCTTACAGGAAAAAATATATGATCTGTTTCACAGAAAAAGACATATATGCACCTTTTTTAAAAAAATATCCTGGGATTTCATGGTCTCCAGAAGCCTCTCCATCCATATGAGAGTAAAGACCCCTAAGGAAAATGAGAAACAGCTCAAGTAGAAAAAAGCAGCCAGACTGGTGGGCTTTGTAAATAACAAGAGCAAAAATTACTTCCAGAGGCTGAACGAGTCCTCCAGCAGCTGAGCATCAGCAGTTGGGAACTGAGTAAGTGTCTGCCAGATGCTAAAAGCTTTTGATATTCCAAGCCAGAGGCAAATAGACATGGAGAGCTCTATGAAATGAGCCTGAGGAAGAGGTGATCTATTTAAATGGAGCTGCCTTGGGACCGTTTCTAAGTCCATGAATGGGAATGGCTCTTCTTCTCTGGCCCTCTCAGAACTCTCTTTCAAGAGACTTTGCAGGGAGAAGTTATAGCCAAACATAGCTCCTGTGGACAGTCTCATGAAAAAGCTAACCAGGTGGGTGTATTAGGGTTCTCCAGAGAAACATAACCAACAGAATACATATACATATATAAATATCCTATGTAATAAAGAGCTAATATGCAAATGGTCATCTTGCTCTCATGCCCTCATGCCCTCACAACCTCATGCTGGAACTGCTCAGATACTCAACCTGGGGAGAAAGAAATGGGGACCAGCCAGGCACAAATGAGCTCATGAGAGAGGAATCGGGACCAGCCAGGCTGCAGCCCAGGAGAGGGACAAGCTTCCCACCCTGTGATCCTGTGCGCCTGCAGTTCTGGACCGGGTGAAGCCACATGCCCATGGTCTCCTGCAGCTGCAGCTGGCCTGGGTAAAGCCAGTCTGGGTCCTGGATGCCTGCAGCCAACCAGAGGGAGGGAAGCCCAGGTCCTAGGTGCCTGAAACCAGCTGGAGGAGGGAATTCTGGGTCCTAGGTGCAGGGAGGAGTTAGGGGTGATCAGGCAGGCAGAGGTGATTAGGGGTGATCAGGCAGGCAGGCAAAGGGGTTAGGAGCAATCAGGCAGGAAGGCAGGCAAGCGGTTAGGAACCAGTGGTCCTGGATTATGAGAGGCAGTCAGACATCCCCTGAGGGGTCCCAGATGGAGAGGGTGCAGGCCAGGCTGAGGGATCCCCACTCCCCTACTTTTTGTGCACAAATTTTCATGTACCAGGCCTCTAGTCTTATATGTATAAAAAGCCAGCAGCCAGAACACCACAACTAGAATGACTGTTCGCTATGACACCCAGTGTGGCCAGTGAACTGGCCCGATGGGGATTGGGGCCAGCCAGCTAACCTCCCACAGCCCCTCCTCACAGCTAGCCCCACCCCTGGTCATCCCCCTACCCCAATAGGGGGCAGGGTTGGCCAACCAACTTTCTGCAGCCCCTCCCCCTGCTCAGCCCCACCCCAGATCAGCCTCTCAGAGGTCAGGGCCGGCCGCTGACCCCTGACCAGTCCCCCCCACCCCATTTGAAGTTGGGGCCACCTTATCACCACCCACAGACCCTCCCTACAGCCGGCCCCAACCCCAAGCAGCCTCCCACCCCAATCAGGTGAGGGACCTGCCAGCCAATCGCCCATGCCCACTCCCCCCAGCCAGCCTGGCCCTGATCAGCCCTGATGAGGGTGGGCTGGTTAGCCAACCTCCCGCCTACAGGCCCAGCCCCAATCTGCCCCAATTGGGGCTGGGCTGGCTGGACCCCACCCATGCATGAATTCATGCATTGGGCATCTAGTTTATTACAAGGAATTAGCTGATGCAATTCAGAAGGTGGAGAAGTCCCAAGATTTTCAGTCTGCAAACTGGAGACTCAGGAGAGGAAATGAATAGTTTGGGTCTGAGTGTGAAGGCCAGGGAACCATGAGAGCTAATGGTGTAAGTTCCAGTCTGAGTCCAACTCCACGGGCAGGAGAAGACTGATGTCCCAGTGCAAAGACAGTCAGTCAGAGAGAGAAAATTATATCTTACTTAAACTTTTTGTTCTACTAAGACCTTACACAGATTAGATGAGGCCCACCCACACTGAGGAGAGCAATCTGCTTTACTCCTCTATCAATTCAAATGTTAATCTTACCTAGAAAACACCCTAGCATCCAGAATAGTGCTAACCAAATATCTGGGTACCCGTGAACCAGTCAAATTAACACATCGAATTAACTAACACAAGGACCTCAAGTGAAAGGATGAGCAAGGAAACTTTTAGGGGAACCCAACCACAATCTAACAGCAGAATAAAAAGACTTCAGATGATGTTGCTGACTATTGAAAATGTGATTAACAAAAGCAGTCAAAAGGACATAGTGATGTAATAGCATTCCTCTCTACCATAAGCAAACTAAAACAACTTAAAAGTATGGGTGAGCTGTTTTTTAGATCTTATCCCAAAATATAAGCAAAAATGTTTTCTTTTTATATTCCGTTTAAGATAAATATATGTTGAATGTCTATTAAGAATATATCACAGCCCTGGCCAGTGTGGCTTAGTGTAGAGAGTTGACCCACACACCAAAGGGTCTTGGGTTCCATTCCAGGTCAAGGGCATGTAACCGGGTTGCAGGTTCCTTCCCCGGGCAGGAAGCAATCTCTCTCTCTCTCTCTCTCTCTCTCTCTCTCTCTCTCTCTCTCTCTCTCTCTCTCTTTCTCTCTCTCTCTCTTCTCCTTACTTCTACTCTATCTAAAAATCAATGGAAAAATTATCCTCTGATGAGGATTTCAAGAAATAAAGATGGATACCCCCCTACCCATATGTCATTCTTCTCTGTACATAAAAAATAATAATAAAAATCCTACAAGACTCCATAGGCAGCAAAATAGCAGACATATGTCATAGCAATATCTTTACAGACACAGCTCCTAGGGCAAGGAGACTAAGGAGGAAATAAACAAATTGGACTATATCAAAATACAAAGCTTCTGCACAGGAAAATAAACCATTAAAAAAATAACAAGAAAACCCACTGCATGAGAGAACATATTTGCCAATGATATTTCCGAAAAGGGTTTAATCTCCAAAATTTACAGAGAACTCATACAACTTAACAAAAGGAAGATAAATGATCCAATCAAAACATGGGCAAATTGGAGAGGGTGCCGGCCAGAAAGGGAATAGACACTTTTTGAAAGTGGACATACAGAAGGCCTAGAAACATGAAAACATGCTCAAAGTCACTAATCATCCAAGAGATGCAAATCAAAACAACAATGAGATACCATCTCACACCTGTCAGAATGGCTATCATCAACAAATTAAAAAACGACAAGTGCTGGCCAGGCTGTGGAGAAAAAGGAACCCTGGTGCACTGCTGGTGGGAATGCAAACTGGTGCAGCCACTATGAAAGACAGTATGGAGTTTCCTCAAAAAACTAAAAATGGAACTCCCATTTGACCCAGTAATCCCATTTTTAGTACTATATCCCAAGAAACCAGAAACACCAATCAGAAAGGATATATGCATCCCTATGTTCATAGCAGTGCAATTTACAATAGCTAAGATTTGGAAACAGCCTAAGTGCCCATAAGCAGATGAGTAGATTAAAAAACTTTGATATATGTACACAATAGAATACTATGCCGCTATAAAAAAGAAGGAACTTTTACCATTTGCAACAGCATCGATGGAATTGGAGAGCATTATGCTAAGCAAAATAAGCGAGTCAGAGAAAGATAAATATCACATGATCTCACTCGTATGTGGTATATAATGATCAACATAATTTGATGAACAAGAATAATCCAGAGACAAATGGTAGGGGAGGCAGGGGTTTAGAGAGCAGCCAAAGGACTTGATGCATGCATGTTAGCATAACCAATGGACACAGACACTGGGACAGTTGGGGCTTGCCTGGGGTGGGAATGGCTGGGGAGGGGTGGGGGGGACAGGTGTCAATTGGGGAAAAAGGAGACATATGTAAAACTTTAGACAATAAAAAAATAATAATAATAACAATAATACATTGCAGCCCTGGCTGGTGCCTCACTTGGTTGGAGCATTGTCCCATACACTGAAAGGTCCAGGGTTTGATTCCTGGTCAGGTCACATACCTTGGTTGCAGGTTCGATCTCTGGTTGGGGTGCATATGGGAAGCAATCAATCAATGTTTCCCTCACATCAATGATTCTCTCTCTCTCTCTCCCTCTCTACCCCTTCCTCTCTCTCTAAAAATCAATGAAAACATATCCTCGGGTAAGAATTTTAAAGAAAAGAATATATTGCAGTGTCTGTTTTGCTGATCATGCTTTTTGCAAAAGGTTGTTTTCTTTTTATGTGTAAGTTTACTTCTGGGGCCATTACGATAGTTCAGGGGGTTACACAATATTCGTCTTGGCAGAGTAACTAATTTTTGCAAAACTGTGTATGTAATACCCTAACCCACCAGATCCTAAGTACAGAAAATGAGAAGCTTTTGAAAGAACAATTTTTTAAAAGCTATAGCTTGGATTTTAAAATGAGATCAAGAGTGATCTTAGAAAAGTCTTGAAGGCTTGGTCATTTAAGAAGGCATCCGTCAGTGATTTTATAGTATTTAATAGTTTTCTTGTTTATCTATGAGCTTCAGACACCAAAATTTGGTCCATTGTCAGTTACCCACACTAAGGAGTGATTTCCACGACAGAAATAATCTCAAACTACAGACAATCTGCATACTGCATTTTATTTTAGATGTTCTGTGATTTTGGGTTTTCTTTTTCATAACAAACTCCCCTGTGTTTTGCTGACACACCCCACAGCCTCCTTCACACCCTACTTCATAATTACATTTTAACTGCACAATGGGAGGGAGTTCAGGCCCTAAAACCCTATTTAGATATTAAATTTAAAAGGAGCCTTAGAAAATCCTTGAAGTAAATAAAACTTTTGCACTTAATTTAAAATTGAATATATACAGTAAATCCAGCTCAAGAAAAATGCTGGTGGTGACTTTAGTAAGCTAAGTCCCATGGGAGCAGAGGAGAGGAGAAGCATTTTCATCCCTTTTATTGCGAGTTTCCTCGCCAGCATCTCTCTAATAGACTCTAATGCACTTCAGTCCACTGACATGCAAGGCTGTAATGGCAGAAGAGAAAAGGACAGGTGTTTTTCTAAATAATGATCTAAAGCTAATCTTCTGAGGCCTATCCAGGTTCTCAAGATTGGATAATGCGGAGGGGGAGGAAATTGGCTTTTCACATCGAATAATTGAATTCTTCTGTGAACTTTCATAAAACATATCTTTATATATTTATTTACTTATTGGGAACACCTCTGCTTTGAAGGCTGTTAAATTACAGAAAGTTTAGGTGTGAGAAAAGAATGAGTGTATACCTGCCCTTAGGGGAGACTGAAATGGTCACTAGCACATGGCTCTTTCTCCAGCATATCCTGCTTTCTTTCCCAACCTCTTACTTTGTTATCTCTTTCTCGCCAATTCTCTCAGCCTGATTTTCTTTGATTTTTTTTTCAGTTCTGATGGTTTTCTTTACCAGGAAACACCCATACTGTCCCTTTTTATCATGATATCCTAGAGAAATTCTTCCCCTCCCAAATTTTCTTTCTTGAAACCTTGTTTCTCCTTTAAGATTCCCTTTCTGATATCCACATCCGATGTGGTCCTCTTTCAAGTTTCCTGCCATTGGAAGCTTGTTCTTCAATTCTATCTCATCAGACCCCCTCAAAAAGAATTCTTAAGAGTTACTTTCCACTTTTAACTACTGGTGAGGTAAAAATGAAGAAAGTGAGGCCAGAAATGTAAGGGAACAAAAAAGCAAAAAGACCAATTAATCGCAAGTTTATGCAATGCTGGCTGTGATCTCAGGGCGGGAGATAGGTCACAGGATCTAGAAATCACTTTGACAGCACAACATTGGTCATGACTGAGAACCAGGCCCTGTCTGTGCCTGGCGCCAGGCCTGTGGCACCAATTTATATCTTCTTTTAAGGCCCCTGACTCCTGATATAATCACTGACGTAGGGTGTGCAGTGTCTGCCGCAATAAATACCCTGGTTCATCTTCTAATCCCAGGATCCAGACTATTGACCAACAACAGATTATTTTTTCCCCAAAGATGAAAAGTAAGTATGCTTAAGGAATATTATCTATAAAACCTTCACTGTTAGGGTTGGAATGAGGCAAATGTGAATGAGATGATATTTAGCTTGATGCCAATAACTTAAGACAATTAATTTAGTCTTCCCAGAAGTGTCTCTACTTATCTTTAAACTGAAAAGCTCAAGCAGGAGGGGAAAAAAATCAGACCTCTAGAAGGACTATAAATTGTGAATTTTTTAGTCATGAATCACTGTTACTGAGTATGGCTTTGTATTTCTGAAACTGAAGAGAATTTTTGGAGAATAAATCAGTGACTAAGACAAAACAGATTGCAAAGCAGGCATTATATCAATGAGGGAATTTTAGGGTGATAGTGGAAACCAACCCTGTGACTGATTACAAAGTCAGATTGTTTTTCCATCAAAATTCTCTTTCATAAGATCTGTCAATCAAGTAAACTCCATCTTTTATAAGTTAGATGACCTCCAAGAGTTCAGTCTAAGTCCAACTTTACTCTTTTTTTCTTTACAATCAAATAGCGTTCATTTATATCTGGATAAAATGTAACCCCCATACCATCACATAGGATATAATAGTATATGACATCACTTTTAACAGGATATTCCCAAATGTAAGGAAATTTTAAAAATATTCAATTATAGCATGTATAAGTATGCTATTCAAAATGAATAACTTTAAATGTGAGGAATTTTGAAAATGCAACATACTATGACTAACCTGAGAGTGATCAGGTTTGCAAGACTCCCCTTTCCTTTCTTTTAAAATATATTTTAATATATATTTTATTGATTTCAGAGAGGAAGGGAAAGGGAGAGATAGGAACATCAATGATGAGAGAGAATCATTGATCAGCTGCCTCCTGCACACCCACTACTGGGGATCGAGCCCACAACCCAGGCATGTGCCTCACCAGAAATCAAACCTGGTTCATAGGTTGACACTCAACCACTGAGCCACACTGGCCAGGCTCTCCTTTCTTTTAACACCCAAATACAAATTATTCAACTCTCCATCTTGCATGATTCCAGATATCCATGTCCCTTTCAGATCCTCTTTCTTAATTTTACGGAGAACCTTGCAGAAGGCATGCACTCACTACTGGCCAATCTTGGGTATCACTACTAATTTCTTGCTCTTTCTTAAGACACTATCTTTGTTGCTGACCCACTTATAGAATTTAAGAATCAATATCACATCGAAAGATGTTATTACCTTCACATTAGCCTCAGGAGAAGAAATAGCTATACTCATATCATGAGCTCAAAACAACTGTGGTCAAAGAACCAGCTCATAACTTCCTTCAGCAAAGTTCAATTCAGACTTTAATGATTAATAAAGTTTTAATTGAAAATTTAAGTATACATAAAGGGCCAAGAACAATGAAAGAAATTCAGACGAGATATTTATTAGTGCTCCTAAAGTTCATGAGCCAGGCCCTTCCATGACAAGTTCCTTACCTCTAAGTCTCTCTTTTCTCATCCACTGGTCCTCAGAGCTGAGACTTAGACCTCTGCCAATTAGGATCTTTCACTCTTGTCTCTCATCCACTCTTGTCTCTCATCATCCCTCAGTGCCACTATCATCCACAACCCAGAGAAAGCAGTCAGTTGGCCTAGCACTCACTCAGAATTGCCTGCTTACCCAATGAATAGTGTTTTAGGTTTGTTTTTGTTTGTTTGTTTTTTGGGGTGTTATTTTTTCTTCACAATTTAGCATAGCAATTGTTTGGTCTTTGTACAAATCTCTCCCATCAGACATATTCTGGACTTGGCCTTTACATCAGCAACAGTCCTGTTACGGTGATGTTTCCAAACAAAAGGAGAATCTGAATCCTGCTTACTCCAGCCTCCCTCACCACAGTGTTCATAAATAGATGTACTTCTTAAAGTGTTGTCCCACTGCATGTATTAAGTCACCATCATCTATGAAAAAAAGTGCTATTGGGACTCAAATGTATTAGACATGTCAATTTTTAAAGGAGGAAGGAAGATATGAAGAGAAGAAGGGGAAACGGGAGGACAATTGTTCTCTGGCTGGGAAAAAAAAAAGCAAAATAGCAAAGAAGGGACACAATATCTTGCAAAATACAACTTGGGACTTTGATATCCTACATACAATTAGGAAATTTCAGGGTATTGTTTGCATGTGTGTGCATGGATGTGGTTATTTTCATTGTGGGTATGATATAGTAGGCTTTGCCAAAGTCAATATTCTCCATAACAGTGAAGCCACATTTTTATGTCCTGAACAATTGTAATTTTAAACAATTGTAAGAAATTCTCATGTATTTATGTACAGTAAAAAATCAATAGTACAGTAATCTTTCTTCCTTTTTTTTTCTTGTTTTAGGTTAAAAGCAGAGCCAAGGTCAGCAGGAGGGAGAATTCCTATCCAGATATTCTGCAACTGCTTGCACCAGCTTTCTCATTAGGGTGTAACTCGAAGGCCATCTCACCAGTTAACCTTCTATCACTGTGTTGCCCCAGACAGGGCATCTGATTCAAAATGCCAGGACAGAGGCAAAGCGACCTTGCAGAAGACCCAGGTATCGAGTTACAAAGCATAGAAAGCATAGAAATGAGGTAGAGGGAGGAATTACACCTGCATTAAAGGCAGTTTAGGATTTGAATGACCTCCCTGCTAAGAAATTAAACTTTTTTTTATGTTGATAACACTTCCTCTATTCCTCATGCCTCCTCCACCAACCTCATCCCCTACCCCAGCCACTTTACAGACACATCACATCTAAATATTTACAAATTAAGAAGAAACAGAGGAAATTTTAATGACTGATATATTACCAACCTGGCAAGGTTCCTCCCATGACTGACACTCATAACCATTAGCAGGAATTCCTGTCACAGATAAGCACCTAAGGGTTTGATAAACTTACATTTTAAAAGTTTGCGACAATAAACATGTTCTCTTTAAATGCATCTTCTTAATTGGTAGGACCAGGCACAAGTATAAACATGATAATGAGAAGGTTTATCTCAGGGGAGTTTTTTTTTTTTCCCATAGTGCTATGTCACACTCACAGTCATACAAATCAGAATCCCAGAGCAAATCCCAGAACCCTAGAATCCTAGAGGGAATGCTCAATTCTCATATGAGGAGTGAGGATCAAGAAGATAAGCTATCGCCATAACCGGTTTGGCTCAGTGGATAGACCGTTGGCCTGCAGACTAAAGGGTCCCAGATTCGATTCCGGTCAAGGGCATGTACTGTCTTGGTTGCAGGCACATCCCCAATAGGAGGTGGGCAGGAGGCAGCTGGTCGATGTTTCTCTCTGATCGATGTTTCTAACTCTCTATCCTTCCCCCTTACTCTCTGTAAAAGAATCAATAAAATATATTTTTTTAAAAAAAGAATATTAATTTTAAAAAAAGAAGAAAATAAGCTATCTGTGCAAAGCCACCCAAATTGTAAGGGTTGGGACTAAAACCCTGACCCTCAGATTCCCAAGTCAGAATGCTGTTCTGTGTACCAATGACCATCCAATGTTGCTATACCAAAGAACGATCAATAGTGCTCTTTAAAAATGCAAGCTCCTAGGTCTCAGCCTCAAAGCATCCTGTGTGGTAGATCAAGAGTGGGACCTGGGGATATGTATTTCTATTGAGCGCCCCTCTGTGACTCAGATGCAAATACACTACGTTCTGGGAAAATGTACTACCCCTATTTGGCTGCTGAAAAGTGAAGTCTTACCTTTATCCCCCCCTCTCCCCCATCTTTCTCCTCTACTCAGAGTTACTCAGTGCCAACTGTTGGGTGGGTGTGCACCCTTCAGATTTTTCTATTCATTTACACACAAAGATACATAGGTATGTGTGTACTTTCTGGCCTTTTACTTGTGGAAATTTCTGCTTATAAAATGATCTCAGCAATTTTTTTTTCATCAAATAGGTGACAGAGGACACTGTCACCGGCACAGCAGCAGTCAAACTTAAATCGAGGCCACCACAGGATGTGTGACTGCCCTTGATTAGTTTAGAAACGAAGACTTCCTGGACCTCACTCACTTCAAATACATTTTGGCCAGTAAGTGATGTTTCTCAGTCATATAAAAAAATATCTGTGAGGTTGCTAAAAAAAAAAAAAATAGAGTGAATGGCTGGCAGTCACATTGTGTAAGCTTGTGAATACTATTATAGCGTTCTCATGCAAATACAAGGTGCTAAGTTAATTCAACTCATAAGCCCTGCAGGACTGAGAATCTGTTTCTGTGAGGAAGGTTGTGTGGGGTGGGGCTGAGGGTGCAATCAGGTTGCTGTTACACATTCGTATAAAATGTACAGCATTCATTCTGCTTTCTCACCTTTCAGACCTTGCAACCCAGCTGTCACCACAAGCACCCAACTGAAAGGGCTCTTGTTAAGGTCACCTAGGTTCCTAATTACTGAACCTCATTCTCTTGACTTCTGCAGTTTTTTTGTTTGTTTTTTTCCCCCCTTTTGGTTGGCTGTTTTTTCTTCTGCAAAATAATTCCCTCTCTCGTCCCTCTCCTCTGGTTTTGGTTCTGGTGAAAATGCCTACTCATTCCCCATCTTTGCCAGTTTTCTCTTAAATATTCATATACCTTAGGATTGCATCCTATGATTTTATTCTTGCTCTGTATCCTATGATAGAGATCATAAAATCCTATAGCCTCAGCAATTGTCATCAGAAAGGGACCAGGCCCTAAGTGGGTCTGCCTCAGCTAGGCCAGTAGTGTATAGATTCTTGACTTCCTGCAGGAAAGATTTCACAAGTGAGTCCAGGTGATTTTGAGAGTACGTTTTTTAAAGCTGGGGACAGTGAAACAAAGGAAGGACATAGGGTAGAAGGAGCAATTGAAGAAAGCCTAGGCAGTGCTCTGCTTTGGCTCTCCAGAGACATTATAAGAAAGAAGTGGGCCACACTGGGCTGCATGAACTCACTGGGAAATAAAAGTCACAGTGAAAGAAGTGAGCTATAGTTAGTTCACTGAAAAGTCAGAGAAAACGGGGCCTTGGAGACAGGATCAGGGGGTATGCCTAGGATGAGCTGCTACTGCTCATTGCTCCAGTGGTTGAAAGTCTCCTAAGAATCCTTAGAGTTTAGAAGAGAAAAGTAAAGATGCATGCCTGAGAGGGAAGAAAGGCATGGGTGTGCTCCAGAGAGAGCCTATGCTGAGTCTTTGTCTTGAAGATTCTCAAGGTGAGGATATTAAGGGAGGTCTTAGAGGAGGATCTCAATAGAATATTCATCAGCTTAAACTGATGCACCAAAATGAAATGTATTGCCCTGACTTGTCCTTGAGTGTGGCTGACACAAATGGCACTAGTTGGGTTCCTGCTATCTATCTCCCTGAGTAGAGTTATTTAAGCTATTTACTCTCTGGTTGAGTAGGAGAAGTGTAAACCATTTACTCTTAAGTGTCCTTGGTTAGGGAAGATTGGATTTTATAATTTACTAGATGGCTGTAAACTGCTTGGTTATTTAACCATCTGTCTCAGTTTCCCTATTCCACTTGTCCTGGCTTAATAACCAGTCTGACAATGACCCCCAAATCTTCCTCCACAGCCCCATTTTATACTAATCTCAGAGCTCACCTTCTTAATAGTGTCTGGAAACTCAAACATTTGCAGGTTTAACAACAAACTGGTGTCTTCCTCGCCATCTTTCCATGAAGCCTGTTCCTTTTACCCTGTATATTACTTATGTCAGTTAGAAATAAAACCATATAAAAGTTTCCTGAATTAGAAACTTCATCATCATTACCCATTCTTCCCTTTACCTTATTCTTCTCATCAAATCCTATAGGTTCCACCTCCAACATACTTACTTGCTTTATCACTTCCTCACTCCCATTGCTATTACCCCAGTCCTCACCATCTCCACTTGGACCAAAGATGTGGCTCCCTAGCAGACCCCTATATGAAATCTCTCTCCTTCCTCAGTCCCAACATTCTGCACCAAAAAATGATCATGTTTCTGATAAAACAGTATATATGTCACTTCCTGCTTAATAAACTTATGTGGTTTCCCATAACCTAAAAGATATACATTTAAAATCCTTAAGATGCTTTCAAACCTTAATCTTCAATATACTTTCCTATCCTAATCTACATTTCCAGCCTCAACTCGGTCACGGCAATTCCTGTGAAATCCCGTAAGTTCTCATCTGTGGTTTTAAACATTCAGTTCCCTTAGCTCAGAGTGAACTCTGCCAATCACTTCTTCAGTATGTACAATAAATGCTTTCTCCTGTGTAAATCCACCTCTCCACAACCTCCTTAAAACACTCCAACTCCCACTTTACGTTTACCTGTATCAGGACACTTATTCCAGCATTCATTCAGATTTTCCTTCAGCCAACATGTGAGTAAATACCCAGAAAGTGGATTATAATAATACACATCATTTCTAAACCCTGCATCAATTTCTAACAAAAGGTTCTCAATAAATTTTTGTTGTTAAATAAATGGATGAACGAATGAAGCATATATTTCCAATAAATAATAGCCCTACATGGAAATTATTTTCATCTTATTTCTTGTGAAGCTGGCCACTAGAAAGCCCTAGCTCTGAATGCTATTGCTAGCTCTAAGCCCTATCTGCAGAATTTATTCATTTACTCCTTTATTTATTCACTAGAGGCCCAGTGCACAAAATTCATGCACGGGGAGGGGGGATGCGGTGTCCCTCAGAGCCCAGCCTGCACCCTCTCCAATCTGGGACCTCTCAAGGGATGTCCGACTGCCTGTTTAGGCCCGATCCTGGTGGGCAGTTGGGACATCCCTCTCACAATCCAGGACTGCTGGCTCCCAACTGCTTGCCTGCCTGCCTGCCTGATTGCCCCTAACCACTCCCCTGCCAGCCTGATCGATGCCTAACTGTTCCCCTGCCAGCCCAATTGCCCCTAATCACCCTCCTCTGCTGGTCTGGTCACCCCCAACTGCCCTCCCCTGCAGACCATCTTGTGGAGGCCATCTTGTGTCCACATGGGGGTGGCCATCTTGTGTGTTGGAGTGATGGTCAATTTGCATAGTATTCTTTTATTAGGTATGGTGCCTTCAATAATTATCTAGTACCTACTATTTATCAGTCATGGCTCTAGGTGCCAAGGATACAGCAGTAAGCAAAAACAGACAAAAACCCTGATGGGTCTTCCAATTCACATTCTAGTGGGGTGGGGGAACTATAGAAAAATATGTATGTACAATACATGACACTGCAGTTAGTGATGAACATTAGAAAGGAAAAATAAAGCTGAAAAGGGAATAGAGCGTGCTGGGAACATGATAAAAAGTTTGAGGGAGGGCAAGAAATGCTTTACAGTGGCATAATTCTAGTTTGTTTTCCAGAGGTAGCTTCTTACAAAACCCAGGGAAATAAGATACCAAACCTAACTTCCCAGTCACTTTTCAGGAAAATGAAATAGAGGACTAAATAGTAAACAATGGTGTAGTAAACAAAGAAACCTATAACTCTCAAAGAGGCTACAGCATGCCACCAGGTTCTGTGGATTCATTAAGAACAGGACAGCAATGCTGTCAACCTGGGCACGCAGCTTTAAGCTCATACTTCCCTTGATAGAGGCTCCGGACTTGATAAGAAAGAGAAAGCTTGAAGCCTGAGGGCCTTGGGGGGAACTTTAGAAGCGAGGCTCAGGTACGTTATCAGAGACAGGCTTGGACCTGAACTCTCCAGTCAGGTCGAGGCAGGCTCGATAGCATGAAAAAGCAGGAGTAGCCCAGGGTTAAGAGTTACGGAATGAGAAGGAAAACGGGCAGTAGGCTTGGGTAGGATGCCTTTTAAATTCATATTTAAATTTTTGTTTTGTTTTTTATCTTTTTCATCCTTCATAGGAGACACAGAACCCAATCACAAACTAGTTTCAATTCCACAACTTCTGATGGTTTTACATAATTAATTTTACCTATACCAACTTGTGTCACCAATTTTTGTGGTGAAAGGCTGGTGTATATCTATAGAAAACACTATTTCTACTGTATTTGTTTTGATTCTGAAAAGCTTATCTGGGCTTCTCTTACCTTATAACCAACTGACAGAAGTGTGAATAATGGGAGTATCATTACTAAAACTGCACTCTACGGCCAGACTCTTAAAAGAATTGACATGTTACGACCACCTTTTTTTTTTTTAGGATTTAGTAAGTAATGAAACAACCATCATGTCATTTTGGTTGTAAATTTCTACTGGAAATGAAATGATATTAATTCATAGATTGAAATACTGACTCCTCCCATTCTAGAATGTAAGCCAAAAATACTCTTATAATGCTGTATTTGTTAATGTTGCTACTTGGAATGAAGATTGCTTGGAGCAAGACAGAACACTTATCAAGGAGAGAGAGAGAGAGGGAGAGGAAGCTAGAAGACTTTTATTTTATTTTATTTTATTGAAAATTATTTCATTCACTACTATCTTATTCCATAAAACAAAAAGGCTGGAATGTTAGATCTGATCACATAATTGAATCGATACCCCTCCCCTGGGAACTGAACTTTAAATCACTTCACAACGGACATTCCACTTGTTTAGACCACATTTTCTCTCTCCTCCAATCTTTCCCAGAAGCCAGACCTTCACAGAGAATTATCTGCCCAGAAAAAGCCCACCTAGAATTCTTTAAAAACCTCTTTGGGGACTGGTTCTATTTTGAAGCTCAGCCCATCTAGTATCCAGATGACCTAATACATTTATCCCTTACCACTTTGGCCTCGTGTTCCTCCTTCAACAACCCTAACACTTTTTATGAGCTATTATCAGAAGTCCCGTAATGTCCTTTCTGCTCCATTCTATTTGTTGTGGCAGTCGTAAAGGCCCACCAGATTAGAGAAGGGGGAGAGAAGACATGGACTCTACCTCTTCACTGGGAAGTTCAAGGGTCTGTGGGATTGAAAATGTTGTTTAGCCATGTTTTGGAAAATACAACCCACAACAACAGGCTCTTTTAAAATATATATATATATTTATCGACTTCAAAGAGGAAGGGAGAGAGAGAAAAAGAAATAGAAGCATCAATGATGAGAGAGAATCATTGGTCAGCTGTCCCCTGCATGCCCCCTACTGGGGATCGAGCCTGCAACCCAGGCACGTGCCCTTGACCGGAATCAAACCAGGACCCTTCAGTCTGCAGGCTGACACTTTATCCACTGAGCCAAACTGGCTAGGGCCAACAGGGCTCTTTTTGAATGTCCTTGGAATGCCTTTAACTCATAGTACAGCTGCAGATATTTTAGTCTAGATAAATACATTTAAAAACCAGGTTGAATGCAGTATGAAATTGTAGGTTCATCTAAAAGAGAAACTTAATTAAATGCATTTTAAAAATGCTTTTAGCATGGTGAAAATGTGTGGTTTTGGTTATTCATTTGGTCACATTTCATTGGTCAATAAATAAATACATACTTGGATTGTAAACGTATGAGTGAATGAAAGGTAGATATAACCACAGGTGTCTCTCTATTACCCAAAAGCATATAAATATATGTGTGCATGTTTGCACACACACACACACACACACACACACACACACACAATTAGCTTCAGGAAGCTAATTCAGGAATGTCAATTTTTAAAGAGACTTTATTTTCCAGCAACCTTATTTCCCTTTCTGTCCAAGACATTCAGCGTTGCTCCTACCCCTTCAGTGCTCTGGGCAGTGAAGGCTTCCGTCCAGTCTTTCGCGGACGGCTGAGCACTCCTCTTCGGAAGGGAACTGCTGATTAGGCACCAGGGCAGCCGCAAAGAGTCTGACACTTCGGTTAAGTGGCAGCGAACTCGGGAGCTGCAGCAGTCCACTCACCCTGAAATTCCTCCTTGGTCGCAGCCTTTTCGACAGTGCTCTGCCCTTCCTTTTCAATCTCTGCAGAAGCAGAGGTCAGGCATGATCCCCCATGGGTGTTCACACATGCGCAGAACTTCCCAGGCCCACCTGGATGGCGTCAGACCCACCGGGTGAGCTCCCTATTGTTGCACAGGATGGCAATGTCCACACAGTGCAGAGGGAGTCTGAGTTACACAGAGCGATGGCTGGCAGGTGCAAACCTCAGCGCAGCTCGCTGGCCCGTGTTCCTGGATATGGCACTGACATCAGCAGGGTGTTCAATGGCAGCAATGGCACGAGCTGCCAACAGAAGCTCCTCCCAGGTGTCTTCAGATTGATGATGGAGGCGCCATCACTTTTCCAGATGTACTGCTCCATTTCCATGTCAAGGTTGGTGTCACCTATGAGTGTTCCTGCTGCAAGGAATTTGAGGACATCCTCCTCCTTCATTTGCAAGACATCAAGGGCTCTGGGCATTGTGAAAGTGTCTCTATTAGTTACAAGGGGACCCCAGGACAATATTCTATGATCCTTTCATTTGGTAGCACAGGAAAGCAGGAACGTCATTTGTAATAAATAAAGAAAAGTATTATATCAGTAACTTAGATTGTGGCCAATTTATATACAGCGAAAATTTTGAAGAAGATGCACAAAATTCTAGATCTGGAAGAACTCTCAGCTCTTTGCAGCTAAAGGTCACTGCTATGGGCTAAATTGTGTCCCTTCATAATTCATGCTGAAGCTCTAATCCCCAGCACCTACCATCTGACTGCATTTGGAGAGAGGGCCTTTAAAGACATCATTTAGTTAAAATGAGGCTAATAGGATGAGCCCTAATTCAATCTCACTGCTGTCCTAGTAAGAAATTCGGACACACAAAAAGGCACCCAGGGCACATGTGCACAGAGGGACAACCATGTGAGGACACAGCAAGAGGGGGCCCATCCGCAAGCCAAGGAGAGAGATCTCAGAAGAAACCAACCCAGCAGACACTGTGCTCTTAGACTTCCAGCCTCCAGAACTGTGAGAAAATAAATTTCTGTTGCTTAAGCCACCTAGCCAGTGGTAGTTTTGTTTGGCAACTTAGGGAACTAATACAGTCAGTCAATCTACTATCTAAATGCATGAATTATCTCTAATATTTTTCTAATTCCATCAAGAGTTTTCTATCCAAAACTTTAATTAGAGGGCAAAGTCTCTATTCTTCTTAAAGCCTCATGTTTCCCTTGAAACCTCCTCCTATACTTGTGCTCCTCTTACAGGACCTCATATATAAGGTCCTCGTGTGCTTGGGGTCCTTTTATAATGAACAGCTCTGAATATCTTCAAAGCATGTTATTAACACGATTTCCTAGAAAGAGCACAAATATGGTTGAAAACTAGGTGTTTTATTATGAAGTCAACCTAAAGTTTAAATATCACTTAGGCTATAATTTATCTTTTCTTAAAAAATGAACAAACTATAGTGTTAGGGGCAGAGCATTTGATAATTAATTTAAAAGCTAGGAAAGACTTTTGCCCTCCTTTGTGATTGTGAATGCTTTGCCCTTTCTGCACAATGATGATACTACTATCAGTAATCCTTATTTAAGCATAAGCTGGCAGGAAAAACAATAACAGACACCTTTCTCTCAATTACAGAAGAAAAAAATATATTCATATTTAAAAAAAACTAAAAGTTCCAAGTATTTGTGTTTACTTATGTAAGTAGTTTTGTTTCTATCTGTATATCCATGTTAGTATATCAAGTGAATTATTAATTGAACCACTTCTGAGCCGTGTGTCTGTGGATAAATTTCTTAATCTAAGGTACAGTCCCCTTATCTATAAAATGGGGCTAATAAAATGCTATTTCCTAAGGATTTAGGTGGAGGCATTAAATAAAACATATTGCAAAACTCTTGGAAGTATGGCTGATACACAGCAAAAGATCAGTAAAATTTAGCAACTATAAGCTTTTATTATCATAAAGCTCATACGCTGAATTCCTCAAAGGCAGACACCTTAGTTATCTTAGGGCCAGCTCATGCCCTGGAGAGCAGGCTCTCTATGAGCATCGTAGGCTGACTTAAATTATCATAGGCTGGACTGAACTGAAATAGATGGTAAGTTCATACATTTACACAATGCTTTATGTTTGTATCACTTTTTAAAAGTATTTTAATATTGCAAAGGAAAAGGTGTTAAATCGTAAAATATTTAGCTGGGTAAAATAAGCTATATTAAGGAATCTAAGTCAGTTTGGGCTTACAAGTACAATGTTTCTAAATAATATCATCTATACTAATAAAAGGGTAATATGCTAATTAGAGCAGGTCAACCTGACATCTTTCCATCGTCCGGTCCTCCTTCCAGACAAAGCCACAGTGGCGGGGGCTGAGGCAGAGGTGGTTAGGGGTGATCAGGCTGGCAGGGGAGGGCGGTTAGGAGCAATCAGGCCAGCTGGCAGGTGAGTGGTTAGGAGCCAGCGGTCCCGGATTGAGAGGGATGTCCGACTGCTGGTGTAGGCCTGATTCCTATGAGATTGGGCCTAAACTGACAGTCAGACATCCCCAGAGGGGTCCCGGATTGGAGAAGAGGTAAGCCAAGCTGAGGACCCTCTCCATGCATGAATTTCATGCACTGGGCCTCTAGTGTACTATAAGTAGACATGTTTCACAGAAAATTTAATAATTTTGTTGATATTCCAATTTTCATTATTTTAATCAAAATATTTTTCTTTAGCTATTTAGAGTTGATAAATGTGTTTGTTCTTTTAAAAACTTCAATTTTTCTTTTCAAAAAATGACAAAACCTTTTGTTAATTTTCAACTTTTAAAAGCCTAAAATCCGTTCAAAGCTCAAAACTAATAGAGGCCCAGCAGGTGTGGCTCAGTGGTTGAACATGTACCCATGAACCAGGAGATCACAGTTTGATTCTGGTCAGGGCACATGCCTAGTTTTCCTGGCTCCATCCTCAGTAGGAGGCATGCAGGGGACAGCTGATGGATGAGTGTCTCTCATCATGGATGTTTCTATCTCTCTCTCCTTCTCCCTTCCTCTCTGAAATCAACAAAAACATATTTTTAAAACACCTGATACCTGCAGAAGGCCACTCAATTTAGCAAAAGTGTGTTCTCTCTGTTTCTAAGTGTTACAGAGAACTCATTATCTTTTTTTTACGTATCAAGAATGACACAATAAGCCAAGGATATCAACTCATAATGAACTCATAAGAGGAACACTTCTTTTGAGGATTTATTTCTTGCTCTTACATTTTACCCTAAAAGAGGATTTCTAGAAAGGTATGCCAGACCAATTGGACAGTGTCAGTGTGGTATAATGGAGAGAACACGAGAACAGAATTCAGGAATCCAGATTCCAGGCCTGACTTCCCTATTTAAAAACATATCATTTCTAGTCAATATCACTAACTTTCTCTGGATCTCAGCCTTATTTTCTGGAACACAGGAAGTATGATGTATGTGTGTCTTTCTCTGTGAGGATATGATTATGCTGTAGGAAATGGAGAACAATTTAAATATGAGACATTTTTGCCTCACATATTGTCTTCTCTGATCTATTTTCTCTATGAAAGCACGTACTAAGTAAGTCAATGCCACCAATAGATCTTGAGTGAATTTCATATGTAGTTCTAATATTTACTGCATGCCTTTTGTGCTATTTATTGCCTGGCTACTATGAGCTAGGACTTGAAATACATTATTACCTAATCTTTAGAATGCCACTACTAGGTAGTCATTACAAAACAAAAAAAAACACCAAAAGTGTCAGTCCTTTATGTTTTGTACACACATGCAGGGAAAAGTTCTAATGAGCCAGGGAGATTTTGCAGATGGAGCTTCTGGTGCCCAGAGAGGTTGAGTTGCCCAAAGTTAAATAGAAGGTTCGTGACAGATACAGGCTGCAACACTACTGGGAACTCCACTTAACCCTATGGGAACTGGGGCTCAGAGAGGTTAAATAATCTGCCTTAAATTTCCCAGGCAGCAAGTGGTAGAGCCAGGATTTAAACCCAGGTCTGTTGACTGACTGCAAAGGTAATGTTCTTTACATTACGACACAGTATAAAAGGAAAGCATGTTAGATAAGCGCAATGCACCTCCTTCTTTCATTTAATTAACAGTTGTAAAATAAATCATCTAGTGTTTTACAACTTCCTTGTTCGCTCTCTCCTCCCTCCTTGGCGGCGCAGCCTCTCTGCTCTTCCACCTGAGTTAGCTGGTCTCCCAAAATCAAGCCTGTTCTCTTCTCTTTGAGGTAGGAAGGCTTATGGAGCATTATGTTCTCTTTTCTTTTCTCTCTTGTTTTCTTTCTTTCTCTTTCTTTTTTTTTTTTTTTGCCAGCTTTCCTTTATATAATGCTAAACGTTCAAGGATTATCTTCCTCAACAATGCCAGATCTTTGATACAATTGATTTAGGAGAACAGTTTCAGCATAAGGATGAATTGACAAAAACTCTTATTGAAGCAGGAAAACTTTGTTCCACTGCAAATAATCAAGATTATAGAAAACCCTCTTTGTTCACAATGTCCTATGGTGTCGCTATTCTTTAGTGAACCTTCTCCCTAGGAAGGCTTCCTTCTTCAAATGCCTTCTTGAGAGTCACTATCAGTGCTTTAATGCCCTGACTACTTTATTTCTGCTCAATGAAAACATTTTAGCTTCCTTTTTTTTTTTCTAGTTAGCACCATTGGAAACCAGATGAAAGGCGGCTTCTCACTTTGCACTGATAGTTGATCAAGATAAACCCACAAACACAAAGGTTACAGAGATGATATTGTACAAGCTATACTAAGGTCGAGTAACGAGAAACCCAATAACGGGATTAGGGGGAAATCAGCACAGATAATCTTCCGCATCCAATGTTCACCCTGAAAAGACTCAGTGCTAGCCTAACGATTTCCTTTGCTCTTCATAAAAGAACCTTGTTCAGCTTTCTGAGCCCTTCATTGTCATGAAATCAGTCATTTGAATCAAAGTCCTTAAGGACATTTTCCATGCTGAGAGTACTGCTTTAAAAGGTGTCTAATTATCCTGTAGCTACCCAGCATGCCCTATGACTTGACAGGTTATTTTCTACCTTTCAAGCACGTAAGAAAATTCAGCAACAGAAATGCTCTTTATAAGGAATATTTAACTCACCTCTTAGCCATAAATTCTATTTAAGAATCATTAAGGGATGCAGTAAAACAGCGTGGTTAGAAGGAAGGGCTTTCAGAGTCATGCAGGCACTTTCTAGTTCTGTGACCTTGAGTAGTCACTTAACTACCCTGTGGCTTAGTTTCTTCATCTATAATACAAGGTGACTGTACCCACCTCATAGGTGGATGTAATGATCTTGTTTCTCTTTCTCTAAATAATGACAATGATTAGCACCACCCTATGCATGGATGGCTTACTAAAAACAAAAACAAACAATAATAGTTGTGTAAAGAGCATGGTGAGGATTGTTGTATAGGTTACCATAAAGATCAAATAATATATGCAAAGTACTTAGCACTTTGTAAGTGCTCCATAAACAATTACGAACTGTCCTTAAGCCAATTTAACATGTACAGCTTGGGTTCTTACATACCTTCAGATCATAATGAAAGCAAATCATAAACCAAATTCTGCAACACATATAGAACAATATACTAACAAATAGATATAATTCAGTTCATAAAAACTATTCCTTAAAGTTTGATAAATTTCTAGCTCTTGGTACAGTTAAGTGCTCCCTTTAACATCTTGCATGAAATATTTACTCAAAACAAACTCATCATAAGAAATCTTCCCATACCATAGACTGAAACCAACCTGTTTAGGGCTCAAGTTTCAAGCATCATTCCTACTGCTAAAGGCTTCAGGCCTCCTTGAATTCTTAGGCTATGTTCATATCTGTGTATTTAAAACAATTTTAGCCAATGCACATATTCTGAAGAACTTTAGTTTTACCAAAGAGAGCTTTCTTAATGTTGCTCAATAAGTTACTTTTTTTCTCCTCTAAAAAAAGTATTTTGCCACAGGGTATGCTATTAATGAATAATACCCAATACTCTTATTTCTAAGCTATTTCCAACATCTATGAATCAGCTATGTTTGGACAACATAGATAGAGATGAATCATAGAAGTGCTTGCATTAGTACCCTCTCAAGCATGGAACTTCTACTGAGGAAGCTAGCTGGCCAGCTCTGGCCTGAAATTCTTGATGACAGCACCTGGATTCACCCTCAATCAGATATCACACACCTAATACCATGCTGCATATTTTAAGGTCAATGAAGAATATCATAACAATAATCCCATTTAAATATGTATCATTTACAAGTGACAAAGAAAATACATATTTAAAAACCAATGGTTATGACAATGATTGTTTTATTTTCATATCTCACCTTGAGCAGGTCTTCAGGATGAGAAAGCTGGTTTCTGGGATTTGCCAGGGGAGCCTCCACAGCATGGAAAGGCAACTTTGAGTGAAAATGGAATAAAGCAAAGGAAAGCGGGTAAGGGTGGCTGATGTATGTGGCTGATGATAGCAATGTCTAGGGTTTACTAACCATTCTAAGTTTGGATTTATAAATTTGGAAAACCAACTCTTCCCTCAAGGCCATCCCTCAAGAGCAGGTTAAAAACTGGTCAAGATCCTCCTAATCTCTGAAGATGGAGTCACAGCAAATAGTTCCTAGCTGAGGGAAAATACTGACAATGAGGTACATTGTTAACAAATGTCTTTAATCTAAACTTGATAAGTGGTCTGATGACGCTGAAGGGAGACTCGAAAACACAAAAAATCTGCTACTTGCTTAAACCAGTTGCGCATGCAGTAGAAAAAAAAAAAAGTAGCTCATTTCAGACTGTGGAACACACAATATAAAGTTATTTGGTCCCTAGCTACCTTAATGTCAAATCTATTCTTTATCACCCACTACTCCCCAAAAAAGAAAGAAGAAAGTCCCAAATATGTGACAGCTGCTGAGCTGTCCTGTTG
The DNA here is from genome assembly GCF_000327345.1 of Myotis davidii. Taxonomy (NCBI): domain Eukaryota; kingdom Metazoa; phylum Chordata; class Mammalia; order Chiroptera; family Vespertilionidae; genus Myotis; species Myotis davidii. The sequence continues at coordinate 1,056,884 of NW_006299260.1, read as the reverse complement.
ATAATTTCTGTAGAAGAGATAGTCAGGGGAGTGGCATTACCTCTGTGACAGAGCTTTTCAAAATAGCATATTTGTCTGTTTCTACACTCTTCATTAACTGTGCCATCCAAGAGTTGTACAGAACAAACATGTCAATTAGGAAATAAGCCATGCTGTAGAAATTTCTCATTTAATGATCCATTAGAGAGCATGCAGTTCAAACGTAGAATATAAAAAAGAACATTGCCACAGTTGAGGCCACAAGTCTCTTTTAAAATCAGATAACTAAAGAGAATAACATCACTGCTGAAAACATCAACCTAAATTAATCTATCTAATACACATAAAGGTTATGAACTATATATGAAAGCCATAACCAGGAAAAATATGCAAAATGTACAATTAGGTAACATATTTTTTAAATGTCATGGAGAAGAGGGAACCTTGGTCAAATATATAGAAGTTGTGTTATTTCATGTTATTTGAGTATCTAAGCTATAATTCAACAATCTCCTATATTCCTACAATATAGAATATAAAAGAGTATATTCCCTGAATATATATATGTCATTTAAAAATCGACTCTATCTTTTGTTCTACTATAGAAATTCTTCTCTGAGTATGCTTAAAGTCAAGGTCTTATTAATAATAAATCACTCTTTACTATAAACCTGGGTGGACTATTTACTCTTGAACCTTGATTCCTTGGAAGCAGTACTTCTGGATTCCCTGGAAAGTGTGCCATAAATCAATTCTGGAAATGTGGCTTCCACTTTTCATTCAAATTAGCCTTTGCGGCCTCAGTTTCTTTATCTGTAGATTAATTGTGTAAATTGCATATTATCAAAATTCTCTTCTAGTTTTAAAATCTACGTGCTGTGAAATAACTATTTCTGGAATTTCTAAGGATTGGGAAGACATAATAATTTTTAGATAAATGAAGTAATTATACTTTTTTATTAAAAATAAATGTTAAGGCAAAATATACTTATTAAACTTTTAATAGAAAAAGAATAATGTGGCCGAAACCGGTTTGGCTCAGTGGATAGAGCGTCGGCCTGCGGACTGAAGGGTCCCGGGTTCGATTCCGGTCAAGGGCATGTACCTGGGTTTCGGGCACATCCCCAGTGGGAGGTGTGCAGGAGGCAGCTGATCGATGTTTCTCTCTCATGAATGTTTCTAACTCTCTATCTCTCTCCCTTCCTCTCTGTAAAAAATCAATAAAATATATTTTAAAAAAGAAAAAAAATAGAAAAAGAATAATGTGAAAACATAGGTTTTTTTCATCAAGCCCTATATGCATATTTCTCTCTAGAATGTTCCCATTAAATTCCCACAGCTCATTTTATTCTTTCACTCAGCATATTTTGAGCAATGTTCTTCTTTCCTTCACTGATTGAGGGCTCATGTATTATAAATTAATTTTCCCATTAACTTTAAACCTAATTAAGGTTATAAGAAATGAATAATTATTTGCTTCAAAGAGGAAGTGTTATTGGAACCAGGATTTGAATGATGAAAAGAAGATTTCAGGCAGAAAATAGAGGGAAAGCTACTCCATGATAAAGAACAATATGAACACAAGAACAAAGGTACCGAAGAGAAAATATGGAGAAGGCCAACATAACTAGTTGGAAGTGCCTAGTACAATAGATGAGTCCAAGGAACTATAAATATTGTGGCCAAATTGTGAGGAGTTTGGATTTTATTCCCTAGGTACTAAGAATCAAAATATATTTTTAAGTTAGTGAGGTGGTGTGACTAGATTTTTATGGACACTACTATAACGTTAGCAGCAATGTTGAAATGGATTGGGGTAAGAAAGGACCAGAGACAGGGTGACCATTGGTGAATCAGTTGAAATAGTTTAGATGAGGTTCATGAGACTCTGAACTAGGGCAGTGATAATAGAAATAAATACATTTTAGAGGAAATCATTAATGTCATCTGGAGGTATTCAAATATATTTGTAAAATGAATTAATTAATGAATATATGATTTATTTCTGTAAAGTCAAATGCATAATTTAAATATAGCAGGAAATTTCCCCCTAAGGTCTACTGTTTTTCTTTTCACTCAAGTTCTTCCTAGGTTGTTTAAATAAATTTATTCCTTTAGAATTATTTTTATAATCTTACATGTCATTGGATAATGATAGCCAATATCTCCTTGATTATTTGATAAACATGGTATATAATTATCTATTTGTATTATAATTATATCCATAGAACACTAATTATTTTTTTGGCAATCAAAATCTATATGATGTGTGATCAATATTTATTTATAACATTAAGTAGAACATTCTAAATTAATATTATGAACATTTCTAGAATTTTACAAAAAAGTTAAAAAGTATCTCTGATTAGATATTATATAGGTTCAACTTTCTTCAGAAATGTAATTATTGATTGTTGATTTTTAAATTGGACCTGTGATTAATTTTTAGGTGCAGTATAAATGCAAAGGAAGGCTGATTACCAATAATTTAAGTATTCACTATCGTTGGCAATATTTGCTAATCTTTATTCCATAATTTAAAAACAAATGAGCTAAACAAATGGGCTTGATAGTATTCCCTGAATACTAGAAAATTTGGGTTATTCAAAGAAAATTCTGTGAACTGATGTCTTTCATTATTTTTAAGAATGGTAAAACCACACACCTATAGGATAAAGAAAGCTTCACATTTTTGTGGCTTGACATGCCATAGGGAAGAGGTCAACTTTCCAATTAACTTCAGCAGATGAGTCCCGCAGTGGATTCTGACTGGCACACCTCAGGTGATGTATCCACACCTCACCAATCAGACAACTGGCTAGACCCAGATCCAGTTGTGAGGGGAACAGAACCTTGTGAATGACAAGCCCTCCTGAAAGGCATGGAATCCAGTGTGAATTCTACGAAAGAAAGTGGTGTCCTGGTAGCAGAAGAAGAATAGGAAATTGTGCTGGGCAGATAAGGAGTCCTAACCATAGCACATATGCCTGGATTAGATCATGATTTTTCCACTTAATGATGGAAGAATCTTAAATAAAAAACCTTACCTTGTTGTCCTCAGTTTTCTTATTTATCAAATAGAATAATTATCTCACATAATTGTTGAGAGAAGTTAGTGACATAATATAAGCTAAGGGCCTAACCCAATTCCTGATTCATGTCTGGTATCAGTGACCTAATTAGAAAAATATTTAAGAGATTCACTATGTTCTGTTCAATATACAAGACACTGAAGGCAAAATTATAAGTGATAAGCATCATAGTCAGTGACTTTAATCAAATTATCACACAAAGAAATGTCAAACTGGCAAATACTACAAAAGAGAGGGAATTCCTACTTGTCTTATTTGATAAAGGCCTAATATGCTAAGTGTCTGACCATTCATTCCACCATTTGACCAGTTGCTATGATGCATGCTGACCACTGGGAACACACACTCTGACCAGTAGGCTAGCTTGCTGCTGGGGTCGGCTGATCAGGACTGGGTCAGATGGGTCAGACACACCCTGGAGCCCTCCCGCAATTCCTCCCCAGTCCCGATTGTGCACTGGTGGGATCCCTCAGCCTGGCCTGCACCCTCTTGCAATCCGGGACCCCTCAAGGGATGTCAGAGAGCTGGTTTAGGTCCGATCCCTACAGGCCAGGCTGAGGGAGTCCACTGATGCACAAATTCATGCACCGGGCCTCTAGTGTTTATAATAAGGAGGTGACGGAATTGAAGTATTAGAGAAAGCCTGCCTGAGGGAACAGAGGGAATGTTGAGTTGAGATCTAAAGAATGAGGAAATATTTACTAGGCCAAGAGCAGACGGTTGAACAAAGTGGTCTAAGCCAAGGTAGGAGGAAGGGTATATGCAAAGGTTCTGAAATGAGAGAGAATTGTGAGGAACAGAAAGAAGGCCCCTGTCTCTTGAGCAGGGAGGCACAGCATGAGCTGACTTTGAAGAGGCAGTGAGGGTCAGACCCTGGAACCCTTGAAGCCTTTGCTAAGGGTTTTATCCTAAGAGCAATGGCAAGTTACCAGTTTTCGGCAGAGGAGTTAATAATCAATGTGTGATTTTCTCCTTCTCCTTTTCCACCTTCCCCAAAGATGAGAATGGAGGGCCTCCCTCTGGTCTGGCCTTGAAATACAGGCTTTAGTTTGGGGTGCCACATTTTTAAAGAAGGGTACTGAAAACAACCTGTGTTTCTAACAGAGGGCAGCCACAAAGTGGTGAAGAAAAAGATGTTTCATGTGCACTAAACAAGACTGAGAAAATTTAGTTACTAAACGAAACCTGTTTCTTAACAAGAACAAATGTTAAAGCTTTTTTTTTTTTAAGGAAAAAAAAAAGCTATTCAACAGTTAGATTTAAAAAAAAATACCCCACCAGCATGGTAGACCAACTAGCATTGAAATATGCAAGGAAGGACTAGATAATCATGGAGAGACTTTCTTTCTAATGTATCAAATGTTGAACTCTCTGTACCCATAGTGAGCATCTACTATTTCTAAAAGAAAAAATTCCCCATGCCTCTTATCCACTTGGGCCAAAGCAATGCCACTTGTTCACTTTTAAGTACCTCCTGCTTTTGTTTCTGCTAGGGAACTGGATTCTGGCCCGTGTCTCCTCGCCAAGGCACACTTTAAAGAGAAATCTCAGTCTTCTGACCAACTTCTGACCTTGCCTACCATCCTTGATTTGCATACAAACTCTTTTTAATCCCTTTGATATGTTTTCTTTATTCTCTTGACTTGATTTCAAGTAACATGATCATATAGCAACGGTAGCACAGCATTATGAAAGAAACAAAAGATACAGAGTTATGGCTGGGCTGGTGTGGCTCAGTGGTTGAGCACTGACCTATGTACCAGGAGGTCAAGGTTCAATTCCTGGTCAGTGCACATGCCTGGGTCTTGGCCTCAGGCTTGGATGTCCAGTAGGGGGCATGCAGGAGGCACTTGATCAATGATTCTCTCTCATCATTGATGTTTCTGTCTCTCTCTCCATCTCCCTTCCTCTCTGAAATCATTAAAAAAAAAAACTTTATTTGCTGCCCTAGCTGGTTAGGCTCAGTGGATAGAGTAGTGGTTCTCAACCTTCTGGCCCTTTAAATACAGTTCCTCATGTTGTGACCCAACCATAAAATTATTTTCGTTGCTACTTCATAACTGTAATGTTGCTACTGTTATGAATCGTAACGTAATGTTA
>NW_006299260.1:1050357-1051692 GCF_000327345.1 Myotis davidii | reverse complement strand
CTGTCTTAGGCGACCCCTGTCAAAGGGTCGTTCGACCGCGAAAGGGGTCGCGACCCACAGGTTGAGAACCACTGGGATAGAGCATCAGCCTGCAGACTGAAGGGTCTCGGGTTTGATTCGGGTCAAGGGCACATGCCAGGGTTGCAGGTTTGATCCCCAGTAGGGGGCATGCAGGAGGCAGCCAATCAATGATTCTCTCCCATCATTGATGTTTCTAACTCTCCCTCTCCTTTCCTCTTTGAAATCAATAAAAACATATTTTAAAAAGTTATTTATTTATGTATTTATTTATTGCCCTATAGAAGGAAACTTTATTCACTGCAAAGAGTTCAATGTTGGTATGACACAGCTGGGAGAATAGCACAGCTATGGTTTGAATGCTGAACAGTTGAGTGATGAAGCAGCATGGGTGTGGAAAATCATGACTATGAGGTAACTCTGGGATAAGGCGGCCCTCGGCAAGACCCCGCTCTGGCTAGACAGCTCTGCTCTGCTCCAGTGCGCTCCACTCTGCCCCCTTCCACTCTGCCTGGCTTTGCTCAGCTCAGCTCTGCTCTGCTCTGCTCTGGGCCAGCAAGACCTCTTTAGTGTTGGCAGTTCAGCCCCAGTCAGGGAAACACATTCTCCCTGAAAAGGGAAAGTGCACTCCTAAATATATGTATTAAAAAAAGATACAGAATTATGGGTGAGAAAGTCAGTGATGATATTAGTGTAGCTGGAGCCAATGAACTGTGGAGGTGAGAGGATGAGATAGAGAACTGAGAGGGAAAAGAAGGGAAGAAAGGATGAAGGAGAGAAGAGAGTGAGAGTGCACTGTAGGAGAGAAATATATTGAGCATTGGGATGAATTATTGAGTTGAATGAAAAGAATATAAACTTAATTTCAGGTAGGTCTACCCCTTTGTTTCTTTAAAACCTTGTCTAACTTATTAGGCCATTCCATCCTATTGATTTCACAAAATTAGTATGGTTAGATTGATGTTTCCTAAGCATCAGCAATTCTACCAACTTTGTAGTTTTTGTCATATATGCTCTCCCTTAGCACTATTTATTGCACATTAAACTGACTTTAAATTGATCAAAGAAGTAATCAAACTGGAATCATCTGTTTGATGTGATATATATCTACACTAATAAAGACAAACATGCAAACTGACCATACCTTTGCTACGCCTTAAGCCACAACCATCAGCCAATCAGAGCGACTATATGCAAATTAACCCAACCAAGATGGCAGCCGGCAGCCCAGCGATGGAAGAAGCCAAGCTTCCCGGCCAGCTGCTGCCTCCTCTCAAGGCAACAAAGTTTCAATTATAGAAGGTAAATAAACCCCAG
>NW_006299260.1:1047582-1049815 GCF_000327345.1 Myotis davidii | reverse complement strand
TATATATATATATGGCATTATATGCATTACATATTATACTATATCCTATACATTTAAAAATATACATTTTAATTTATATTCATTTGATAAAATAAACAAAAATGTTCATTTGTGTACCACCTAACATCATCCTGGCAAACTTTACAGTTATGCATGCCACACTGCTAGACCTTCAACTTGAGTGAAGTAGAATCTGAAATAGAACCAATCCTCCTCAAACTCTTTTCCCTTTCTGTTAGACCACATGACACATTTCAGTAGTGTAGATCCTTCGTGCATCATATATGTTCAACTGTTTTGAAACTCTGGCAGAGCAAAATTACTCCTAAAGGCTGGTTTTATTACCTTCCAATGCTGTCATATTTGCTTCTATTTTCAGACTTTCCACTTCCACTTAAAATGGTCTGCAGTACTATTTTGATTAAAAGTAAAAGCAGCCTGGCTGCCATGGCTCAGTGGTTGAGCATTGACCTATGAACCAGATTCTTGGTCAGGGCACATGCCCAGGGTTCAGGCTTGATCCCCAGTGGGGCATGCAGGAGGCAGCCATCAATGATTCTCTCTCACCATTTATGTTTCTATCTCTCTCTCCCTTCCCTCTGAAACTATATATATATATATAGCAATTATTTTAAACTTTTCTTGTGGTCCTTTGGTCAAACACTTATTTTCCTAACCATGGAGGTAGTCTTCTATCTGGGAGCTCCAGAGCCACTCAGAGGGAAGCCCTGGGAGGGTGCACAGTGACCTACCTAGTCCACATTTCCGCTCCACGTTCTCCCCAAACTTACGCTGTAACATGTGGTAGACTGAGCAAGGGCCCTCCGAAGATGTCACATCCTAATCCCTGGAACTTGTGAATATGTTATGTTATGTGGCAAAGACAGAATTAATATTGCTAGTCAGCTGACTAAAAGAGGGAGATTATCCTGATTACCCAGGTGGGCCCAATATACTCACAAGGTGCTTAGGAAAGTAGGAGAGAGAGGCAGAAGGGAAGGTCAAAATGGTTTGAAGTGAGGAGGATTGAACTCACCGTTACTGACTTTGACAATGAAGGAGGTTATGAGCCAAAGAAGCAGACAGCTTCTGGAAGCCAGAAAAGGCAAGGGAAGGGATTTTATCCAATATTTAGCCCAGTGAGATTTATGGCTCCAAGCTGTAAGATACTAAGTTTGTGTTGTGGTAAGCCATTACGTTTATGGTTATTTGTTACAGCTGCAATAGAAAACTAACACAGTGAACTTCAAATTTTGCCTAGTTTCTTATTCTCTTATGGTTATAAGTTTGGCTCATTCATTTTTAACAAAGGCACACTCAACTACTGAAGGCAAACTTCCTACTCTCTTATTAAAATACCTAATTCCTACATTTACCCATTATTCTGTTCTAATCCATTATTGATGTTAATGTCTAGGTAACATTTTTTAAAAAAATTAAAATGCCCTTTAATGATCTCGTTATAAGAAACATATAAAAGGGTTTTGAAGAATCAATAAAATATTTATTTTATGTAATTTTTAAGGGCTGTATAGCCAGAGCACTGGATTCAAATTAAGCTCTGCCATTTACTAGCTGTGGTTTGGGAAAACTGACCTCTGTGAGCCTCCGTTTCACCATCTTTAAAATGGGAATAAAAATGAGAGGACCTATGCAATAGCTTGGGGAACAGATTTAATTATATAATCTATGTAAAGTCCTTGGCATGACGCCTAGTATGTAATTAAGTGCATCACATAATGGTGTTCGCTAATATTATTGTTACATGATCTTTCCGATTTCAAAAACCTCTCTAACAAAAAGTAGTTTCCAGAACACTTGCTGTGTCTGCAACCTGCAGAGTTAATAATCTACACTTCCTTTCAATCTTAATTTCTAAAGCAGCAGCAGTGAACCCTTCTGAAAACAGCACCTCTCTTAGCAACACTTAACCCTGAGGGAACAATTCGTCTAATTATTAAATATTTATTCACTAAAGTAATGGTTAAAAAAAAAAATAGAGGGGTAAGACAATGCTCTAAATCCTAATTGAATCCCTGAGCCGGGCGGGGTGAATTATTGGCTAGGCTCCTGAGTCCTCTCCCCAAACACCCCTGTACCGGGCCTTCGCCAACCGGAGAAGTATTTCGCTTGTCCGGGCGGTGCCAGGTGAGCCCCTGAGCAGCCCAGAGGCCGCGTTGGAACTGGCCGCGTCTGGTGCGCAGCGCCTGCAGCGGCTGCAGGAAGCTTCGCC
>NW_006299260.1:1047013-1047471 GCF_000327345.1 Myotis davidii | reverse complement strand
CGATCTCCCCCTCCTCCCGCCGCACCCCCCACTCCACGCCAGGGCCTGGACTCGCCACTCCGGGGCTCCGGAAGGGAAGGAGGCGTGTCCGGAGCAGGCGGGAGGGAGCGATATAAAAGTGCTGGCGGCGCGCCGGCCGGGGTTTCATTCGCCGCCTAGCGCCGGGACCGGGAGCGCCGCGGGAAGCACGGGCGGTGGAAAGGGCGCTGCGCTCGGGCTACCCAATGCGTGGACTATCTGCAGCCGCTGCTCGTGCAATATGCTGGAGCTCCAGAACAGCTAAACGGAGTCGCCACACCGCTGCCTGGGCTGGATCACAGCGCTGCCTTTCCTTATGAAGAAGACACAAGTGAGTAGGCGCACCCGGGAGCTCGCCGGCTCTCCAAGAAAATCGCGCCCGGAGGCCGGCGCGTCCCGGCACTACCTGCCTGGGCGTCCCGGGCTGTGCGCCGGGCCCG
>NW_006299260.1:1043487-1046985 GCF_000327345.1 Myotis davidii | reverse complement strand
GGCTGAGCCCGGGAGGGGTGGAGTGGGAGTGATGAGAGGGAGCCGGTGCCAAGTTCGCAGCCTCGGCCGTTAAGTTTGGAGCTGTCAGCACGAGCCGCAGTTACTGTAAGGAGGAAGGATCTGCTCTTTGGTCGGAGAGTTTTAAGTGTTCACGGAAGGCATGTCTTTGCACGGGAGACATTTTCCCTCGGATTCCGGGAGATTACAAAACAGCTCCCCGTACGCCACACTCCCTCGCGCGCCCTCGCACCCAGATTTCTGTGCAGCCCCCAAGTGGGCTCGGGGCTCGCGGGGACGCGGGTATCCCCGCGGGAGCGAAACCGACCCCGAGTTCCTTTAGTAGCAGCGCTCCGCGGGGCAAGGAACCTGGCTGGCCCGCCGCGGAAACTTGGTTCCCCGCAGCCTTTGCGGGGTTTGCAGCCTTGGGGGAGCTCTCCAGAGAGCTCTCGATGAGGTGATACCTCCACATCGCACCCGCCTTCTTTCATTACAGAATAGAAAGTTTCTCTCTCTCTCTTTTTTTTTAAATGGGCACCTTTAATGATAGTTATTGAGGTAATTCGCAGTGCTGCTAAATGGTGCATTATACACTTAAACACTGGGTAAAGCACCGCCCAGGGCTACAATTAGATCCCGCAACCCCCTGAAGCAGATCTGTGGCTTGTCATTTAGAAAGGGCCCCCGCGTTGCTCCTAGCCACAGTTCTTTTCACCACTGCAGTTCTTACCTCTTCTCACTTCTTCCCGTTGGAATTGTGTGTCTGTCCCGGGTTGGGTAAGGCTGCCCTTTCACCCCCCAGAGGTTCTATCCGAGATTGCAATTCCTGAAATGTGTCGAAGGGGTACAAGTGTTGGGGGGAGAGGGAAATCGTCAGTTCAGAATGAAGGCATCACTGTGGGGAAAGTGCTGTATTAAAGGGTGCGCTTCGTATCATATTTTCAGTAGATGCCTAGGCTTAGGGGATGTACACATTCGGAAGGAATCAGGAAGAATCAAGGTCATCGCACCCGTGTGGAGAAGAGCAGGGGGAAGGGGCATTGCCTGGCAGAAAGGTGTGTAAGGTTTCTAGGGCAGAGGCCTAGGAGGAGAGGAAGGGAGTGCAGTTCCCTTCTTGCAAGCAGGTTGGTTTATAGGCAGAGCAGTGAAGGCCACATCTGGGGTCACCACAGTGTGCTGCGGAAATGCAAGTGTTAAAGGCTGGCAAGGAAGAGAGGTTACGATGTAATTACTTGATTTGTACAAGTTTTCTGCTTTGCAGGAATAATATATGCAAGAGCATAGAACCCATTCCCTGTTATAGTAGCATCTGCTCACATGAATGGCAGTGGTGAGATCTGGGTGGAGAAATCTCTATCTACCAGTTCAGAAAAAGAGCCTAAACCTTCCTATTTAAACAAGAGCACTGGAGACAGATCAGGTTAATGACCAACACTCCAAAGGAGGGCGACATACTATCATGTCACTTTGAGTGTCAGTAGGATTGATGATCCTTGCACCCTTGCTTTGCGAAACACATGTGAGCGCTGTAATCTTCCTTCTCGCTTTGATTAAATGGCTGTGTAAATCTGATTACATGGAATAATTCCATTGAAAACTAGAAAGAGGTCAATCTAGCCTGAAACGCCATGGTGTTAGTGACTTGGTGCTGCCGACCAGGGTCATTTGAGATAGCTAAATATTTTAGAAATGTGACCTGCTCAGACCAAGTTAAAGTGCAAGCCCTTTGGGGGAACTTGCTGATGTTAAAGGACTTGCAGGCATAGGAGGGCAGTGCCCTTGCTGAATGAAGGCATTCATTGCCTGGGATCTAATGACCTTCAAGGTCTCCTTTAAGGATACTTCTAGCAATTCCACATTCTTGCCACTGAAAAGGGGGACACTAGAAATAGTATGAAATCAATAACATAATCTGTGGAAATGAGGGGGAGAGGGATTAGATCCTTGTTAATATTGCTACATTTTCTAATCCAAAAGGTACAAGAAACTTCCTGTAACTCTGGATGGATGGAGAGTAGCATGAGGAAATCAAATATTAAGAAGTAAGATGAATTGCCCGCAAGGGTATCTACTAAATCAATAGTTTCAATGGTCATTTATAAAGATGGCTTCAATAGGAGAGTTCTATTTTAAGGTAAACAGTTTTTTGCTCTCTTAGTATATATTACCCAAGATATAAAATTAGAACTTAATAAAAGTAATAATAATAGTAAACTTTAATTGCAGTTATGCAGCTCTCCAAGAATCACGGGTGCACCAGATGTTCTGGCCTTTCAGTCAAGCTAAATAAGTGTGAAAATCCCATCAAGAAACAATTGAGATTCAGTAAATGATTCTTTCACTTATTTAGCATTTGTAATGGACTTTAGCATTAAAAGAAAATAATTACATAGACAATACCTATGAGGGGCAGTTATAACAAATTTAACCACAAGTCTACAGAAATGAATGCATTTTGCATTTTTCAGAGGTCTGATTGCATTTTATTTATATTATGTGGTTTTGAGTTTGAAGGAAATTGTGGCTTAGGTTCAGAAAGAACATCTATTTTGATCAATAATCATTTATTGTAATATAACACTCTGTATATTAAATAACAATTGGACAGTATATTTTTCAAGACCATTTTAAAAAGTGCCTATCACCTTAATGGGCCTGATGCCCGATTTATTGATAGATACTCACATTTTAGTTTTCAGATGGTTTGTGAGAGGTTTCCTTACTGCTATCAGTTTTAAAAATATTAAGAAAAAAATCCACCTTGCAAACAGTGTAAAAAAAAAAAAGGCCATTTTAGGCATACATTAGTTCTCAGAGAAACAAATAGACTACTTTTTAGCTTTTGTTGTTCCAAGAAGACATCCCTCTATTGTCTGTATGAGGATGATATTTGGGTGATAATGCAAGTTTGTAGAAAAAAAATTATGAAAAGAGCATTTTTTCATCTTATCCTTAGAGTCGCTCAGTTTGGAGTGTGTGCTTTGAGTAATTCTATTTCGTGTAGCTTTTAATGGATACATTCTGCCAGGATTTTAAAATTCAAGTGCTAAGTCAATTACATTTAACATAAAACAAGGAAATAACCATATGGAAATCTGAAGGCCTGTGCCAAACCAATTAAAATTGCTAAATTTTATTTGTGTCTAACTGCTGATTTGAACATAACAAATTGCGAGTCACATTTGTTCTTTAATGGTAGGCGATTGACATCTTTCCATCACCAGGGGGAAAAAAATCCCTACCCAAATGGCTGGTCTGAATATTGGAGGTCTTATGCATGGTCTGCACTCACGTGCCCTTCCCACCCATGGCTAGGGAGCGCCGCAGGTGGAGTGGACACACAATGGGTGTCACCTAGCTCTAGCGTTTGAAGACTTAGATTCCAATTCCTGTTTTACCACTGGTGAGATAAATGACCTTAGGCAAATGGTTCAACTTCTTGGGAATTGCATTTTGTAATCTGCATGATGGTTATAAAATAGTCATGAAGAGTTTTCTCAC
>NW_006299260.1:1026791-1042791 GCF_000327345.1 Myotis davidii | reverse complement strand
ATATATATATATAATCTTTATCCCAGCACAGTGGCTTACTGTAGTTACAGTCTGGATTTGTTGTTCCTGAGAAGAGAATTGCCTGCTGGTTAACTTAACAACCAGAGAAAAACTGACTATTGCAGGTAAATGGTGCTTCACCAGCAAAACAGACAGACAAATCTGAATCTGTGGATTCAGTGCTGCCCCTTCCAGGCTGAGGTCTGTTTATAGACCACACAGCAAACTAGGAATGTATGAAAACAAAGGCTATATGTGGCATCAAGGATGTTAAATTCTTTAAAAGTAAAAATGAGTGAGAGAATTAGAATTGAAAATAGAAATAGAAAATGGAAATATTACCGCCATCTCTGATTCACTTCCATATTTCCACACTCTTGCTTTCTGAGTTCCCCTGGTGTGATGCTGAGGGTTTATTTTGTTTTGGACTGGAGACTTAGCATCCTATCCCCGGTGTTCTTGCACTTGCTCTTCTGATTGAGGCCATGCATTCATTTCTGCACGGTATCCTTTTTGCCTTTCCCAGGCAACGTGCAGTGACATTTTTATCCATTATGCAAGTTTGGGAGATTTTTGTTTTCCTTTTCTTGATTACCTTAATGTTCCCTTTTGTAAATTAGGGTAAGGCATTTGGCTGCAAATCAATCTTAGGAGTGATCTTTTATCTTTTTTTTCTAGTACATGAATCCAACAGCTGCAAGGGACTGCTTTTGGGTGTAAGTCACCTGTGTAGTCAGAACATTTATGAAACAAATTGAGGCAACACCAGGATGCTTTTTATAATGTATGCTGTTTTCAAGGTTAGTTTGTATAGATTTTGTCTCATAGAAACCATTGACTGTATCCTCGCTGATTTTTAGATGCTGCAAAATGTGTTTTTCCTTTTTACTTGACTATGGGCACAGGAAGAACTGTTAACAGGGGCTGGGAGTTTGAGGGAATTGTTACTATCACATCTCTATTTCCTCTGTCCAGAAAAAAGAAAAATAAAGGAGGTGGGGAGTGATTTTCTTATAATTAGGCCTCATGGTTCTTTTTTTGAGATCTCGATGTGTGTCATCTAAAGGAAGACTGTTCTTTATGTTGCTGTCTTTGTCTTTGGCTACATTTCACTGTTTTCCTAGGCAGCCACACTGACTTGGATATTAGGGGATGGAGTTCTTTTATTAGGCTGGATACTGAGTAGTGTGACTTTGGAAAGAGATTTGAATCTCTTCCAACCTCAATTTCCTCAACTGTAAAATGAGAAAGTAGGACTAGGCGATTTCTAAGTGCCTTCCAGTTCTAAAATTTTGAAGGTACTAGTAAAATAGAGGCTTGAACCAGATGGCATTTAAGCACCCTTTGGTTCTGAGATTTGTGTAGCCATTGCTTTGGTGTGAATAAAAATGATAGCCATTATTTTATGATTATGACCCAGCCAATGGGGAGAAAGAGGTTTAAATTTAGACTGTTCTGCTTTTAGCCATTTCACCTGCTCCTTGGCATTTCTCTCTAACAAGAATGGTATTTACACTTTGCTATATTAGCAGTATCCACTGTTACTGTCTCTCTTCTGATCTTTAAATCCTCTCCGTAAGGAAGGATCCTAAGGCAAAGGCAGACAGGCGACCAGAGGAAGTAGGCTCACAAAGGTAGTGAGTGCCTCCCTGGGCCTGCGTGTGTCTCTTCTGCTCCTGCCGCCTCCAGTGTCTGGGAGCATGCAGTAGCCATGGAGGGAATCTGATCATGTAGCAGAAAGGCATTGGTGGGGAGCATGGGGGAATGGGTCCTGTGCTTGGCTCTTGCTCCAGCGCCAGCAGACAACTGAGGCTTAGGCAAGTCTTAGACAAGTCCTGGGCGAGTCACTGATCTCAGTAGTATCTCTGGCCCACTCCCTAGCATGAACCCTCAGAAGCCAGGGAGGAGGAGGGGGTCTGCAGCTGGCAAGTCGGGCTGGAAAAGGACTGTTGCCTCAGGGAAAGACTGTTCTTGTGGAAGGCACCTGGCTGCGGATTTTCGCAGGTTCAGTGCCCTCTCAGGAACACCTCTCACCTACCTCCTTTCCTGAGCTTCTCTCGAGAACTGACCTCACTGGAGAGTTGGGGCAAGCCCAGTAGCCAGCAGCTGGTTTTCCTCAGCCATCGGAAGCCAGGACAGTCCTTTTCTCATTGTTGACAGGAGACTCTTGGAACATCAGCTGGACCCCTGCACCGGCCGAGAGCGCAGGGATTCTTCAGGAAATTGAGCAGTGGCAGTGGCAGTGGCAGTGGCGCTGTCCTCCTCTAAGCACAGGCAGAGCCTAGACTAGAGAGCTGCCCGCTGAAAGCACATCCGGCATTGAGGCAGTGATCCAGGCACTTACAGAGGCAGCGGTAGCTCTCCTTCGCGATCTGGGTGCAGGAATTCAGCACTTGCCGCTGCAGGTGTAGCTGTTGCCTTGGTGCTTTGAGGGCTGTGGATTAGAATGTGGGCATGAAGGGCGGCAGCCAGGGTGCCTTTTCTGTGTTCTGGGTGCACAGAGAGTCACTCAAAATGGACAGTTGCCCTTCAAAGAACGCCTTTGCTCTCTAGGGCGACAATACAAAAGGGCACAAAAGAGCAAGAACAAACCCATCCTCAGCGTTCACTTGAAAAAGAAAGCCTCCTTCACCTTTGCAGAAGCCCCCCCCCCCCCCACCTCACCCAAAGGCATAGTGTGGCTGGCTGCAGGCCTGGGAGGACCCAGCACAGTAGGACGTGGGGCCTGGTGTTGGCCTTGTCTGCACATACGCTGTTGCTCTTTCAAGAGCAGAATTTCATCTCCTGAACAAAGGCACTGTGGGTGCTTAGAACTTTTGCCTCTTTTTCAACTTGACATAAAATCTCTGAAGCCAGCAGTCTTTCCATTCAAGTGTATCTCACAACTGGCTTAGAATGTGGTCCTAAAGGGTAGTTGAGGGTTTTGAGTAAAACCTCAAAGAATTACAATTTAATAGGGGCTGTCTTTTGTGAGGGACCCCCTGATGCCGAGATTTCTGCCGTTTCCTGGGAGTCCCTTTCTCGAGGCCTTTCTAGAGGACTGCCTGTGAAAGCACACAGATTCCTTCATTTCCAAGCAGAGCGTTGCAGAGAAACGGGCTGTGTTACGAATTCCTTGCTCCTGTCCTGGCATGTGTTGTTCAGGACATATGGATGGCCGTTCAGATTTACACTAACTGCTGAATCTGAGATGAAGAGGAGGGAGGAAGGGTAAAAGTGTTTCATATAAAGTGATTTCTCATGTCATCCAGAAAACCCAGGGATTACAGAACAAACCTCAGCAGTCACACATCGTTATTTATGGTTCTATGTAAACCTCAATTTAATGCTTCTGAAATAGTCAACACATTAGGGATTTCCATTTGTGATGACCAGCAAAAACCTCTGTGATTGCTTTAGTTTGGATCTCTGGCAGTTTAGAAAGCTGCTCTATTCGGCCAGGCCTGCTCAGAGGCCTCTGATGTGTTCTGTTAAGCGGAGGACTGGCTCTGACATGGAATTCTGCTGGTTAGATAGGGTGCATGGCTTGCGCTTTCTGCCTCCAGGTGGTCCAAAATGGGCACTGAAATGCAGAGATAATAAAGGCATTAGAAAACATTCATGAAAAATGAAAGAGAGGTTATTAGCATGTTTTTAATATTGTATGATATTAATTTTATGTACAAAAGCACTACAAAATAGGGTTTATGTTATTCTTTCATTGTTTTGCAACAAATTATAACATTAAAACAATATTCTTAACCCCTGCCCAGGAAAGTATTTTTAAAACTTTAATACATGTATTTTTTTTTTTGGTAATGTGCCATACTCTATACCTTAATAATACTTAGAAGATAGTGGGCTGCCTTTTTCTCTCCTTTTGAAACTTGAATCTTTTTTATTCTTAAACAATTTTAATAGACTTTTAAATTCAAAAGCGATTTGATTGCTTATTGTTCTGTGTCTGTACAAATGTCACACATAAATGATTCAGCATGAAGGAAAGGATTTACTGTAGTGTGTGTGTCAAATTTTGACATTTCAATGTGTAGCCATTTTAAAGTTTCCATCATTGCTTTATAAAATCAAATCACCCTGCTAATAAGATCAACCAGAGTGGCATTCAATAGAAAACAGTTCCAAGATTAATTAATTGGGAGAACTTTTCTTCTGGGAGGTAGGCATAGTTTTTTTAAAAAAAATCCCATTTCACAGATGAGGAAATTCAGATAAGGTCCTTCCTCTGCCAACTCCCTGTGTTTATTGCCAAGAATAACACCCAAAGAGATTTAGCTGGCACAGCCACAGTGCGTTAGTGTGGCTTGTTTAGCACGTCAGAGATACAAATTCTGTTTACAGGAACATGGAATCAAAAGCAAATGCAATTCAGATATTAGAAACAGCTGCCAGTGATAGAATTTGGACAAAAAATTTTTTTCATAATTCCAGTTGCCTAGCAGAGCGGCTCATATCAGGTACTCATCGTGTTGTGGAAAGAGTAAATGCCTGATTCAGGTTGTTAGGTGCGGATATACTTTTCTGAGGCTTTTTTCCTTTTCTTTTCTTTTGTTAAAACATGGCAAACTTTTAAAAGATGTTTAAATTGATTTTAGAGAGAGGAAGAGAGAGGGGAGAAAGAGAAAGAGAAACATTGACGTGAGAAACATCATCAATTGGCTACCCCCAGTAGGTGCCCTGACTGGAGTTTCAACACACAACCTGGATATGTGCCCTGACCAGGAATAGAACCCTCCACTTTCTGATGTATGGGCTGACATTCCAACTGAGCCACACAGCCAGGGCAAAACAAGGTACATTTTTAACTACTGTGCTGGCTCTATTATATACACAAATGTGTTTGGTTGATGATTATAAAGGTTACTTTGTTCACCATACAGAGCATTGTTTTCCATGAATATGCAATATCATTTACTAAGCAAAACTGGAGGCCATGTGAGAAAACAGAAAACATTGGATTGAATTATAGATCAAATGTAGTATTGGTTCTGCCACGGACTAGCTATGTGACCTTCAGTAGGTATTTTTCTCTGAACTTTACTTTCCCAATCTTTAAAATGGGTACAGAAATAACCACCTATTAGTTGTATTGATTGAGATGGACTATCTAAGGGCACAACGACTTACACTTAGTACATAATCAATTCCTTTTCTGCTAAAATAATGAATCATGAAATATTATAGCAAATCCAAATGCTGTAAGAAATACATTCATTGTTAGCCATTTCTGCTTTTGCAGAATAAATAAAATAATCCTTAGAGATTAATAGCATTACTTCCTTATGTTATCTGCCTTCTTTAACACTCATAAGTACTCTTAGCAAATTAAACAAAATTTTCCTTCAATTCTATCTCCTTTACCTTTACCCCCTTCCCGTGAAAGGAAAGTTATACAAAATAGTCCAAATGACAAGCAGCTTAAAAAGAGAAAGCAGCTTATTGAATAAGGAAATAATAAGAGTAGTTGATAAGTTAATATATACTTGTTGATTACGTACCACGATGAGGTGCAAACTGCATGGGTACGTCTCATTTGATTCTCGCCCCCCAAAAGTTAATGAAGTAAATACTATTGTTGATATCACTTTCTTAAACAAATAAGGAACTTAAAGTTCAGAGAGTTTAAGAAAACGTGCCCCAAATTAAAAGAAGAATAAAATGCAAGTAAGCAGAAAATCTTGGATGTGAAGCCAAGGCTGTTGAATTCTAAAGACTCGATTCCACTTAGCCATATTTAGGTACACATACATAGACGTGCAGTCTGTACAGTGTGAGCTTTTTTGGTTTTAATTTGTCTGTGGAGATGATAGCTTTTAGTCTTATATGGGGAAGACTGAGGCAGGAAAGCTGAGCTTCTGGGTGAGGGAGAGGTAGCTTCTGACCCAGCTCCTTAGTCCCACCAGGAGGGTAAATGGTTGTGGAAGCAACAACGCTCACACAGTCAGGGCATCTGCCTCTCCCTCAGTCTCCTCAGCTGTCAAATGGGTGCTTCATCTGACTGCTGTGCGGGGGGAGGGGGGGGGCGGGAGCCTTATAAAAGGTAAAAGGGTCATTTTACTTTATGGAATTAAGAATTACTGTCTAAACCTTGGTGTCTTTCAAATAAAATCGTACTCTTGTCTGCAGAGGGCAGGTTTTAAAATATTTTAAGATGGTGTTGCAAATTAGTACACGCTTAGAACAAAAGATGCTTCAGGGATCACTTCATTCAATCGGTCCTGACCCTATTTTCACACTGTTTTCAAAAGCAACTCTAAATGCCTGTGAGCATATTAGAAAACTATTTAATAATGATATCTTTAGGCTCTGCCTGTTTTTCAAAACTACCAGCCACTCCAGTTAGAACCTTGGCTCTGTCATTCATTTTCTGCTTTAACACTACGATTTTTTAAACAAATGACCACGGGAACACCCTTGTCAGCAGCATGGCTATGGGACTTACTCATCAGGTTTAGCGGAAACAAAAGTGTTAGCTGAAAGGTCCTGGCATCATCGGAACACAGATGATGGACGCAGCCCGCAGCTGGACACCCTGCTGTGGTTGGCTCAGCACGAGATCTCTGAGACTCCGTTTCCACAGCTACAAAACGTGGACAGCAAGAGTACACTTCTCAAAGACGGTCATGAAGATTCAGTGAAATAATCCGCAGGAAAGCCCCCCGTCCAGCACTTGCACATGGGAAATACTAAATAAGTGTTTACTGTTATCCTTAGCCTTCAGCAATTGGCAAGCTTATCAGTGTGGTGCCTCCTGTCTGAGAGAAAGTGCCTTTAAAAGTCCCCACTGTCTGAATGGAAGGGAAAGCTGGAGCCATTTATCCAAAGAACTCGGGCTTTCCATCCACTGCAGTCCTGAATAATTGGATTGTTTTCATTCCCTACTATAACAAAACCAGAAAAAGAGCTAAGTGTGTATAATGATATCTCCAGATAGTTCACCTAGAGCGCGGTTACTTCTTTCTATCATGCGCCAAGGTCACTGAGCAAACTGCACGCAGGAGCTGGCTTCGGAGCCAGGCGGCCAGCACCAGAGCTTGCATCCCTGAACTCTATGCTGTCCCTAGAATTGGGGAGGGGGTGGCCGAACATGAGTCCTTCTCATGAATTGGTGAGTGATGTCCTACTTTTCCCTATCCGGAAGAAGAGGTCATTTTTCGCATTAACAGAAAGCCCCTTGTCAAGGGAGAATGGAAAGAGGATGGCTTTTGGGTCAAAAGCACCTAGGTTTTACCTCTGGTTCTTGACTCCAGCTTGCCAAGAGATCCTATGCAAATTACTTAACTTTGCTTCACCTTTTCCTACCTGAATTTCCTCTTCTGTAAAATGTACTAATAATACTTTGCACCTTTCC
The DNA here is from genome assembly GCF_000327345.1 of Myotis davidii. Classification (NCBI taxonomy): domain Eukaryota; kingdom Metazoa; phylum Chordata; class Mammalia; order Chiroptera; family Vespertilionidae; genus Myotis; species Myotis davidii. The sequence goes on along the minus strand of NW_006299260.1, from coordinate 1,035,443 downwards.
TCTCTCCCTTCCTCCCCCCACTTTCCTCCCTACTCCTTTCACCCCCTCCCTCTTCTTCTGGTCCCCTTCCTTCTTTACCTTTTTAACCTGGGAATAATGTGCTGTATACCTGTCTTGTAGCTGGCCCTCGCAGATTTTGACTATGATAAAAAAGTATTTTCCACACCTCATCCATGTTTTCCAGCTATACTGTGAATGATGTTTGTGCACAGTGTTTGACCCATTGATCTCACAGACACTTGAAGGAGCGTGGACTTTGGAGTCAGAGAGAGAGTGTGGCCTAAGTCCCAGCTCCATTATTCACCAAGACCATGTGCATGCTATTGACTTTCTTCCTCTAGGCCCCAGTGCCCTCATGTGTCCACTGTGGTAATAGTACATAGAAGAATACAAAGATTCAATGAGATAATAGGTGGACATTGACCCAGAACTGATGTTCAGTAAGTGGTGTCTCTAAGCTTTAGGGATTGGATTATGCCAGCAGACAGATCAGACTTCTACTCTGTCTGTTTGCTACTTTTTTGTGACCGGCTGTAGTAATTAAAAACCCGCGGCCTATGAAAAGCATGGAGAGATTAGGGCTGATTATGGGAAATGAGATTATGTAACTGTGATCTGAGATTAGGGAAGGGTCTGGATCTCGGTCAGCATGGATCTTTGAAACTGAGGATGTTTACACATGCCTTGGCTGCCTCACAAGTTGTAAGAGGCAAAGAGGTGATGGATAGAGCAGTTCTCTACAGACCAGGAGGTTCCATTCATAGGCCTAGGGTCATATTATCCTTCTAAACCTTGAGTGATGAAAAAATCTAAACTTTCTAAATTTATGAAAGACATTGTTTATTAGTGTCTTCCAAAAGGAGCCTCAAACTATTTTATGTATAGTATGTATTAATGGCTTTGCAGACTCAGATCTGGAGTCACCTCTTTCGGATGACTCTAAGTCACTTAATTCTGCTAACATTCTGATTTTCTCATTTGTAAAATGAGGTTTACAATGGTGTCTAACTCCTTAGGTGGTTATGAGGATTAAATGAGCCAGTACATGAGAAGGGCTAGTACTGTGCCAGGTATCCAGAAAACCTAGGTAAATGTTTGCTGTCAAGAAAAATTCACTTTTACATGTACAGTCCCTTTCTTGGGGCGTGGGGAGGGGGCAGTATGTGTTGAATTTAGTAAGTGTGTATGATCAACAGTTTGGGATTGTTTTCATTACGAATTCAGGGTTTATTTTCTTATGGGCGATTGTGTTTAGAGTTTAAGGGATTGATTGTCCAGGTTAATCTTCGAGTAAGTTTTGTATCCGTCAAGACAGACTCGAGTTCCTTTTATCAGGCCATTACTTCAGGTAAACACGCATTCCATTCTCTGACAGAACATTAAACTGTTATATTCCTTTTGATGGAGTGCTGACTTGTTCAAGCATTTGTGACAGAAAACAGCTTCTGTTTTCTGACATTGTACAACTTAAAGGCTTTTTCTAGAGGTTTCTTGACTGAATCTTTGACTATTGCTACCTCAACAATCAAGTAACCAACCCAGAAATGTGGAAATGTGTGAGTTCAGAGTAGGATCTAAGACAAAAAAAAAAAAAAAAAACCCGAATCAAGACTGTAAAATCAAGAATTGAAAAATCTCTTTAAATCAGAAAAAGGAAAAAACAAAGTTAAGTTCATTTTAAGGGCTAAAGTAGAATGAGACAGAGTCATTGGCCTGAATTATTTTTAAAAATTGCTTAGAAGAGCTGGATTACAAAGAGGCCTAATTTTGCATCTTTCCCTGAAAATTCGTGTCCTGGCATTTGAGAGGTAATACAGGAAAGACAAGAATGTGCTGATATATGGTTTAGTCCCTCCCAGGGTATTCATTTCATTACACAACAAAATGAATGGTGAATTCTGTAATTTTAAAGATTCTCTCTCACACATACCATCTGGAGTTATGATGGAAGGCTGACCATGTATCTACCTTGGTTCAAATCCTCCAATGACATTGCGTTACCTAAAGGGTAAAGTCCAAACCCTCAACAATTATACAGGTTCTCTGTGATGTGGCTGGTGCTTATCTCTGCCACTCCCCAGATGGTAAATTTCATTCCAGTGTCACCTAACTGTGAACGGTGGTACAGTTGCGAACTCACCACTTAGTCTCAGAGGCCCTGACAGCCTCTCCAGTTGTCTAGCTGAGATGATGCCTCCTCACAGAAACCCTTCCTCATGTCTGTTTGCCCTTCTTCCCTGCCCCCATCCCCACTGTGTTTAGTGATCTTACCCTGTGCTCCTATAGCATTAAGAAAAAGTGTGTGCTTAAAACATACAGAACACATCATTTTACTTACCTGTCTACCTGCCTAAATCGCCTCATGTTGGTACCCCTAGCTGGTGGCACAGCACCAAGATCTTGGTAAAGATTTTCAGAACCAAACTGTGAGTTAATGAATCATGCCAGGTGTATGTTTGACTGAAACATTTACTATCAGCACTCTGAATGTGTATCAGCATTCTACTCATGGATGTGGGTATTTAGCAACTTTGTGCTTCCTCACCTCGCTGTGGTGACTTGGAAGGTAGGAGGAAATTTAGAACTGCTGGTAGGCACTGATGACTATAGGAAGCAAATCTAACTGTGCACACAACACTGCTCTCCACAAACACACAGTCTTCAAATACAATTCTGCTCAGAGGGAGAAGTAAAAATGGGCTACTTGGGTTGTAGCAGAGAGTGGAGACCAGGATTTAAAAAAGATGAAGCTGGGGCAAGTTGCTTGGCATCTTTGAGGAAATAACACAGTGGTTGAATGGCAAGTACCAGCTGGTGCTTGCTAATTTCAGATGTTTAAAGGGCTGATGAGCCAGAAAAGATTTTAAGACATAGTGCTGTTGATGATGAAGAAGGAAACGTTGATTTTGATGCTCATTCAATGTGTGAGGTTCCGAGCTAAGTGTGTGGGTTGCATGTTTTATCTCCGCTAATTCTCTCCACCTGTGAGGGTGGTAGTGTGATTATTCTATTTTATAGAAGGGGAAGGTGGGCTTAGAGAGGTTGAGCAAGTTGCACAGCATCTCACAACTACAATCATGAAATCTGATCTCTGTGCTCCTCCTAATCCCTTGCTTGGTGCTGCTGTCATCCTCCTTTTTTTTTCTTTTTTTTTTTTTTTTGCCTAGATAAGACCTTTTTGATAAATAATAATAAGGCTGATACATACAGTAAATGGATTCTTCTTCCCAAATTACCGCCCCCACCCTTCAAAATGCTTCCTTTCATATATTTTTCCACAGTTTGTGCTGGTTAATAGTTAGCCAGTGCAATAGACAAGGACGGTATGCTGTGTAGTTTTGCCTACTGTTGTGTATGTATTATCTCTATCTAGAAAGTTATGAAAGACAGAAAATAGACAAGATGAGAATTTTTAGATAGTTCCATCTGAATGGTATTTATGGATATAAAACAGATGTGGTTAAGCAATTGCAACAAAATAATGTTTTAGTACTTAAGATCAGAGATATATTTAAACGTGGAGGAAGGAAGTTGGAGGATTAACAAGAAATGACGTTTTCAAATTTCACTTGTGGTTAGAAGACACCCATTTAATCTGTGATCAGAAGTTACCAAGGCAATCACAGTGCTGCCTTAAGACACAGTGCTCTCTACAGTGACTTTATGTCCTTAGCAGATTAATTTGCAGGATACTCTTTGGATGCCAAGTTTTCAAAGTTCTGACATTTTTTTAAAGTTACACAAACCTGTACCATGTCCTGTTTTCATCTTGTCTATTTTTTTATTTGTATGTATGTGGTTTTTTTAAACTTAACCCCAATGAAGTTTGTTTTGAATATATTTTTATTGATTTCAGAGAGGGAGGGGGAAAGAGAGAGAGAGAGAGAGATGAGAGTGAATCATTGATTGGCTGCCTCCTGCATGCCCCCCCCCCACCCCTGGGGATTGAGCCCACAACCCTGGCATGTGCCCTTGACCAGAATCGAACCTGGGAACCTTTAGTCTGCAGGCCGACGCTCTATCCACTGAGCCAAACTGGCTAGGGCTAGTTGTATGTTTTTGTTAATTATGTAATCTTGGTTTTGGGTGTAGAACTGAAAGGTTAATATTCCTGGCACCCATACAGCTTTTAAAGTTTTAAATAATGTCCTATCCCAGAGAGCAAAGCCTCCCTCCTGCCTCGGTTTACAAATAAAAGCTCCAAAGAGTACCATCAATGAGAAGAGGCGCTCACATACCAGAATTAAGCAATGAAGTCAATGTGCAAAATGGTTTGTGCAGATTTGGCTCCTAAATCTTACAGCAGCTGCAACATATCATTTAAATTTCATTGAGCTGGATCCACAGCTCACAGGGTCCTCTCTCCATTTCCTGGGAAGTAAGTCCCCATTCTCCCCCATGCGGTGAGAGACTCTTTGCTTTCCAAGCAGTCCTCCTGTTTACATGTATGCTTCCATCTCCGTTTGATTCCTCAGCAAAGCAGCTGCTTTGAGGAGCCCACAGGATTGTGATGGTTATTTCCCACTCAACCCTCTTTCCTGCCCAAAGAGCAAAGTGTCTTTTTTTTTTCCTCCCTAACATGATTGTGAGAAAGGACTTGAGGGTTTAAAGTATATTCTTTGTATTCTTCTTTTGATTTTTACACTAGGGAGATCAATTCATAATCTTCCTGAGTCTTCTTCAAGGAAGAATTTCAGAACATAAAATAGTTTACATTTACTTTGAAGGTTGTTAATTCGGAATCTTTTTTAAAATAATAAAAGGTGTGATGCCAGTACTCACATCCTGATAGATTGTAAAAAGCCTTCTCCTTTTGTTTCTGTTATATCTCTTCTTTTCTCTACTGAATTTGGAGTCTCCTCTTACATACTGGAATTGTGGAGAATGGTAAGCATAACTGCCTGGATATCACAGTGGAAAAGCTGAATAAAAGAAAACAAGTCATGTGAGAGGGGAGCAGAAATCCTATGCCCATATTACTCTAAAGAAAAGGTGGCTGATTTTATTCTTTAGTCAAACTAGGAATAGGTCTGGATGACTAAAGGATTCGGTTCTCTGTGTTTGTTTGTTTGTTTGTTTGTTTTGCCTACTGTAGTAAAATGACAGATAGAGAACAGTTAGCCAATGCTTTGGGAAGAGATAAGATTAGCATTTGAAAGCTCAACCAGTGTTATCACTTCTGAACATGTTTGCTCTCAAATGTAATCACATTCCATGTGTATTTCCAGTGCCAAATCACCATGATTAATTTTTTTATGAATGGCTGTTTAAGAAATTTTGAGGGATTACAGCTCATTGGGGAAACAGGGAGAAAGTTATAGTTGCATTTTATACTAAACTAGAGGCCCAGTGCATGAAATTTGTGTACTGGGAGGGGGATGTTCCCTCAGCCTGGCCTGTGCCCTTTCACAGGGAGCCCTTGGAGGATGTCTGACTGATGACAGTTGACTTTAGTGCTGCCACAGAGGCAGGAGAGGCTCCCGCCACTGCTGCTGCACTTGCCAGCCATGAGCCTGGCTTCTGGCTGAGCGGCGCTCCCCCTTGTGGGAGCACACTGACCACCAGGGGGCAGCTCCTGTATTGAGTGGGATTGGGCCAAAACGGGCTCTCCGACATATCCCAAGGGGTCCTGGATTGCGAGAGGGTGCAGGCCAGGCCGAGGGACCCCACCAGTGCATGATCGCTGGGCTGAGGAGGGATGCAGGAGGTTGGCCAGCTGGGTGAGGGGGAGGGATCATGGGAGGGCTCCAAGGCATGTCTGGCTATCTCAGTCCCGATTGGCCGGACCCCAGCAGCAAGCTAACCTACCGGTCAGGGTGTCTGCCCCCTGGTGGTTAGTGCACGTCATAGCAAGCGGTTGAGCGGCCTTAGCATATCATTAGCATATTATCCTTTGATCAGTTGAACGGACGACCAGATGACTGGACACTTAGCATATTAGGCTTTTATTATATAGGATTCTAAGTAAACTACAGAGTTGTAGACTTCTCACAGACTTTCATTGAACTTACTGTAGGAAAGTACCTACATTTTTTAAAAAATATGTCCCTGCTGCCTTGGCCAATGTGGCTCAGTTGGTTGGTTGGGCATCATCCTGCGCATGGAAAGGTTGCCAGTTGATTCCAGGTTGGGGCATATGCCTGGGTTGTAGGCTCAATCCCCATAGGGGGCGTGCAGGAGGCAGCCAATGTTCTGCTCTCACATCAGTGTTTCTCTCTCTCCCTCTCTCTTCTTGTCTCTCTAAAAAAATTCAGTTAAATAAATAAATAAGTAAATGAAACTATGCCCCTGTTGGGTCAACTAAGGAAAGTAACTTCACACCATACTTACCTTTAGAAAGGGAGCTCTGGGGATTTAAAAGTTCAGCATTTGGGTTTATTGTCTCAGTTTCTTGCCACATCTACAAGAAAAGGCATTTTCCACTGGTTGTCTACATACTAAAAATTGTTTATTGATCTATTTACTACCAGAAAAGCAACTGCCTAGAGGCTGCAGATACAATAGTGAGCAAAACAGTTCCATTGCTCCCGCTCCTCATGGAGTTTACAGTCTATCTCTGCCTTCCTATCCTAATTTTTCATTCTTCATGGAGCTAGGGAAGTATTTAAAGGTACAAAGACACACACAAAATAAAGGTACAAAGAAAATGGTTAGAGGTTCAACCTGAGACCCATTTAGCTAATGTCATGTTTTGGATAAGTAAGAGACTATTGTGACGTGACACTTGTCATCATTAGAATTTTGCAGTATTTTTTAATTAAATCTTTATTGTTGAAAGTATTTCAACAATACTTCCTCCTTCTCCCCCCTCCCCCACTGACCCCAAAATGTCTCCTTTTTCTCTCCATTGACCCTTTCCAGCCCACCCCCTGCCCCTTCCCCCGGACAAAACTCTTATGTTTATCCTGCATTCACTCATTTAAAAAATATGTTTGAGAGGCTTCTCTGTGCTCAGCACTGTTGTATGAACGAAACAGGAACTGAAAGAATCTGCCTTATGGTGCTCAAACTCAAGTGCGGGAGACAGATAATAAGCAAAACTGGTGGGTGATGTTGCAATGCTGTTGTGTGAATATGGACACCATCTGCTGAGGATTGAATCCTGCATTATCCAGGCTTGTCTGTGCCCCATTTCACATACTGAGTATACTCTCTCTTTTTCCCCCAGCACATGGATTCACCCCCTAGTGTCTGTGTCCATTGGTTAGGCCTATATGCATGCATACAAGTCATTTGGTTTGATATCTCCATCTTACCCCCACCCTCCCCTCCCTTCCCTCTGAGGTTTGATGGTCTGATCAATGATTCTCTGTCTCTGGATCTGTTTTTGTTCATCAGTTTATGTTGTTCATTATATTCCACAAATGAGTGAGATCAGTTTGGATCTTGCTGCCACCGGGGTCTGCACTATATAAAAGAGATTTTGATCAGCGGAGCACTTTTGCAGTTATTTTAGAAGCAGTTTGCAATGCATGCAATCCACAGATGTGAAGGAGCATGTATGTGAGTGGGGGTCAGTCCAAGGCGCTAGAGCTAAGAAGGAAGAATAAGACTAATAGAATCCTCACCTTCACACCATTTACATTCTTGTCAGAGGGACAAGCCATAAGCGAATAAACTCATTGGGGTATGAAGGTAATTTCTGATGAAAATGTTATTGCAGTTGAAATAAAACAGTGATATGAAAGTTGAAGCTACCAGTGCTTAGGTTACCTGGGAAGGCTTATCTGAGAAGGTGATATTTGAACTGAATCCTGATTGAAAAGGACTTGCCTCTTGCAGAGCCCAAGAGGGGAAAAGCTTACAGCACCAAGCGCAAAGGGCTTAAGGCAGTAATACCTTGTTCGAGTGTTTGAGGAACAGAAAGGAGGCCAGTATTGCTGAAGTATGGTGGGGGCAGGGCCTGGTAAGGTAATGAGCATGGAGGTGGGCAAATCTACGTTACTTACCACCTTGTAGGCCTGGTCAGGAGTTCACTCTTGATTGTAAATGTCATAAAAGGCATTCAGAGATTTTAAGCAGACAGCGATGTTTTATATTCCCAGAAGACCACACTATTGTAAGTAAAAGTATACAAGCAAAGGAGGCTATTTAGAGGGTGCTTTCAGTCTTCCAGGCAGGAGTGATGGAGAGAAGGGAATGTTTCAGGGTAATTTTACTGATAGAACTGATAGGACGCGACAGACTGCATGTAGAAACAGAGTCATGGAGAGAATAAGGATGGTGCCCTGAGTTTTGGCTTGAACCGCCGTGCTTCCAGCCTGGAAATGACATTTCTGAGGACGACTGTTCCAGATATGGTGGAAAAGACATCAGTGATGGTAACTGTAGCGGCCATCTATGAAGGTGTGCTGTTTTCAGGTACTATACTAAGTGCTTTAACACACATAACTCCATTTAATCCTCAACACGGCTGTGAGGTGGGTTCTGTATTGTGCACATGTTACAGCTGGGCCAACTAAAGCACAGGACAATGAACTGATTTTGCAAAGGCCACAAGGCTAGTCAGTGGCAGAAGAGAGATTAAAAAATTGGCAGCCTAATTCTAGAATCGCTGCCGCCCAGCCCCCGACTCTCTACTGTTCTTTTTTTTTTTTTTTTTTTTTTTTTTTCCATTCATGGTTTTAAAACCTTTCTTTTTAACTTTTTTTG
>NW_006299260.1:1024567-1026767 GCF_000327345.1 Myotis davidii | reverse complement strand
AAGCTAAAGTTGACTTTTGAAACTCTGCAGTTTAGGTTAACATTCACCCATTGCCCAAACAATTGGGCCTCACTTTTGCACCAGGTGGAGAGGAGCCTGCCTGCTTTGGGGGAGTTGATCCAATCCAAGCGCAGGGGGCAGTTTCACAACCTCTTTTTATCAACTTTCCTGTGCTGATCTTTAATCTATGGGGAGGCAGAGCATAAGTGGGATTGGGACATTCACTGTTGGTATAGCTTTAATTCTGAAGCCAACACTGAAAGCATTAGTAAGAATGATAAAATAATAACTATAGCATTAACAAGTCATGTCATGATCTGCATTGTGCCATTCCTGTTGTGGGTGCTTTACATAACTGTCTTATTTAATCTATAAAAAAAAAAAGTCAAAGAAATGTGATCACCCCAGGAAAACTGAGAGTTTCCATAATCTGTTTAGGTAACAGCATGTAAGTTATGGAACCATGATTTGCATCTAGGTCTCACTTTTGCTGATGTTGTTCTATTCTAAGCATCACCTCTTTCATAAGCAATGAACTTGCAATTTACTGTGCTTCGGGTGGCAGACAGATATCCAGGGGAACATGTCCTGGGCGTATCAGAGGTAAATTGCTTTGTGTTGCTTCAAGTGGTAGAATTGCATGAACATTCTTATGGATTGCCAATTAAAAATGGCTCTTCATAAAAATTTTTATATGATTCTTATTTTATAATTTGAATTTTGAAATACTAATGGAAAATTCCCAAGGAACATCTAGACTAGCCTTTATGAGACATAAATGCTTAATAAGTTGGGGTCTTTACTCCTAGTATTGCTTAAGGTTTAGTTGCAGATAGTATGATCCACTCTAGTTAGTAAAGCAGAGATGTATTGAAATGTATTTGATGGCTTATAAAACCACCGGCAGGCTTAGAAGAGTATGCTAGCAGAATACTGTAGCACCGACAACCCAGTTAAGTCCACTGCTGTCTGTGTAGCTGTTACTGCTGCAGGATGCATAGTCTAGTTGCCCCAACAACACTCAAGCCAGCGAAGTGCATGTCTAGCCTCCAACTTCTCATGTCAAGGATTTTCTTCCCATATCAAACCCTGCAGTGTGGTACCTGATGGGCAAAACCTAAACTCATCTGCAGGTGTAGCTAAATTCAGAGGAGTCCAAGAAATACAGATTTCAGTTTTGCAACCACTACAGTGAGAAGGACATGCTAGGAGGGAGCTGGAATGGGAATTGAAAGAACCAATCCACAGTACCCACCACACTCGCTACATTTAACTTTTCTTTTTGAGATTACTCTAAATCAGGAGCATCTGCTATGTAGCCCTTGAACCGAGTGCCACCTTGTGTATATCCCTTTGAGACCTTTTTTGTTTGTTTTTTCCTAATGATATAGCATCCATGAACAAGTACAGCCTAAACAGCCTGACTCAGACCTGAGAGAGTACCCAAGAATTACATGAAGGGCTAGTTAAAAGTGCACATTCCTGCCGTAGCAGGCTTGGCTCAGTAGATAGAGTGTCAGCCTGCGGACTGAAGGGTCCCAGGTTTGATTCCGACCAAGGGCTCAATCTCCAGTGGGGTGCATGCAGGAGGCAGACAGTCAATGATTCTCTCTCATCATTGATGTTTCTATCTCTCTCTCCTTCTCTCTTCCTCTCTGAAACCAATAAAGAAATATATATATATTTTTTAAAGTGCACATTCGTGAGATACACCTTCAGAAAATTGGATACCTCACTACGCCCAGGAATCTGCATCCTAAGTAAATACCCTAATAATAGCACTTTGATCTAAACCCTTGTCCATGAAAGGGGGGACATTTCAACATTTTATTCAGTTCATCCAAAGACAATTGGTGCATCCAGCATACATTGTGTAATTGGGAAGACCCACGCTGGGACCTTCGCAGATTGGGCTGGCCATCTGATGTCATAAAGAAAATGATCAAGACTGTGGGTGTTTTTGAACTCAGGGCCTTTAGCCCCATTCGTTTTCATGCTGTTTAGAGGGAGTTAAAGCAGAGTACAAAGATCTCATTTATTTAATGGAGTCAGAAACCCAGGTGGGGAAAAACACTTTATTGGCGATTTCCTGAGCTGCTTCCTGACAGTGTTTTCTTTGAATTTAACGGCCCTATGAGACCAAACTTGTCAGACTCCCAGTAGCTGATCTGACAAGACATCTGAACCCATTTAATTTCAA
>NW_006299260.1:1022148-1024553 GCF_000327345.1 Myotis davidii | reverse complement strand
GGGAAAATGCATGAGAAGTTCGAGAGAGTTCAGGCATTCAGTCCACATTCAGCACCTGGGATCAGATAGCAACTGGAGCTCGGCACTTATTTTTTAGCTCTCAGTTGTTTGGAGATCAAAAGGTTCTACAGATTTTGAAGAATTGCAGGGTTTTTTATTTTCCCGAGATTACAGTTTGAGAAGTGAGTCACATACTTGGGAGAGTGTGAATTACGGTTTATGTTTTTGTAGCTGTTTTTGGAAAGCTTCTCATGGTGGTTCAATGCAGTTATTTGACATGACAGTGAACAGTGCCATCCAAGCAAGAGCTGGTGCCCATGGAGTCCTGAAAGTGGGTGTGCGGATTCAAGAACTGTCATGAATTTTTTTTATTTTTTTGCTGTGTTCCTATACCTTGGCCAATGTTGGGGGTCTGTCTCTGTTATTTCTTTAAAAATATCTTCATATAGTGAAAATAATTGGCAATGGATATGTTCAACATTGAGCTAGCATCCACCAGTTTGCTAGACTTGTTTGGTTTGTTGCATATCACCATCCTCATAAAATTGATTAGAATTCGTCCTCGACTAGCATCGCCCTAAAATCCAGTGGGTTTGTACTGTTTAAGGGGATTTTTTCTCCTCTGCTTTTATTTAACTGCTAAAGACGTATATATTACCATTGTTTCTGATGGAATCTCCAGTGCTGGCACAAATGCTTATTCTATCACGTCTATCTCTATAAAAAAAATAATAGCAAAACTTGAACCCCTAGGCCCTAGCTTCTAGTCTGAGCTAGAAGTCATTCATAGGGATTGTCATGCAATGGCAAAGCCTCTGAGCTCACCTGGCTGTCATTATCCACAGAGTTGTTCCTCCTGAAAGACCCTGTAAGAAAGAGGAAGGCTTAGTTGATCTTTTCAGCCCCACTCTTTTAGAGCTATCTTCCCTTCTACAGACTGAAGTTAACTTTCTAGCCCTTCCAGATATTACCCGCTGTCTTCCTCACTTTCTAGGCAAGCTGTTGTGGTATATCCTTGAAATTCCCCACACTCATTTATCCCTGTGGTCCACCCACTGCGGTCTGACTCACTACGGAAACTGTCTTCATCAAGGTCAACTCCACCAAGTACCCCCTCAGCAACCACCAGGTGGACCTCTTGTAGTGCTTGCTTTATTGACCGTTCTCTCTGTTTTGTACTTACTTTTCCATTGGCCACAGTGCCCCACAGTCAACCGATCTGCCTCTCGTGTATTTGCTTCTCATCCTCTCATCTCCTGTGCAGATAGGTCTTTCTCCTTATACCAGTACAGCGCTCTTCCTCAGGGGTTTTGGTGATAAACTTGCAGTTGCCAGCAGCCACCTCACCTCCTGAATATCCTGGCTCAGTGAAAAGCACCACTTTTTCGTGTCACCCAAACTGGTACTTGGAAGTCATTTGAGACTCCTCTCCTCGCTTCCTGTAAGCCACCAAGTCCCTTCCATTCCACTTCCATATCCTATTGAACTTGTCTTTCTCTATTCCCACTAGCATAGTTGGGGCTCCCCTCACTTCAACCCTGGATGACTCCAGCGACTTGCTAACTGGCCTCCTGTCCCCCAGGCTTGTTGCCTTTCCCAGGCTATTCTTTATTCTGATGTCTGATAAGCCTTTTAAAAATAAATCAGATTTTTAAAAACATATATATTTTAATTGACTTCAGAGAGGTATGGAGAGATAGAAACATCAGTGATGAGAGAGAATCATTGATCAGTTGCCTCCCACACTGGGGATCGACCCCAAAATCCGGCATGTGTCCTGACCAGGGGGAATCGAACCATGACCTCCTGGTCCATCGGTCGATGCCCAACCACTGAGCCACGCAGGCCAGGCAATAAATCATATTCTGATCCTCCCCTGCTTACAGTCCTTCAGGAGCCCCCGAGCAGTGCCTTTACAATAGAAAAACAACTCAACTAGCAAAATTGGGAGGGCCTCTGCACATTTCCCTAGCTTCTTCTATTGTTGCTTATACGTTGAAACTTTTATTTTTCAATAGTATCATAAATCTGAAGTTCTGTGAAAATGTACCTTCACTTCTCTGGGCCCCTGCTACTTCTCTGTCAGGGGTCTTCACCCAGCCGCCTTTGATCTATCTGGCTACTTCCTCCTTCCCTTTGAAGAATGTGTCACCTCCTCCCAGGAGCTGTCACTGAGCCCCTCCCTCAATTTCCATCCCCAGCCCCCAAAGTCAGGCTTATCTGTCGCTCCTGGGCCCTTCCCCTCTCAGTCTATGGCCCTACTGTGGTCCCTAGTAGTTTGAACTTTCAGAGGCCAAAGTCTATATCTTGTATGTCTTTATCTTACTTACTTATCAGGTACTTAGACAAGTTTGTTGAATGAATAAGTAGTTCTTCTTAACCGTCTGAAAGCACTATTTTGTATT
>NW_006299260.1:1009203-1022129 GCF_000327345.1 Myotis davidii | reverse complement strand
CAGGAACAACTTATCACTTTATTTCTTGGGTTTCTCCCCTCCTTCTAACTATGTGATTTTCTTTAAGCTACAGCAAAGTGTAACTTGATTTACTTGTTTACCCAGCCTAGTAGTAACTTGGCACTGCGGTTTCAATTAGAAACTGATTTAGATTAAGGGGCCTGTGTGCCTTCCAAGGCACAGGCATTTTAAATAAAACTAAATAGTTCATTAAATGTAGATGAGATCAGCTTTATGTCTGACTGGCCCGGCCGTTTTATTTCCAGTGCTGTGTAGGTCTTCCTTTAAACTCAGTTTGGGGATTTACTAGCAGAGTGGCATGAGCAAGTTTCTCAATCTCATTGAATCCTATTTTACTCACCAGCAAAATAGGCTAATAACCTCCACATGGTCGGTGGGAGGTTATATGAAATAATATCAGCAAACTGCTCATCCTATGCGTGGCCCTTAGTAGGAATCAATATATGCAAGTGATTTGCACTTGAATACCATTTACATTTAGAGCGAGTACTGACTCATAGAGTGATTTTCCCGTAGATGAGATACCTTGAAATCCTTACATTCCTCTTTCACATTAAAGCCACCCTCTGCCTGCCTTTTTATGTTAAGCAACTAATTCCTTTCTGGGATGCTTTGTTCTTGTCATAGGGCATACGCACCACATATTTTAGTGATTTCCAATATTTTAAAATATTTTTATTTAACTTCCTCACAAAATGACCTACATGGAAAAGAGAGTGAAGAGTATGTTTACAAGATTGTTGTGTGCCAATTTGGATTCCCAGCTGGTTTGAATTTTCACTTAGCTCTACTGTCGGCATCAGCTTTCCCGATAGCAGTGAAGCTTAAAAAAGAAATAAGGCTGCTAAGTGTGCCTGCGCCCCTTTGAGATTATCGGACAGTCACGAGAGGAGAATCTGTGTGGTCGATGAGTAGTATTTTCTCTGCGCGTTTAATGACAAGTTTACAAACAATAAAAAAAACCTGAGGGACAAGGTCATATGGGATTGACGGTCATTCACTGAACAGGCATCTGATGTGGGTTTCCCTCAAGATCACTTTTGAAGGATCTGGTTCATGTGAACTCAGAAGACCTGAGCTCGGGACTGATTACTCTACCTGTGTCTCTGTAACTTGCTTTCCTGGCTCTGGGCAGCTGCGCCAGTTGGCTCTCCTCCAAAGCACATTTGGGCTGCAAGGCAACTGCCTGCTTCGCTAGCTGGCATTTGAGATTAAAGAGAAGATGGATGTTGTTTTTGGCAGCAGCTGCTGTTTTGTTCGGCGCAGTCTTAATACCATTTTGTAGGTCTGCGCGTACAGAAAACCAGCCACACGGACCACTCACGACTGTTCTGACTTGGAGGAGGCTGCAACGTGGACGCTCGCCGTGCATATTTGAAAACCGCTTCTCGCACTTACAGAAAAGTCTGGGTTTTTTCCAAGTTTAGACGATTGGAATCTTGTTTCTTGAACAGCATGTGTACCCCCCAATGTTCTTGGGCTGCACACGTTCATTTCTACCAGAGGGGAGAAGTCTGCAAAGTCACTTCTGTGTTCTAACACATGTTCAGATCAAGTGAAGAGTTGGCTTTAGGGACACTGCAGCTCCTTTTCCTGGCAGGCGGCTTTTTACTGTAAGGAAGGCACTTAGGTTCAGGAAGAAGCGATAATTGAGTGAATAGTCCACTGGGGTCTGATGAGATTGATTCTCCACAAAAATGAGATTTAGGTAAGACCTTTGCCTTCAGGGTCTCCAGCCTCATTTTCCTGTAACTTTTCCCCAAGATCCCTTTAAAGTACCTTTCCAGTACGATCTGCCAGTGTTAAAACCTGCTCCCCCCAGAAGGCCTGGTATATCTGTCATTCACAATCGAGTATGAATTTTAGTCACTATTACTTCCCTTCTCCAGGACTGTTTCTGTTGCAGTCCTAACAGTGCATACAGATGTCTCATTAGATTTTTTCATCCTGTAAATAACTTGAAGGCAAATTTTAGCAATGATTAGGTTATTGGAATTTTGTGTGCCATGGGGAGTATATGGGAGGACACTTAACAGATGTCTCTAAATAAAAATAAAATCTAGAACTGCCGACAATAAGATTAATTTACTATGTCTGTGTAACGAAAGGTTATCGTGAAATGAAAGGTTATCACACAATGAGCGTGACCCAGAGAGAAAAGTTGCACGACGCTAAAACAAAGTAGCCAAAGAAAAATTAATGTGCAGAAGCAGAGACTGTTAAAACCAGTGAGATGATTACGCAAACTGAAAAGATACATTTGAGAGAAATCACAAACCCAGGGACATTTAGTTTCATCCTGCATGTTTAGACACCTGTATGCCTTGTTGGAGTTTCCAGAACTTAGAGAAAGAGGAAGAGAAAGAAAAAAGAGATAAATACTTTTTCTGATATATTGTGACACCACTTAATTGGGAATCAGTAGTCTATTAACTGAAGCTACTCTACCCCCAGTACCAAGAAATAAATTTAAAAAATGCATCTGAACCCAAAATGAGAGTCAAAACACCCTGCAGTAAAGGTCACACTCTTTGTTCATGGATTGCCTTACCAAGTCCTTTCTCTGACAGTTTCATTCCAATGGTTTTGAAGCACTGGTTTCCCTGGTTTCCTAGCACTCCCAAACCCAGAAACCACAGAACAAATAATTGCACAGCACCTGTAGTCTGAAAAGTTTTGATTTGATTCCCATCAGCACTCCATGAGGTGGGTGCGGGGGAAGTTACCCTTATTCTCATTGGAGAGACTGATAAACAGCTACTCGGAGGGATTAACTGGCTTGTTTGAGGTCCCACGATAAGGGACTCAGAGGTTTTCCTGGATACATGTTCTGTACTCTCCCATCACACCACTGGTTTTCAAAAGCCTGTGGTTGTTTTGTTTTTTTTTCCTTTCTTGCCCTTGGAAACCTTTGTTCAAACAAAATCTTACCCAGAAGCATGAACAAATAAAACAGAAAAAAGGCTGAGCTGCTTTGCTTAAAGCAGGGACGGGAGACCCGGAACACTGATATGGGCAGTTTATTTTTCTTACGAGGAACAGCTCGGACATTGGGCAACTATTCCGCTCACTTGTTAATTCATTCAGAAAATAAGTTTATTGCGCTCTGACTTATTTTCCTATTGCTGCTATAACAAACCATCGCAAATTCAGTGACTTAAAATAATACAAATTTATTATATTACAGTTTTAGAGATTCGGAAGTCCAAAGTGGGGCTTACTGAGCTAAAATTGAGGCGTCGGTGGGACTGTGTTCCTTGCTGAAGGCTCTAAGGGAGACCGGTTCCTTGCCCCTTTTCAGCTTCTAGAACAGCCGTGGGCAAACGACGGCCCGCGGGCCGGATCCGGCCCGTTTGAAATGAATAAAACTATTGAAAAAAAAGACCGTACCCTTTTATGTAATGATGTTTACTTTGAATTTATATTAGTTCACACAAACACTCCATCCATGCTTTTGTTCTGGTCCTCCGGTCCAGTTTAAGAACCCATTGTGGCCCTCGAGTCAAAAAGTTTGCCCACCCCTGTTCTAGAACATGGTTCTCAACCTTCTGGCCCTTTAAATACAGTTCCTCATGTTGTGACCCAACCATAAAATTATTTTCGTTGCTACTTCATAACTAATGTTGCTACTGTTATGAATCGTAATGTAAATATCTGAAATGCAGGATGGTCTTAGGCGACCCCTGTGAAAGGGTCGTTCGACCGCCAAAGGGGTCGCGACCCACAGGTTGAGAACCGCTGTTCTAGAAGCTGCTTGCATTCCTGGGCTCCTGGCCCTGTCCTTTCTGCTCAGTGCCAGCAATGTCAAGTCCTTATGTCACATCTTCCTGACCCTTCTTCTGGCACTGCTGCTCTCTGACCAGAGCTGAGAAAGGTTCTGTGTCTGTAAGGACCTGGCTGAATCGATTGGGCTTAGAGAACTGAGGATAATTGCTTTATCTCAAGATCCTTAATTTAATCTCATCTGCAAAGTCCATTTTGCCATATAAGGCCATCCTATATAATAAAAGGGTAATACGCAAATTGACCCTAACAGCAGGACAACCAGGAACAACTGGTTGCTATGACACACACTGACCACCAGGGGGCAGACCTCAATGCAGGAGCTGCCCTCTGGTGGTCAGTACGCTTCCAGAGGGGGAGCACTGCTCAGCCAGAGCTGGCTCATGGCTGGTCAGCGCAGCGGCGGTGGCGGGAGCCTCTTCCACCTCCGTAGCAGTGCTAAGGATGTCTGACTAATGGCTTAGGCTTGCTCCCCATGGGAAGTGGACCTAAGCCATTAGTTAGACATCCCCCAAGAGCTCCCAGGCTGCCAGAGTGATGTCTGACTGCCAGCTTAGACCCGATCCCCCGGGGAAGTGGGCCTAAGCTGGCAGATGGACATCCCCCAAGGGGTCCTGGACTATGAGAGAGCACAGGCTGGGCTGAGGGATTACCCCCCACCCCAGTGCATGAATTTTCATGCACTGGGCCTCTAGTATATTAATAAATTCCCAGAATTAGGACAGGGCCATCATTTTGCCCTTATTCCACCTACCATAAAACACCCACCATACATGGGCCATGTGCTGTGTTTGCCGTCAAGACTCTGTCGGCTAGAAAAAGGCATTGTTAACAGGTAAACTGAGAAACAAATTGACAAAAACTAAAATAAAAATTTAAAAACGGTCACTTAAACAAGCACAGTCATTGAGAGCCACTTGGAGGATGACAGGCACAACTTTGTAACGGCAATGCTCCCACCCAGCTTTATGGAGGTATGATTGACGAATAGAAATTATATATATTTAAGGTGTACAGTATAATGTTTTAATATATGCATACATTGTGAAATGATTACCCCAATTTAATTAGCATATTGTATCCATTACCTCACAGAGCTACTGAGTACATCTGAGATCTACTCTCAGTGAATTTCAGCTAAACAGTAAAGTCTTATTAATTACAGTCACCATGCTATACATTAGTCACCAGAACTTACTCATCTTATAACAGAAAGTTTGTACCCTTTGATCAATATTTTTCTTTTCCTCTCACCCCCCAGCCTCTCATAACCACTGTTCTCTTCTGCTGTCTGTTACTGTGAGTTCAACTTTTTTTTTTTAGGTTCCACATATTAGTGAGATCATGCGATATTTGTCTTTCTGTGTCTGGCTTATTTCACTTAGCCTTCCTTTTATATGATGAACTTGACTCGTCGAAGAAAAGCAAAGTTTAATATTTCTACCCACTGTTTAAGAAATCAGGGAAGTGTTTGTACTATATATTAGAAAGATCTCTGTATAGAATAAGTAGTACTGAAAAATTACTTCTCCATATAAAGAAGTAAGCTCCACATGTTAGCCCTCTCCCAGGAATTCTGACAAAAAAAGTAAGTTACTACGGCTCTGCAGAGTTCTCCGTATATTTCTGCCTTCACTGCTCCTCCTTCTTCATGTTTACTTATGCCAGAGTGAGTTATTGAATTTTACAAAAGGTGAATATTTCTTTTTGGTGGCAAAGTGTATACAGAATTAAATTACAACATGAGTTTATTTAATAGCTTTAAAATAAAGTGCTTCAAGAAATATAGGTTTGTCTGGGATATCTGAGTGTATGAAGTTACAATGTACTTTGTATACAGTGAGCTAAATCCTATCTTTACAGATGTGTGTATGTAACTGCTGCAAAAAACAATACTGAAGCTGCCCTCTCCTTGAGACCTAGATCTCGCCCCTTCTTGCCTTCCTAAGGACACTGCTCAGCCAGCCCCCCCGCCCCCCCGACCTGCACTGTCAATCGCACCCTCCTCTGGGGTCATCCTCATAGACATACTGACATCCTGGTATTTCTTGCCAACTGTCACCCCACTTTGTTTTTGTTTGTTTGATCTCCTTTGAAGGACACTCTTTAAAAGACCTGTCTATATTCACTGCATGCGATTACTCTCCTCTCGTGTTCTCTTAAATCCACTCCAGACTGGCTTTTTCCCATAACTGCTTCAATAAAAATGTTCTTGTTAATGTCACCAATGATGTCTATTCTGCTAAATCCAAGTGGTCAGTTCTCAGCCCTCATCTTAATTGACCTGTTGTATTTAACATAGTTTGACAGTTTGGCTTTCGGTACTTTATTTTTTTCCCCACTTGGCCTCCTCCTACTTTTTGGTTTCTTTGTCAGGCTACTTTGTGAGTTCTCAGTCTTTCACCAGACCTCTTAAGGATAGGGCACTTGGGACTCTGTCCTTAGTTCTTTTTTCTATTTGTACTCAATCCTTGATGATCTCATCTACTCTTTTGCTTAAAATTCCATTTCTATATCAAAGGCTATCATATTGATATACCCAGCCCAAACTTCCCTCCTCCTGATCCGGTAACTATGGGGCGCAGCTACATTGTTTTAGACAGGTTCAAGCCTTGGACTGAGGAGAGGGCACAGTCCTCTTGTTGCCATGTGCAAGTCCCAGCTTGGAAGGCAGAGCCTTCCCAGCACAATTAGCCAATAGCTATAGCTGTAAGCTTGAACCTGTGGTCTGAACACGTGGCCCCATGTGCCTGTGTGATAGAGTTCAGGTGCATGTAATTGAGTAGGGTTGAAACCCACGAGAATGTTGTAAATATCTTAATCACGCCCCTACTTTGCCTCATGGCATCAGCTATAAAATAAAGACACGGCTTATGGGTGCTGGCGCTGTCCATCAGAGGGGCAGCATCCCACTGAGACCCAGCTTTTGTTCTCATGTCTGTCTTATCTAAGCCTTTCACCACCCCCACTCAGGGTCACTGAACCAGGCTGAGCTGGCATGGCACATAAGGTGCCCTGGGGCTGAGTGTGCCATGGCCGTGCCAGCTCCCCACAAGTAACATCAGTAGGATATCTCAAAGACATTTCAAACTTAGCACATCCAAAACTCAGCTTCTGATCTGCCCTCCAAACCTCTATCCGCAGCCTTTCCATATCAGCTGATGGAAACACCACCTTTTCAGTTGTTCAGGCCACAATCATTGGAGTCATCTTTGACTCTGTCAAATCATATTCCATCTGTCGGGAAATCCTATTGGCTCAGCCTTGATGAGACATCCAGAATCTAACCACTTCTGGTCAATGAGCAATCCTTTCTTGCTTGGATGAGAGCGGTGATTTTTAACGGTACACCTCAAGAATTTTTAAAGCATGTAATACCTGACTATTTAATCAGGAGTACTGACCTCTTTTTCCTTAAATTGTAAAAAAAAAAACAAAAAACAAAAAACAAACCAAAACAAAACAAAAACCCAACAAACACAACAATAGCTGTCTGATGTGAACAAATCAAAACTATACCTAATTTTTGTCAGATTGGCAAAAATATATAGATTTTTTTCTGGTGTGCTGCAGAATTTTAGTAATTAGTTATGTGTGCCATGAGATGAAAAGGGTTGAAAATTGCTGGATTAGAGCAATAACCCCTAACTTGTTTCTACTTTGTTAACTTAAAGCAGTGGTTGTCAACCTTCTGGCCCTTTAAATACAGTTCCTCTTGTTGTGACCCAACCATAAAATTATTTTCATTGCTACTTCATAACTGTCATGTTGCTACTGTTATGAATCGTAATGTAAATATCTGATATGCAGGATGGTCTTAGGCGACCCCTGTGAAAGGGTCGTTTGACCGCCAAAAGGGTCGAGACCCAAAGGTTGAGAACCGCTGACCTAAAGGCTCTCACCACAGTAATCAAAGTAATCTTTTTTTTAAGACTTTATTTTTTTAGAGTAGTTTTAGGTTCACAGCAAAATTGGGAGGAAGGTAGAGACATTTTCTATATGCCCCCTGTCCCCACACATGCATAGGTTCCCCTTTAATCAATAGTCCCCCACCAAGTGATACATTTGTTACCATAGATGAGCCTATATTGGCCCATCTTAGTCACCCAAAGTTAGTTTATGTTAATGTTCACTCTTGGTGAACATTCTGTGATTTTGACAAATGTGTAATGACATGTATCTACTATTACAGAGCATTTTTACTACCCTAAAGTTCTCTGTGTTCTGCCCATTCATCACTCTCCCCTCCACACCCTGGCAACCTCTGATCTTTTTATTGTTTCCATAATTCTGCCTTTTCCATAAAGTCATTGTCGTTGGAATCACAAGTATGTGGCATATTTCACTGAGTAATATATGTGTAAGGTTACTTCATGTCTTTCATGTCTTGATAGCTCTTCTTATTTTATCACTGAATAGTAATGCCTTGTCTGGATGTACTCCACCTAAATGGTTTATTGAGCCATTCACCTACTGAAGGGCATCATGGTTGCTTTCAAGTTTTAGCAACTATGAATAAGCTGCTACAAAATCAGCGTGCAGGTTTTTGTGTGGACACAAGTGTTCAGCATCTTGGGGTAGATACCAAGGCGTGTGATTGCTGGGTCGTATGGCACAAACGTGTAGTTTTGTCAGAAACTGCCCAACAGTCTTTTTTACATAGGTATATTTACATACATATATACATACACCTAAATATGCACAGGATGTATATATGAGAGGGTTAAGTTTTGTTTGCACAGAGGCTTACACATGACCGGAGGGTCGGAGGTATGACAGAAGTGGACACAGTGGGGTACCAGACGCTACAGGATCTGGCCTCTCTGTTCTCTCTGACAGTATCTTCTGCCCCCGTTTACTGTTGCTGCTCCTGAAACACAGCAGACACCTCTGATAGACCTTGGGGCCTTCGCACCACTTTCCTCTCTGTGGCACTCTTCCCACAGGCACCCGCCTGGGCCACTCCCTCAGCTGCATCCAAGCTGTGATAAAACAGAGCCTTCTCAGTGAGGCACGCCAGGTATCACCCTGCTTACAATTTCAAGCCGTATCCCCACCTTCTGCAGTCCTGGAAAGAAATGGGGCCTTTTCTGTAGACTCAGGAGTGCTTGGGGATTTGACCCTCTCTCTCATCCTCCTTACAACAAGAACTCAGGCAGTGCCTAGGACAGCCGTGGGCAAACTACGGCCCGCGGGCCGGATCCGGACCGTTTGAAATGAATAAAACTAAAAAAAAAAAAAAAGACCGTACCCTTTTATGTAATGATGTTTACTTTGAATTTATATTAGTTCACACAAACACTCCATCCATGCTTTTGTTCCGGCCCTCCGGTCCAGTTTAAGAACCCATTCTGGCCCTTGAGTCAAAAAGTTTGCCCATCCCTGGCCTAGGAGTATGGCTGTGCTTCAGGAGAATCCTGCTGGCATTTCTAGTAGAACAAACACCTGTATGTGCTTCATTGTTGAGATGTACCAGTGGGAGGTAGCTGTGATGGAGAATGACTAGAAATTCATCACGTGCCCCTCATGGGGCTGCTCAACTAGCAAGGTATAAGCCCCCAAAGTGTCCCTGCCCACCTGATATCATCTGTCACTGCCATCCACGGCCCACGTGTAGTGCTATGCGGACATTGGAGACTGCCTGCCAGGGTCCTCAGACTGGGCTCTGCTGGTGCTGGGCATGCTCTTGTTGCCTGTCCTGCATCCTTTTAAAGCTTGGTGCTGAGGGAAGCCACTGATGCCTTGTGAGTGTGATGGTCAACTTGAACCTAAGACTGCTGAAGCCAGTAGAGCAGAGTAGGCATTTTAATCCCAGTTTTCTTTACCTTGATCTAATTTTTATTTTTCCATGGCAAGAAACACCATTTGACATTCTGTATAATCTAGTTTCTTATTTTTTTTTGTTATGGTCTGCCTTCTCTCACCAGAAGATAAGCCTCATGAGGGCAGGGATTTTTGCCCCCTCCCCCCATATTTTATTATGTCCCAAGCATCTAGGACAGTGTCTGGCACCCGCTAGGTGCTCAGTAAATATTTTCCGAATAAATAAGTGAACAAACAAATGTTTTTTAGTGTTTCTTCAATGCCAGGAATAGGGCATGGTGAAGAGAAGAAACAGAGTAACAGAATTTTATTTCTTAGAGACTAGAATATGAATATGATTATTAGTGAGATTGGCCATTTACAGAGACCCTTTGGGGGGTTTCCCAAGTCATATCATAGATGAGAGTCATGGAGAAATTTATATATATATATATATATATATATGAAGGGTTAGGTCTTAGCAATTATAATGTAAAAGAAAGCTTGAGTTTCACCAATTATACTTACATATATGAAGAAAGACTAAGTTATTAGAAGAGACTTTATATGTTGGCATTGCCCAGTAGTAGAGTCCCCCCAAACAGAAATCACTTATACAACTTACTCTTCATTTTGTTCCAAAAGGAGATGGTGCTATGAAGAGTGTGACTCCATATTGCTTTAAAATAGCCTTAAACAAAATTAAGTAGGATTACTGCTAAAAGATCACAATAATAAAACAATAAAAGCATTTTAATTTTGTTTATAAGCCACTATTATTTATGTAGGTAGCATTGCACTCTTAGAAATTTTAGTAATGATAATCATCATTTGGTCCAGTGTAGTAATGTAATTTCTAGTTAGCTTGCAGACGTTAATTAAAAATAAAAATCTAGTTCCTTTTAACACCTGGCTAGCTACATAAAATCGGAAGGATTTCTAACCATGTGCAGATGGGTTTCTGTGTAATTTTAAGACATCATATCTTCACATCTCCATGCCTTTGCTCATGTTGTTTATTTTTCCTGGACTTATCCTCCCTTCCTTGTCAAACTCCTCCTGGTCCTCCAGAATCCAGCCAGAGTTATATTTTTCTCTCTGGCTTTTCTTGGCGCTGTCTTCCTGTACAGGTTCTCCCCTTAAATTTGATGGATTAATTGTTTCCTTCTTTGTGTTCCCAAAGCCTCTGAGTTTCAAGGGCATGTCTGTCACCTTTATTTCTCTAGTGACTGATACAGTCCCTGTCTCAGAATACGTATTCAATAAATAAGTATTCAGTTTGAAGCATTAGACAATTTTTACCTTGGTCATTGATTCATCCAACAAAATATGTATTAAGAATATTTTACATGCAAGGTGCTGTGTCTTATGTTGTAAAGGTACTGAAAAAAACACACACAGAGATGCCCAATTTCTTAGAAACTTAAAATATAGCGTAATAAGGAAAAAATAAGTCATGTGTAAAAGTAACTGCAATGTATGGTCTGAAGTGTTATTTTCAAAGAGAGAGGCGTGTGTGATTGCTTCCTGCTAGGGTTGAAGAATGTCTTCTTATTGACTAGGGAAATAGTCTTCCTTATTAAATAGCTCAAAAGGTATTATTCAAAACTATGTTTCTTTTGCTGTCTCATAAATTAGGTTAAATTTTACTCTAGATCCAAACTTGGAGTATTATTGTGGACTATTGGATTAAAACACGGCTCAGGGTTATGCTGCTACTTGCCAAACAGTCCACCTTTAAAGTACAGAAAGTTTCATTTGGTGCCTTAAGGTATGAATTTAATGCATTCCCTGGTTTTTAGAGAACACCTAGTGATAAATCCTTTACGTGTTGCTACAAGTTATTCCTAATTGCCACTAGAAATAGGCTGTAGAAAGCTTTTGACAAAAGTTAAAAATAATGTCATGGAAATGAAAAATCCAAACCACATTTAAATGAGAATTTTTGAAAACTTCAGTCAGCATAGTTTGAAAGATCAGCGCTTAATTGTAGTATTTAAGCCGAAAGTATTTAAAAAATCAGCAGATTGCATTTTTCCACATTAAGGGGTAAGATGTTAATAGTATAAGTGATTACAGATGTTAACTGATGGTCACCAGCAGTTTTTCTCTTTTTGTTTAGACTTGGATTATCACTTGCATTTATCTTCAACTGCTCCTCTTTAATCCTCTCGTCAGAACTACAGGGATCTGCACGAACCGTGTCACTGATGATGTGAAAGACGTTACAAAATTGGTGAGTAAAGAATGCTTTCAATAGCTGTGACCCCTTTTCTTGTGCTTTTTGAAGAAGATTTAATTTTTCCTTGCTCCAAATAGGCATTTTCTAAGACGAGGAAATCATCGAGTTATCTAAAGGGCTTATAGGGAGAGCAGGTGGGAAGACACTCAAGGTCACAGAGAATCTGTTGCTAAAATGGGCCCATGGCACGCTGCTGTATTGACTTCGGTTTTTTGCTGGTCTTTTCATCTCATTCCCCAGCTGCGAAGTGAGGTCCCTTCCTGGGTGCGGATGTGCCAGCCCTGGCTACTTCCCCATTAGCTCTTTAGTGGGTTCCTCAGCATGTCTTATTTCCCCTCCACATGCCTTCCTACCTTTCTCTATCAAGCCCACCCAAAGGAGATCTGAGATGGCCATTCTCCCCTTTCCAACAGCTGGGAGACCCTGTCCCATGTAGGGGGGTGTTTGCTCCTTCAGTGAACATACTTGGAGGAGTGACTTGTTGTCCAAACATTGACCAGACTCATCTCCTACATTTGTCAGTGGAACTCTTCCCTCAGCAAAAGCCATTTCACACTCCTGCTGTTAGGCAATGCCGCTTCATGCCATCCTCTCTTAAAATCCATACCACATCTGGAATGCATTTTTCCCAGCTCTGACGATCTAGGGGAGATTGTACATGCTCATTTGAGTTTTGGAGTGTGACTTTGGGATGAACAGCATTTGAGAGGCATTTTTATAAATTTCTGGTTCAAAATAGTTGAGGACAGTTAGTTATTTGTTGTCTAGAGAACAGAAATGATGTGAGACTAAAAAAGAAATGAGGGTTGTTGTGACATGTACAAAAGAGAGAAAAGTACATTTGTGGAGATATTTATCTTTCCTACTCTAGATACACATTTCCTGGTTTATATGACTTTGGGTTCATTGAAACAGAAGTTTAATGCTCTGGTCAAAGTCTTGCTAGCTTAGCCTCAGTGCAGAAATGGGAACATACACCCATACCCACAGGCACACACACAAACACAGTGTATGAAGACAGGCCGAGCATATCCAAGATTAATATTGTACATAAGAGGGTACAGGTTTAAAAGTATTC
>NW_006299260.1:1004082-1009062 GCF_000327345.1 Myotis davidii | reverse complement strand
TGACTGGCTTATTTCACTTAGCATAATGCTCTCCAGTTCCATCCATGCTGTTGCAAAAGGCAAGAGTTCCTTTTTTTTTTTACTGCAGCATAGTATTCCATTGTGTATATGTACCACAGTTTTCTAATCCACTCATCTGCAGTACCTGAAGATATAGTAACATGTGTTATTTGAGGGGCTGGTGACCAAAGCAATGCATCATTTTCCTACCATATGCCCAGCTAGGTACTGAGTATAGTGGTGGGGATAAAGGTGAAGTATTTTTTTTTAATTTTGTTTTAGTAGAAGACACTCATTAAATGTGTGTTTGATGAAGAATTAAGGATGTGCTCCACTGAGGTGAGAATTACAGTCACCTTTGGTGCTTATTAAAGTTGAAGGTGTCAGGGTTCTACTGATTCAGTAGGTCTGAGGGAGGGCTCCGGGTATCCACATTTTTAGGACTTTTCTGAAAAGAGGTTTACTGCTCTAGATGATCTGTTCTGTCAAACTTTAAAGACCAAAGTATCCTAAATTTTATGTAATCTCAGTTTTTATTATGGCTAGTTTCATCTTTGTTAGATAGATTTCTGGATGTCAGATGAATATGTGTCTCCCGTACATGCTAAAGGGGCTGCTGGTAGAGCTGTGAAGCTGAGAATGAGCTGGGGCTATCTGCAGGGGTTCTGGGGAGCACGTTTCAAATATGTGGGCAATGAGTCATAGTTGGGAGATGATGGTGTATCTGACCACAGGCCAAGCATATCCAATATCAACATGGTATTTATCGCCGAAACCGGTTTGGCTCAGTGGATAGAGCGTTGGCCTGTGGACTGAAAGGTCCCAGGTTCGATTCCGGTCAAGGGCATGTACCTGGGTTGCGGGCACATCCCCGGTGGGGGATGTGCAGGAGGCGGCTGATCAATGTTTCTCTCTCATCGATGTTTCTGACTCTCTATCTCTCTCCCTTCCTCTCTGTAAAAAATCAATAAAATATTTAAAAAAAGAAAAATTACCTGTCCAAGTTGTTTGTTTGTTTGCTTTTGTGTGTGTGTGTTAATCCTTACCCGAGATATTTTTTTCATTGACTTTTAGAGAGTTTGAAAGGGAGGAGAGAAGTGGGGAGAGAGAAAAAACATCAATATGAGAGACATATCCATCGGTCGCCTCCTGCATGTGTCCAGACTGAGCAGGGGATGGAACCTGCAACCCAGGCTATATGCCCTTGACGGGGAGTCGAAACCTGGGACCATTCAGTCTGGGAGTTGATGCAACCATGGCATTATTTTTTGCTAAGTGTTTGAGGATACTGCTTAGTGACCACCACTTCCAGTGAAATGTCAAATCGGTATTTTCAAATGGCATACATAGGTATTATAAGAACCTTCCAAGATTTCCCATTCTTATCTTTAATCATTTGCTTGTTTTCAAACTGTCACCTCTCTGTTGATACAATGGAAAATGGTTAGATGCTAAAAAGAAAGAAGTGCCAGAAGGGATGGTTATTAATACTGACATTAAAATATAATTCCTCCCCTCAAGGACAACTGTGAAATCATTAAACTGAAAAGGGTTTTATCTCCTTTCTAGCAACTTACTCATGGAGAAAATTTTAATTTCAAGTGTTGATCTAGTACAGTGGTTCTCAACCTTCTGGCCCTTTAAATACAGTTCCTCATGTTGTGTCCCAACCATAAAATTATTTTCGTTGCTGCTTCATAACTGTAATGTTGCTACTGTTATGAATTGTAATGTAAATTTCTGAAATGCAGGATGGTCTTAGGCAACCCCTGTGAAAAGGTCGTTCGACCGCCAAAGGGGTTGTGACCCACAGGTTGAGAACTACTGATCTAGTGAAATTAGTAAGTTTATTTCAGATTACTGAAAATAACCAAGTTAATAAAAATATAGATCACTTCTAATTGAATAAAGACCTCCATAATGCACAGCCTGTATTTCATAGAGTAGAAAACATAAAAGTATAAAGTAATTTCTGATATCAAAGTGGGAGATAAGCCATCTCTATGAATATATGAATGCATACCACTAACATCACAGAAACAGCACATAAATGGATGCCATTTAAAAGATTTCATGGTATAACATGGGACCCAACCTGTGTGAACACAGGATGTCCCAAAAAATGTATACACACTTTAACAGCTGACAGCTCAATTTTGAAAATGAAATATATTTTAATTAACCCTGCCTTTATAATTATTCAAAGTGTGTACACACTTTTGGGGAACACCCTATATATTGGTTAGGAGAATGGATTTTGGAATCCAGCAAACCTGAATTTTAAATACCAGTTCTTTGACCTAGGACCAATTTTGTGGGTTAGATTAAATAAGAGAATGCATATATAAATATTTACCCCAGCCCTGACCTGTTTGGCTCAGTGGATAGAGCATCGGCCTGTGGACTGAAGGGTCCCAGGTTCGATTCCGGTCAAGGGCATGTACCTCGGTTGTGGGAACATCCTCAATAGGGTCTGTGCAGGAGGCAGCTGTTCTATGTTTCTCTCTCATCGATGTTTCTAACTCTCTATCCCTCTCCCTTCCTCTCTGTAAAAAATCAATAAAATATACTTAAAAAAATATTTACCCCAGTTATTATGCCAAAACCTTTTTGTGCCTCAGTTTCCTCATCAGTATAATCAATTAATAATACTTTACACCTTGGATGGTATGGCTCAGTTGGTTGGAGTGTCATCCTGTACAGGTTCAATTCAGGGTCAGGGCACATACCCGGGTTGTAGGTTCAATCCCAGTTGGGGTACGTGTGGAAAGTCACTGATCGATGTTTCTCATATTCATGCTTCTCTCTCTCTCCCCTTCTTCCTTCCTCTTCCTAAAATCAATTTAAAAATCATAATAATCATTTACCTCATAGAGGGATTGCAAGGATTAAATAAGTGAATGGAATAGTGCAAAGAACAAAGCAAGTGCCTGCTAAATAATAGCTCTTAGTGGTGATAGTAATGGTGTTTGTGAGGTCATAGGGTACCAGAGGTATAAGGGAATTTAGAGACATTATAGAGAAACTATTTATAAATAAGGAAACCTAGACTCAAATTGTTGAAGATGGGCTCCTGGTCCCATTACCAGGGCTGGTATTCTAGAACAGTGGTTCTCAAATGGGCTCCTAGAGCCACCCAGCCACTCTGCTGTTATCTACATAGCTGGGCTTCTAAATAAGAAAAAAGAATCAAACATATGAAAAATGTTTGAAAGCTACTGCTTTAAACTAGTATTTGTGGGATATCATTTGAGAACCATGCGTTAGGGTACCTCTTAAAAGTACAGCTCAATACAATCTTGTAGGGTATTTATTAAAAGTATAGCTGCCAGGCCCCACCTCAAAAATGCTGACTCTCAACCTGTGCAGATGGAGTGGAGGAACTGAATGTCTGCATCCCAGGGGATAGTTATTTGCATAGAAGCACCAGTACTGCTTTCAGCGGTTCTCAACCTGTGGGTCGCAACCCCTTTGGGGGTTGAACGACCCTTTCACAGGGGTCGCCTAAATACATCCTGCATATCAGATATTTACATTACAATTCATAACAGTAGCAACATTACAGATATGAAGTAGCAACGAAAATATTTTTATGGTTGGGGGTCACCACAATATGAGGAACTGTATTAAAGGGTTGCGGCATTAGGAAGGTTGAGAACCACTGGCTTAGATCATAATACTGATAATGTTGTTGTTTTTCATGTTTGAAAAGCTGTGTTTCCCATCCTTAAACTAAAATCCATTAATTTCACTAATTCAAACAGCAACATGAGTGACTTGAGTTTTATGAACATATTTCATCACAGCCTCTCCCTGAAGAACAGTGGTGCTAAGCGCCTTGACCCTGGTCACCAAGACTGCTGTCACCTAGCTGTGTGACTTGAACAAATAATCTTAATCTAGGATTCATCCACTTCAAACCTTTGTAAAATGGAACTCCAAATGACACCTCTGAGGCGACTATGTGAATTTCTGAGAAAAGTTGCCTAGCGCTCATCTGCTTCCCTGGGAAGTTCCTGGCCCTCAAAAAGATAAGAACTACTAAGTTAGATAAACTGGGGGCCCTTTTTTAGCTTTGAAGTCCTTTTAGTGCATAGGATACTTCCTCAGGATGCATCTTTTGGAGTCATTCAGTAATGTCTTACCTAAAGGAAGTTGTATAGAATGAGAGAAATTCATTTTGCAGGTATAACCTTGTTAAGTCCTATTTGAGGGAAAGAAAGTGAGTTGATAGTACACTTTTGCCCTGTGCCTCAACAATCATTTCAACTGGAATCATTCCTTTGCAGTCTCTGCCAGTTCTGCCTTGACATTAGGTGGCAACTTGTACTGTGCCCACAAACCTTAAGTTTCTTTGCTTGGGTCATTCTCATGTCAGAGAAGCACATGACTTATGGCCTGACTGTCGTTTTTTCTCTTCACATTTCTTCTTGGACACTTTGTTCTACCCCTATAGTCCCCAAGGTTCTAATTTGAAATCCTGCTGGCATGTTTACTCAGGATAATAGTTCATCTATTTACAGAACGTTTTGCCTTGTGTCTAAAAA
The DNA here is from genome assembly GCF_000327345.1 of Myotis davidii. Taxonomy (NCBI): domain Eukaryota; kingdom Metazoa; phylum Chordata; class Mammalia; order Chiroptera; family Vespertilionidae; genus Myotis; species Myotis davidii. Next base: position 1,004,515 of record NW_006299260.1, on the reverse strand, counting down.
ATGCTGCAAGACTTGTTTTAAATGGCACACTCAGACCTACCTAAGGAAAGGGTCAAGTATCTGGGAAGAGGATGAATGGAACTTTAAAAGCTTACATCTAGAGGACAGTTAGGCTCCAGCTTTTAGTGGCTGTGTTGATGGGAGGAATCCAAATATTGAAATAGTTCAAATTAGTTTCCATCTTACTTCTTCCTACTGTTGCCTTCATTCGTGATGATGTTTTTCCTTCATCTGGGGGAATTTAATTAAATGTGACTTTGCTCTTTTAAAAGCTCTTTTTATCATGAAATATCTATTAGGTGGTTATTTGTCTTTCTCAAAATGCTTTAAGACAGGTGGCTATCCCATCTGCATCTTGTAGAGGTGAAATTACTTCGCCTTTTCAAGGTCAGGGTACAAATCAGTAGAAGGAATTGAAACTAAGAAATGCATG
>NW_006299260.1:999141-1004070 GCF_000327345.1 Myotis davidii | reverse complement strand
GCCTGGTTTTCCTGGTCTTGTGGTAGCCGCTTATTTTAAGTAGGTTACATTAATATTATGTAACTCTTGGAGTTTCACATAGTGGGAAATTATAAAAATATCCTCAGATTACAAATTTTCACACTTTGAATGGGCAGTTTTGGATAATTCTGGTTTTTATTCTTCTTCAAATACAATTTCTTTCAAATAGAATTACGATTGCATTAAAATGGAGGATTGGAATCTCTTGAGTCTTTCAATTTCTAGGTGGATGCTAAGCTTTTCTAAGCATATGTTCTCTTTAAAGCAGAGGTCTCACATATTGTGTGACCTTTGAAGAACAATGATTCTGTAGCTGGAGTGTTTTTAAAGTTTATTTTAATTAGTTCGCAATATTTAGCATTTTAATTTTAAATGTCAGTAGAAATGCCTTTATTTAAAAACTGAGGCCTGGTGCATGAAATTCGTGCACAGGAGGGGGGTAGTCTCTCAGCCCGTCCTGCACCCTCTCCAATCCGGGACCCTTCGGGGGATTTCCAACTGCCAGTTTAGGCCTGATCCCTCAGTCAGGCAGTCAGACATCCCTTTGCAATCCGCGACCACTGGCTCCTAACTGCTCTCCCCTGCCAGCCTGATCACCCCTAACTGTTCTCCCCTGCTGGCCTGATCACCCCTAACCACTCTGCCTGCCTGCCTGGTTGCCCCTAACTGCCTCTGCCTTGGCCCTGCCACCGTGGCTTTGCCCAGACGGACGTCCAGAAGACGTCTGGTTTATGTAGTCTAATTAGCATATCACCCTTTTATTAGTACAGATAAAGTTAGGAATTTTAGTATTCAAAGAAAAGGCAGAAATGTACTGGAAATAAAATTTGTGATGGTTTACTATATTGCCAAGCATGTCAGTTTTATGATGAAGAAAACATTGTGAGTTCTTTCTTTATGGAATAAACCACTTATGTGCTATGTCTCCCACTCCTTGACTTGTTAAAGCAGTAGTTCTTGTCTGAGTATCCAGACACCATGCAAAGCACTCTGTATGGATTCTTTCCTTTAATTTTCACAACCCTAGGAGATCATTTTTTTTTTTTTAGTGCCAGTTTATTGTTTAGAAAGCTGAGGCCTACTAATAGTAAGTCAGTTGACTATCCTCTCTTATAAAGAGGAAGCTAAGTAGAGATTTGAACCCATCATTTCCTGTATCTGTCTCTGGATCTGAAGCACAAGAACCCAGTCAGTTCTTCATGTACAAGGTCTTAATTTAATAAGATGTAAATGTCAACTGTACTGTAAGAATTATCATTGTAACCTATTGAATTTTATTTCCTAGGTAGTAGTCACCTATTTTATGATTAGGAAGCAGTCATATTGTAGAAGTGCAATTAATACTACCTAACTGAAGTGATAAGGTATATCTGTGAAATAGAATTTGTTATCTCTTCTGTTTGAAAGAAGACAAGGGTCATCTAACTTTTTTTTTCTGTATTCTTCACTGAGAAAATATGATCCAGAAAAGTCTCATAAAGTTGTCATCTAATTTTTTAAATCATTAATTAAGGCATTATTAAAAAATAATCTAAGTACCTTTGAAAACTAAAGGTAATTGACCTGGTTACTTAGATTTTTATCAATATTTATAGGAGATGACTTATAAGGAGAAATTTTAAAAAGCAAAAAGCTTTCTCCTATGTTATTTCTGAAGACTCAACAGCCAACATTACACTAAGCTGTTGTGCATGAGTGAACTATGACATTTAAATACAAGAGCACAATTTGCTTGTTTTCCCTCTACAGTAGTGATTTGGATCTGATAAGACTCTGAAAATTGTGGACCTTTCCCATAAAAAGGCCACATCTGCACCACATTTTATGTGCATTGTCAAGGGGATCAGGAGTTACTGCTACTGCATTTTGATTCTTACCTAGAACTTGGGAGAAAAGAGCTGAGATAAATAAGTGTCTTGACAAAGATGTCTCAGCAAACACTGATTTGAGAACATTTGGGGACCTTAGTGACATTTGAAGATCCTAAGGTTTTCAGATCCATGACCTAGAGATGGAGTTAAATATTCTGAGTTAAATATTTCTACTGAGTCCAGATACCTGCAGGGCATGGTATGCAGCCAGTGCCTATCTGGCTTGCAATGATTTTTTTTTTTTTTTGGCTCAGTATCCAGCAGTTTTGCATGCTGTTCCCTGATACTCCATCCTCCTTCAGTGTCATTGAGTATGATCAATTCTTAAGACATTTCAAAAAAGATAGTAAATGAGCCCACCTAGTAAAGCCCATCATCAAGTGACTTGTTTTTTGCAGTTTTATGCATTTTACAATCCGGTATAGTCTTGACATCTTTGAATACCAAACTACAAAGTTCATTGGGATAATCTGGCCTTTGGTAAAATTTTCCATCAATTAGGTTCAACTTTATTTGATTTTGCCCTGATCCTATTTTACTACAAAATATTTATTTTCAAAATCTGTAGCCTTGGTTACTTATCCACTTAACCTACCAATAGGATACTTCCCTGGAATCTAAACCACATTTCTGCTTTTTCAGCTTCCAGTCTCTATATAAATATTGAGCACATGCTCAGCACTGGCCCAGTGGTCTTCTAAACTGTTTCCCACCTCTGTTCTCTCCTTGCTCCAATCCATCCTTCCAGACTAATCTTCCTAAGTTTACTATCCTGTTCCCTCTTAAACTAAACATTCAGTGCAACACTCCTGCTTACATGAGAGTTAAATCAGACTGATTTTTAGTAATTATCTAGTTCACCCTCTTCATTTTACAGACGAGAAGTAGAAGTTCCCCAGAGAGGAAGTCATGTCCCTCAGGCAGAAGTGACTTGCTGGGGGCTCTGGTGGTAGACCTGGTCCCACTGAAGCTTCACGGCCTCCCATTGGGCCTCCTTAGCACAACATTCAGGGGCTCTCCAAGGTGGCTTTCCGGAGTATCTTCTGCCCTCTCATCTGCAGAAGCCTGATTTTTCTGTCTCTGGTCTCCCAAAGACACTATGACGCGCTTTCCCATCTCTTTGTCTTTGCCTGTGACCCTTCCTCTGTCTAGTCTAATGCCCCATTCCCTTGTGACGTACTCATTTGCTTGCCATGCTCGATCACTAAGTATTTAAAATGTGGTCTTGCCCTAACCGGTTTGGCTTAGTGGATAGAGCATCGGCCTGCGGACTCAAGGGTCCCGGGTTCGATTCCGGTCAGGGGCATGTGCCTTGGTTGCGGGCATGTCCCCAGTGGGGGGTGTGCGGGAGGCAGCTGATTGATGTTTCTCTCCCATCGATGTTTCTGATTCTCTGTCCCTCTCCCTTCCTCTCAGTAGAGAATCAATAAAATATATTTGTGTTGCACGCACATCTCCAGTGGGAGATGTGCAGGAGGCAGCTGATCGATGTTTCTCTCTTATCGATGTTTCTAACTCTCCCTCTCCCTTTCTCTCTGTAAAAAATCAATAAAATATATTTAAAAAAATAAAATAAAATAAAATGTGGTCTTTAATTCTAAATTAGTCTTTATAAGTCCACTAGTAAGATTCTATTATGATTTCCATTTGACACATGTGGAAATTAAAACTAAAGTAGATTACTTGCCAAAGAGTTAGCTTGTGGCAGGGCCTGGATCCCCAACAAACTAACTGCTTCAAAGGAACATCTTCCAGGTCCAGGCAGTAGGCTCCCTCTGCTCAGAGAAGCTGAATTTATTGCAGGGCTCTCTGTGCTTTCTGAATGCTATTCAACATACCTTAATGCTTAGAAAGTAGTATATTAATTCATGAATTGACCATAAAAATCTATTAACGTGGCTTCCTAAATTCTCTTCCAAATGTAATTGGAAAGGAATCGGTGCACACCAAGATAGTCATGAAGGGGAGAGAACTGTGCTGAGAGCAGCACATAGAGCCAGGATTCGATCCCATCCCTACCAGGAACTCCTGGTGCCTGTGACCTCCAGGTGCCAGTTAACCTCCTTGGGCCTCCAGGCCTTCATCTGTAAACTAGGTTTAATGATATACACCTCATGGGGCTGTGGTAGAGACTGTGTATGAGAATTTTTTATTAATTGTATAGCATGTTTCAAAAGTATCATTACTTTTAAGCCCCATCAGAAATTAAATATTATTAAATCAGTTTAATGGAGAATTTTCTTTATTATTATCATCCATCCTTCAAGTGGTAAGGTGTGGGGAGTTTAGGGTGTAGGCCAGATAACTTTTTGTGAGGTTTCTTTGACTTTTTTAAACCAATTTTCTTACAGAGAAATTACTAATAAAATGGGATTGGCCAGCATTTCCCTTGTATTTTCTCTGCTCTTTAGGTGTGTGTACTCAGATCCCGAGTTTTCTGAATTCTAACTTGACCAGTTCTATATTATCGGCTATGCAAGTTATATATAAAAGAAGGGCCAGATTGTCAAGCAACTTGTGTTCAGAGCAGCTGCCACTGCTTGCCATGTCTCTCCATCTGGCATGGCTTTAATGTACATGGTTGGTTCATATTGAAAAAATGTTGCTGCTCAGTCTAATTCCAGCATTTATACCTGCAAAGGCATCAGCTGTGTCAGGGCTGACAGAACATGACTAAGTCACTTTGCTTTCCAAAGATGGGGATGAAGATCCAAAAGACCAAAGAAGTTATGGAAGCATGGTGGGAGAGGAAGAAAATTAAGTGTAAAAGGCAAGAGTGTAACTCCTAAATTAACAATTAAAACTACTGCCTCTAGGGCAAAGGAACCGCCTGCCCTTTTGCAGCCTAACCTAACAAACTGCAGCTGGGTCAGAGATCTCCAAAACTTCCAAACCCCAAACAAAGAGGATAAATCTACTGATATCGCTGTAGCTCCTGCTGGGTGGACTCACACAGTGGTTGACTTGGAGATGCAGGAGCCAGGGTACCCAGTGGTCAGATATCAGATTTCAACTCCTCACATCCATAAGGGACACA
>NW_006299260.1:996356-998376 GCF_000327345.1 Myotis davidii | reverse complement strand
TGAATCTAAAAATTAAGTCAGAATAAACTGGTGAATATAATAGAAGCAGGGGCATAGAAAGGGAGTGGACTGACAATTCTCGGGGGAAAGGGGTTGTGGAGCGTGCCGGAAGAGATTGGACAAAAATCTTACACCTATGGATGAGGACAGTGGTGAGGGGTAGGGGCATGGGGTAGATTGGGAAACAGGTGGAGGGGAGCTATGGGGGGGAAACGAGGAACACCTGTAATAATCTGAACAATAAAGATTTATTTTTTAAAAAAATACTGCCTCTGTGGCAGCCCAGACATGTTCTCAATAAGCAGCAGGGTGTCCATTATTAATTTGGTGGGGATGGCATGAGGAGAGATGATGGTGGCCTCATGAGTGGAAAATGCCCAGGACAAATGGGCAGAAAGTAGATGAAAATGTGCAGTGGAGCCCAGAGGCAAGGGAGGCTTTGCTGTCAGAGAGCTGAGTTCCAGTGCAGACTTAACACCAGCAGTTCTCAACCTGTGGGTCACGACCCCTTTGGGGGTCAAATGACCCTTTCACAGGGGTCGCCTAAATACATCCTGCATATCAGGTATTTACATTACGATTCATAACAGTAGCAAAATTACAGTTATGAAGTAGCAACGAAAATAATTTTATGGTTGGGGTCACCACAACATGAGGAACTGTATTAAAGGGTCACGGTATTAGGAAGGTTGAGAACCACTGCTTAACACTGAATAGTGTGACCTTAGTCAGGTTCCTTCACCCCTCAAGTTATTCATTTGTGAAATACAGATAATATGTCACAGGGATCTGGGGGTTGGATACAATCATTCAACGTAAGTCCTTAATGAGCACAGTGCCGGACACACAGTAAATATGTGGTAAATGTTAGGCTGGAGGCTGAGATGCGAGTGTGAGAGGTACCATTGGAGGTAAAATTGTAGTGAGTGCAGCGGCTCCCCCTCGACTATGTATTTTCTGTCTGCAGTTGGGAATCTATGTATTTGGAGGGCTGACCAGTAGTTAAACATGGATCTTCAACTTCATGGAGGTCGATGCCCCTAACCCTTTCATTGTTCCAGGTCCACCTATATTTCTGCCTTTGCCTGGATTATTTTCTCGCCAAATTGTTCTCAGATTCTAGAAGCTATTGGCAGGGCCAAGAAGAAACATGGGTTGTGTTATAGGACACCCTGACTAGGTCATCACCTGTCAGAGATGACATAATCCAGCAAATATGTACAAGGTCCCAGCTTACTTTGGGGAACAATAAAGATTTTAGAGACAGGATGAGAGGAAGATGAGTCTGCAAAACCAGGATAGATCCATTGAAGATGTAACAGTGCAAAACCACATTTTCACATTATATATTGTTTTAAGAACCAGTGGGCTAAATCAATTGTTGGCTGTATTATTCAGATGGAAATTTTAACAAAGCTAGAAGGGTGGGAAGGCAGAGCTGGTGCTATATGTAAAAAAGGATATGACAGAACCCAGAACTCTGTGTGCTTGGAAGTCAGTTGCCAGTATAGCTTTCAATATAGATTATTTATGATGTGTTTGACACATTCCCTTACCCTCAGTTCATGACTACTTGGCCTGGGTATCTTTATCTCCATTTTACAGGTGAGAGATACCAAAGTAAAGATTTGTTTTAAATTCCCTGGTTCCAAATCAGGTGCTTGTTCAATTTATGCCACAATGACTGATGGAAATGTGTTAGATCTATTTTTAAAGTCCTTAAAAAGAAATTAGGGAAATATTTGAGGCATCTCAGATGTTCAGCCCCAGAAAAGTGGATGAATTGGACTTTTCTAAATTATGTAAGTTATAAAGCATCTCCATCCCATAGTTAGCATTCTTTTGAAGTTTTGCTAACGTTTTTTCCTTAGAACAACATAGAGCAGTAGTTCTCAGATTTGAGCACTCATCAGAATGGCCTGGGGACTTGTGAAGTGAGAGTCTGCAGGTCTGGTTTGACTGGGAACTTGCATTCCTAACAGGTGCCCTAGTGATGTTGACATATTACTTTGTGAATGTT
>NW_006299260.1:936956-996157 GCF_000327345.1 Myotis davidii | reverse complement strand
TTTGGTAGCTGATAAAAGAGATGGGAGCTGATAAAAGAGATGGAAAATTATCTGACATTTAGAAGTTTGCAAGTTGTTTCCTAAACCTCTACTCGCAAATTTGGAACTAGCCGCAAATTTGGAACTAGCCACAAATTTCTCTTTTTTTTTTAGCCTCTCCCCAAAAAGGCTTCAGTGTAAAATTATGTAAATTTTTTCTGTACTTGAAAAGGTCCTATATAAGTCTCTTTTCTATTTAATTTGAGAACACAAAATATTTTATCTCAGAATTTATTAGAATCTTACAATAGATTCTTAGAACCTTGTAATAAAAATAATGAGGTTATGATGATAAATACTCCTTTGTTACTGCAACCAAGAAATTTTAATTATTTTTCATTGGGAAGAAATAGTTGAGGAATTCATATATGAATAAAGATTTCAAGCATAGGAAATGTAATGCCCATGTATCCATCACATAGCTTGTCAAACTTTACACTGTGCAATATTTGCTTCAAATATTTTTTTGATATTGAAGCATTATACATATAACTAAGTCCCCTATGTTCCCTTTTCCTATCTCCATTAGTTCCCACTTTGTCGCTTAGGGACAATTTGTCTCTTATGAACAAGTATTCTGAACTGGAATATTTTATTCCAAGGCATCTTTTTAGGACTTGGCATGAGGTTAGCCTTCCCTGGCATTGTGTCGAGCACAACAGCACACAGTAGCCCTTGCGCTTTTATAGTTTTACTGCTGCAAACTCTGCATCCGTACATAATACATTGTTTTTTGCATGTTTTCATATTTATGTTAATGTCATTATACTGCATACTCCACTTTGCAGGTTGCTTATAATTGCAACATGCCTTTGAGATATAACGTGCTGCTCCATGTTAATTCATTCTAACTAACATATTGTGTTGAGTTCATTTGAAACCATTTGGGGTACTCTACTCTGCAAGTAGACATCTTTCCTTAAATTACCAAATACTATACATCCACCTCGTGAAAATTGTCTGAGGCTTTGAGTCCATCAAAATCATTACAAGTTTAAGTGTGTTAAGTACATCGCTAAGTGCTTGTACTTAAAATGTGTTTCAAAGACTATAAGGTTATCATTACAAGAGAAGGTCAAAGGTACTTTTCTTTTTCTTAGTAAACCTTTTAGCATGAACTGTCTAATGTTCCTTAGAACTCTTTTGTACCTTCATGCTGAACCAGTTATTCTTGAGTCTAGGTCAAAGTCTGGCCTATTGAATTAGGGGGAGTTCTCTAGAGATAGGAATGTAAAACCACAGCATCCTGAAAGTTAATTAATGCCATCATTCAGTCACTCAGGCAGCAAGTATTTGTTTAGGAAAAACTATGGAAACAGCACTTCATCAGACACTTTAAGAAACAAACACATGTCGATTTAGTCTTATGTTCAAAAACTGGGGAGAAATTATCTGGCCTTTTTCAAAATGAATTCACATATTTGTTTCCTTGGATGATTACGGAAAAACCTGTGAGGACAGCAGGATAGCTAAGGTGACTCCTCTTTTACAAATGACACACTGTGGTTTGCAACCCGGAAGTATTTTGCCCAGGGTTGCGCAGCTAGAGAGTGACCCATCTTAAAAAAAAACCTGGGGTGGCCCTAACTGGTTTGGCTCAGTGGATAGAGCGTCGGCCTGCGGACTGAAGGGTCCCAGGTTCGCTTCCGGTCAAGGGCATGTACCTTGGTTGTGGGCACATCCCCAATAGGGAGTGTGCAGGAGGCACCTGATCCATGTTTCTCTCTCATCAATGTTTCTAACTCTCTATTCTTCTCCCTTTCTCTCTGTAAAAAAAATCAATAAAATATATTTTTTTTAAAAAAAACCCTGGGGTCATGTGACTTACCCCTGGGTTACAGAATGTGGTTATCTCAGTAATTACACTGGTGAGGGAAAGTGTTCTAAGTGACGCATCTGAGTGGGAAGGACGCACCTGCTCTGGGCTAGAGAAGCATTTTGGGCCTCTGATTGCCGAACTCACTCAAAGACATGCGGCTCTTTGCAAAACAAGGTTACACCAAAAATAACGGCATAGGTTATTGTGTACAGTATAATCATAGATTACACTAAATCGCACATTTTGGTACTGGCTGGTGACAGCAAGAGCCAAACTTGTAAAAATAAAGCCAGCTCTCTGCCACATGTTTTCTTTCTGTTTCTGTAATTGAGAAAAGTCCACTATTATTTGATCTTGGCACTCCATCCTGGCATCGCTGGGGAGTAACTCTGTTTTTGGCTACCACAGTTGGCAAGGAAAACAAGCCCACACATAGGACAGTGCGCAGAAACCTGTCTTCAGCTTTCTTTACCTTCCTTTTGAAACCGTAGCTGCTGCCAAGATCAGAGGAGTTTCCCAGTGGACAGGCCCCTGATTATTTGTCAGTGGTCAGAGTCCCAGCTGCCTTATCTTTTGTGTTTAAACAATAAAGGGCGGAGTGGGAATCAAAATGGGCACCAACAACTTCTCTGGGGCCAAAGCAATAAAATTCTGCCTGCGGCACTGGGCAGAAGAAAGCTCTAGAATAGAATACACATTATTATTATTATTGTTGTTGTTATTATTATTATTAGCTTTTGTTTTAAAAATCAGATAAATACACCTGAAAAGGAGAGCTTGCTTTTCTAAGGGCCTTCCTAGGAAATTACCTAGTAGGTTCTCTCTCACAAATAGCAGGGTGTGATCAACAGGTTGATATTTAAATCTAAGGATAATTACCAATTCTATTTTAAGCTTCCTGAAGCTGTAATATTTCCAGGCTTACGATTTCCTTTAAGTTCCTAACCTTAAAAGTCTTAAACATTTCCAAGCCTTTCCATTTACTAGTAATGTTACTATAGAAAGAACAAATATTAAGTCACTGAATCAGTGCCACATGTCTTCCGTCACTTTCACGTTTGTAAAGTGAGAGACACTATGAGTTGCTTGTGGTATTTGAGTAAAAAATTCTTTATCTGTTTTTAATAAAAGTAAATTCATCAGTTTTCTTTTAACTTTTTATTTGGGAATAACTTCAAATTTACAGAAAAGTTTATAAGACTATTACTCAAAGAACACCAATATACTCTTTAATCCAGATTCACCTACTTTTCATATTTTGCCTTATTTGATTTCCTAAATGCTTGCTTTCTTTGCACACATGTGTGTTTTATTATTTTTCTAAACCTGTTGAGTAAGTTGTATACATAATGTCTGTTTATTCCTACATACTTCAGTGTATATTTCCTAAGTAAATGGTTTTCTCTTACATAACAACATTGTAAGCTGCCAACTTCAATAAGTTTAGGAAGTAGAATACTTCAATCCACTGGCTGTATTTAAATTCTAACAACATTTTTGGGGGGCATTTCTTTTCCTCCAATACAAGAAGCGATCTAGGATTATAATTTACATTTTTATATCAAGTGTGATAGGCAGAATAATGGCTCCCCAGGCATGTCTCCTGCTGTGAATCTAGTATTACCTGACAAGGCAAAAGGAATTTGCAGATTTAACTAAGTTAAGGATTTTGAGATGGGGAGAGTATTCTGGATTACCCAGGCAGGCCCAATCTAATGACTTGCATCATTATAAGCAGGAGGCAGGAGTATCAGAGCCAGAGAGAGTGATTTGAAGATTGAAGATAGAGGAAGGAGCCACAAGCCAAAGAATGCAGACATCCTCTAAAACTGGAAAGGGGTTCTCCTGTAGATCCTTTAAAAGAAACAGCCCCATTGAACACCTTGATTTGCACCTACTAAGACCTATTTGGACTCCTGACCTCAGGGACTACAAACTAATAAATTTTTTCAAGCACATTAAGTTTATGGAAACTAATACATCCTGTCTCGTTAGTCTCCTTTAAGAGCTCCTAGCCTTTCTTTGTATTTATGAGAGTGAAAGTTTTCAGTAATGCAGCCCTCCCCAGTAGTACAGTTTCTGAATGGCTATACAGTGGGGCCTTGACTTACGAGTTTAATTCGTTCTGAGACCGAGCTCGTTAAGGAGCTTGTTAACGCAAATTTGTCAACTCAATGCAAAAAATCCTCCAAGAGACAGCTGGTATCTCAAAAAACTCGTTAGTAGGGACACTGGTAAGTCAAGGCCCCACTATATTCAGATTAGGCATGTCCAGCCTCTATATGACATAAGTGATGATGCCTCAGGTTATCACCTCTAGATTGTCCATCTCCCCTTCCTGGCGCTCGTTGTGTGATCACTCACCTGGTGCAGGTGTTCCACTGTTTCTGTGTATTTACTCATTAGCGACTACTAAGCAATCTTTGGGGAGACACTTTCAGACGATGTCCAATTCCTCATCCAAGTTCCTCCTGTAAGTTTAGCAGCTATAGATGATTCTTACCTGAACTAGGCTTTACTATCACGTCAATTTTTAATTAAGTTAAATTAAGCAGGGTTGAGCAAGTCATTGGCAATATAGAACGTTACTCTAACCATATGCCTCCCAGCCATCTTCCCTCTGCAACACCCTTGCTCAGGTATGCATGACTTCACTTCTGGACCAGTCTCCCCTTCTTTGGCTGCTTCTGGGCTCCTCCAGTCTCCCTGGCCATTTCAGAATTCATCTATGAAGGTTTCAATTTTTTTTCGTTGGTTCTGATTAAAAAAGAGAGATTTCAAGTGATCATTTAACTCCTCCTTCATGTACTTTGAATGGCTCTTAATTGCTCTTGGGAAACAGGAAGAGGAGCTCCTTAAACAAGGCCTCCCGAGCTGTTTGATCTGGCACCTTTCCATATCCTGCTCAGGCCCTCATCCGCATACGGTCCCCGCTGGGAGGCCCTTCTGCGCATGGCTTTCTCTGTACCTGGAATCTGGTCTGTCCTCTTGTTTAGGTAACTGCTGACGCTTTCAGCGTCAATTTCACTTCTTTGTGGAAGCCTTCCCTCTCTTTGATGACACCAAATCCTCCTATTAGAAAGTTTTTTCCCAGCACGCCTCAGGGTAGCAGTTTTTCATTTTCTTGTGAAATTATTTTATCGATACTTGTCCACTTGTAAACTTCATGAGGGCAGAAATTGTATGTTTGCTTTTTAATATCCCCATTGCCTAATGGGTGATAGGCACTTAATAAATATCTGCTGAAAGAAAGTGAAGACGAAAGGAAGGAGGAAAGTTCCCCAACGTGTAATCACTTGTAATTTCCCTGAGGTACAAATTTGACCTGAATAGAATCCACACGATTAATATGATGAGGTGAGGTGAATGCCTATAGCATCACATAATATCTGCTCCGCAATGTTACTCTTGTCTTTTTTTAGGTAGGTGTTCATTTTGTAAAAGATCTTCAGTGTGAGAGTTGTATTATGCAAATTTTGAGGAACCATGGTTTCCTTGCGTCTTCTATTATACTACTTATTATTGAGTCATTTCCATATTCAAGAACTTTCTCATTGTTCCCAAGGACTGAAGGCTGAAAGCCAAATTCCTGAATCTAATGCTTGCTCCGGACTCTCCACAATCTCGCCCCACCCTAACCACCTCCCCTCAATACCCATATTACCCAACGCAAACTCGCCACCCCAGCCAGATGAGTCCCTGCCTTCAAAACTGCTGTGCTTATTCTAAACTCCAAGACTGTTTAGTGCTACTTCCCTTTGGCAGGGATGCCTTTCTCCCTCCTGTCTACCCATTCAAATTCTCCCCACAGAATCATGCAGTTATCCTGGGGCTAAAAGCATCTTAATGGTTATTTCCTCCAAGGTCAGCCTAAGATCCTTCTTCCTCACCAGGCCCTCTCACCAGGCCATTTCCTACTTCATATCATGCTCTCTCTTCCCTGTATCATTTGGATATCACACCTACTCTGTGCTTTTGCTTGGTGCTGCTACATAATACTAACATGGTTTCTCTGAATTTCTATAGAATTTGTCCAGAAAGATCTTCATTTGGGGAACCTGATCATATATTGCTTACCCAGCTGTTTAAAATTGCATGTGTTATATATTTGCCTCAAAGTATTGTTGTGAAAAAATAAGACACAACAACTGGATTTTCCTTTCTCCATTTCTGTATCTCTATCTCATTCTGTTCTGTCTGACAGAATTTGTCTCCTCTGTCCCGGTCATCTGGTAGATTGTAATTTCCCCAGCGCTCCCAAATTGTCATGTTACAGTTTCGGCCCTGCAAAGACTGGTTATCAGTTCCTATCACCACTATTAGTTTGGGGAAGGGACTTTCTGATTGGCCCATCAAGGTCAGGGTCCACCACTGTCCAATCAGCTGTGGCCACAGAGCAAGTTCACTAATTTTAAGTACGGATCCTGAGGGTTGACCCTCAGATTTGGAGTACTTACTATAGAAATAAAAGTCAGCCAAGTAGACACTGTCATTATCTACCTCTACTTCTCATATAGTAAGTATTTTTTAAATGATTAAGTATAAATGTTAGTTAAATGGATAAAATGCAACATTAAACAGTATTTTTAAATGGCTCTTATGTGTATTTAATCTATGGGATCTATCTTAATAACTAAGTGATTATACTAAGGCACTGCTCAGAACATCTATCCCATTACTGTCTGAAAGAAATATAATAGAAGCCACATATGTAATCTTAAAACGTCCAGTCATTACATTAAAAAAAAAGTTACAAGGGAAAGGCATAACTATAATAATAAATTTCATGTATTCCAAAATATCATTTTACCTTATAAAATTATTAATGGAATGTTTTACATTGTTTTATATTATTCAGAACCCACCTACAGCACATTCTAGTTCAGACATTAAGTTTTCATCAGAAATATTTAGTCCATATTTAGATTTTCATGAAAATACAGGTTCACATACCTAGCTTTTCCAAACATACTTAAAAGTTTTCTAGTCACTGAACCAATTACTGATTTTTAAATTTAAAAAACTGAAGTTAAGTGAACTTAAGTTGCACTGGCCACATATTGAGTATTGGCCCCATTTTGGCTACCGCAATTAGACCCCTTTTTTCAAAGACAGAGAAACTGAAGCTCTGAATAGACTTGTCTAAACTCTCAAACTGTGTCAGCAGAGTTGGGACTGGAATTGAGCCTCTGGGTCATCCTTGCTGCCCTCCCCTCCCCATGCTGTTCCCTCCTCACTATGCTATTTTGTGTCTGCCTCGGGAGCCATTTATAGACCTGCTCTGGGAAACAACACATATTTATAGTGTTTGGGCTGATTACCATCTTAATCAGATTGAGGTTTCTACATCACTCTAATTCAAACAAGAAAATGCAAAGTTGCAGTGCCTAAAGTGAACACTGAAGACCCAAATTAATTGTTTAGGGAGAGGACTAAAATAAGTCTGGAGAAAACCCAGCTCATCCAAAAGCGAACTAAGATTTTGGAGACTCTACACCTAGTCATGGGAGCACACAGTATTTTGCAAAGTGCTTTTACAGGCCTGTTCTCACTTTGCCCATCCATGGGGTGTTTGAGAGTGGCAGGGGGGTGTCTTGTCTGTTTTCTAGCCCTAAGAATAAAAACCGGAAGGAGAGGAAAGAAGGTTTACTCATGGCAATTGACATTTGCTATTTGGTTGTGACAGTTGCTCAGGGAAAGTTTCTTTCATCAGAATGACACTGGATTCATTGGAATGAGACAGAATGAGCCATACCTTTACCCAGAGATCTCTTAATTGAGCCTAAGGACCAGTGCACCTGATCCAGATGTGCAGGCAGAGTCATGGTGACTCTGGGCCAGGAAAAATAGTTTATGTGCTTTGACTGGACTCATTGATGAAAGAACTAGCAGGTGTTCGAGAGTCTCGGTGTCTCGTATTTCTGTTTAAATTTTTGGTGTAACCTTGAGCAAACCACATCACTGGTTTTCTCATTCACGATATTGGAACAACTGGACCATGTGGTCTTTAGTATTCCTTCCGGATTTAAACTATTGGTGCTTCTAATGGCATGGTTCTAGATTCGATGGATTGCTCAATTAGGGAGTAAATGTTGGAAGCATGAGAGGAAAGAAAGGGAATGCTTTGTGCCCTGGGCACTCATACCTCTAATTCCGGCAAGACTGAGGTTTGACACATATTAAAGAAAAGGAAACAGAAACACTCAAACTGGACAGTAATGCTGGTAATTCGATGAGTTGGATTAGAAGACTGGGTGAATACCACTGTTTCTCAGAAGCCTCACAGCGTGTGAGCCAGGGCTTTTCTCCGTCAGAATCTCTAATGGGTGTGTTACCTCCACTCCTCTGTGGAGAACTCTCATAGTGTTCACCTATCCTAGACCCCCTAAGGAAGCACACAGATACCTCTAGGAATAGCTACCACATCAGAAGTGGTGCCAGGTGCATCCACGAAGAAGTGTTATCTAGCAGGTCCTTGAATAGTGTCATTTCATTTTATGCTGTTTTGTTACTAAAAATATTGATGAGATGCCATAGGAACTTAACTCTTTTTAAATATAAGTAGGTTAAATATAAATAGGTATTAGCCTGTAATAAAATTGGTTTCATTGTATGTCATTTTGCTTAAAGTTGTAGAACCTATGGACAAAGTTGAGGACATACTGTTAGCATGTCTTGTCCACTTTCAGCTCCTATTTCCATAAAGCTGTGGTGACTCTGCATCTGAGCCTGGTGCCTCGTGTCATAAAGTGTCAGATTCTTTCAACTAATAAACCAGAACAGTTTCTTGAAAGAAGCAGGAAGGTGGGAAGGAGAAAGCATGCACAAATTAGCAAGATGCCGCGATGTTTTCAAAGCACACAGTGTGTTTCAACTAGTTCTGAGACTGCAGAAGTGTTATATCACATGTCTTATGAAATTCATATAACATCTATTTTAAATTTATGTGTAGTTTTAGAATGTTCATGGATATTTTCTTTTTTTAAAATATATTTTTATCGATTTCAGAAAGGAAGGGAGAGGGAGAGAGAGATAGAAACATCAATGAGAGAGAATCATTGATTGGCTGCTTCCTGCACGCCCCTACTGGGGATTGAGCCCACAACCCAGGAATGTGCCCTTGGCTGAAATTGAACCTGGGACCCCTTAGTCAGCAGGCAGACACTCTATCCACTGAGCCAAACCAGCCAGGGCTGCATGGATATTTTCTTTGCTGGTGTTAGGAAGCAGTCACATTCCTAGTTATATTTAGAATGCTTTTATTTATAGTAGTTTTTATATCTTTAAAAATATCATTTTATTAAATCATTAATTTGGTGCTCATGGTCCTTTAAAAATCACTTAGGAAGCTCACCCTGGCCCAGTACCTCAGTTGGAGTGTGGTCCCGAAACACCAAGTTTGCAGTTCCATCCCCAGTCAGGGTGCATACAAGAAATAGAACAATAAATTGATGTTTCTCTCCTTTCTCTCCACACCCCTCCAAATAAATCAATATATATTTTTTTAATTCCTTAGGAAATTCACAGTTTTTAACCAAATCTTCAATGGTAGGGGCATGCTAGCAGTTCAAAGCTATTAATTCAGTATCATTGATTCAGTTAGCATTCTAGAATCATACATATTATATATATATATGAATATAAAGGATATGTTGTTTTAGTAGTCCTATCTAGAACTGCTATAATTTACCCAGAAAATGTAAGACAGAAGCCACCAAGAAAGAAGGTAATAAATTGAGACTATGGAGTTAGGGAAAATCCAGACATATTTTCCCTTTCAAAGCAAAGACTATATTTCTTTTTGTATGTATATGGCTGAATAAAACTCAGTTATATGAACTTCAGGGATTTGAAAGGTAGTCTTTACATTGCTGCTATGACATCCTGAATGGCTTTATCAACTTTCCTAAGCCTTCACATTCTTCTGCTAGTGAAAGAATGGTATTTATATCATACATTCTTCTAATGAATGCTGTGAGTTCATATTTATAAAGAACTATTTACATTTAAAATGGTCTCTGAAATATAAGAAATAGTGACCATCATGCCTGTGATTAAGGCAAAGGAAAAATTACATCTGTGAACTTCACAACCTTTAATCACCCATTTCTTAATCATAATCTTGAAAGAGTTGAAAAATAGAAAGACCTATTAACTCACAAGTGAAATATTCAGTTGGCCATGTTTTGTTCTCTTTGCAAATCATTGACTATATTTAATTAAAAAGAAAATACAAAACTGCTTGACATTCTAGTAAAACCTGGTTACCTCTCCTGCAGGCAGACAAGTCAAAACTGGCTGATATTTAATATTATTATTTGTCTCAGTTTTAGCTTTAATAAATCCAAGAATTTTGAAAAGCTAAAATGTAACTATTTAAACAAATTAAGGGAAAGATACAACTTTGAATTTATTATACAACCTTTTCCAATGAAATTGTGGCAAGAATGAATAATGAATGAAATACAATTGTAAAACTTTTAGAAATATATAGCAATAGAGTCCAGAAGTTTATATCTTATCAGCTAGCAACGAATTGTTCATTACTTTAAAAGGACAGATACTGGGGTAGGAGTAGGTAGTGGTCGTTTCATGATTAAACTGCAAAAAATTACAGCTTTAGAGTTGAAAATTTTACTGGAAAAGGTTGATTGTTTGGACTGTTGATTCGGTATGTGAAAATGGGAAGTGTAGTTATAGATAAATGAGAACTTGAATACAGAATGTAAACATGGAGTTCAGATGAAAAGAGAGATAAACAGAAGTGTCCGTAAGCACTGGCATTCCCCAGTGTAAAAATAAGATACATGGATACAAAATATTTTTTACTTTAACCACAGAAAAAGAAAAAAAAAGGACCACAATAACAAAAGGAGGCCCTTAGTTCAGTTCAAAACAAGGGAATTTAATTTTGGTTCCTACATGTCAGAAGACCCAAGAGGAGGATAGGCAGAGTGTATTCAGAAAGTAGACCAGGAAGGAGTTTAAAGATATTAATATGTGGATTTGCTTACCACAAAAAAAATTTGCACAGTTACAATGGAGTGAACTAATTGGTAAAGGCTGTTCTGCCATGTAAATACTATTCAAACTGTACTCCCAGTATGTGCTGTATTCCATATGTTAGGAATTCCAACCCTTGCTGATAGGGCTGACTATGTAAAGGTAGTTGTCACTGTCTAAATGGAGACAAACTTGGAGAGCAGTTCTGCCCCACAGGAAAGACTGACAGCTTGGAAAGTGACTTGTAAATGGTGCAAATATGAACTTGCAGATGCTTGAGATAAGCATGAGCATTGGTTTAACAAAACAAAGAATCCATTCTGAACATTCTTGGAAACACATAGTCTTTAAGAACTTGGTTGATGAGTTGAAGGAAGTGGCCTAATTGAATTAATGCACACTGGTGGTTTGTTTATTCTACTTAAATGAAGCCAGAGCCAACAATCCTAAAAGTTTTTATTTGTTTGTTTGTTTGTTTTGTGAAAGGGGTAAGAAAGGAAAGGAGGTTGTAATCTAGCCCTACAGCAGGCAGAACAAGGCATAGATCTGGGAGACTTTAAAATGGTAGAACTGACAGGATTGGAAACTGATTGTGATTAGGCTGAGATGTGATGTAGAAGAGGAAGAGAAGAGTCAGGACATGTTAAATGTGAGATGCTTTTTTTTTTCTTTTTTGTTGATTTTATTGGGGTGATGCTGGTTAACAAAAGTATACAGGTTTCAGGTGCACAACTCCACAACACATCTTCTGTATACTGAATTGTGAGTTCACCACCCCAAGTCAAGTCTCCATCCATCACCATTTATACCCCTTATACCCTCCTCCACCTCCCCCCAAATCCCCACCCCTGCAATAACCACACTGTTGTCCAAATCCATGAGCTTTTTCTCATTTTTTTCTTTTTTGTTCAATTCCTCCATCGCCTTGGCCCCCCCAACTCTCAAACCCAAAACCTTTAAATGACATTTAATGCTTCCAGGAATTGGAGCTTACCTATCTATGGATAAACTAGTTTCTTTTTTGTCTGCATTATATTAATTGAAATTGTCCTGTTAAATAAATCTAAAATGGCCCCAATATCTAATTTAGAATAAATAAATTACTTGACTTTCCTCCACAGAGATACTTTGCTGGTAAATGGAAAAATAAAGTTTAGTGGTTTGATTCATTTTACATGGCATCAGTTACTCTCTGTCATTCCAATACAATAGATTCTAGAAGATATAGTAAATTAGGATCTTAATAAGCCAAGTCAGTTTTAGCTATCCCCACTCATTACCTTATTCTCCTCACTGTAATATTTTAGCACAGTTAAAAAAAGAAATCAGAGCCTCTACTTACAGAAAATGTAATCTTAAAATATGTGAAATACCTGAACTTATGATCAATTACTAATTTTAAATAACACCACATTAATTTAAGAACTATGAAAATCCATTCTAATATACTAAGAAGTTTTTCCTAATAATCTAAACCTCTGTTGATCCCCACCCATTTACAGCAGCTATACCGGGTAGGCCAGATCTAGTCTGCTGCTTGACTCTGCATAGCCAGTCAGCTGGGGTTGGTTTTTATAGAAGAACACTTGTGGTCTATACGATGATAGAGAATGCTGACTTTTGATCCCTAAATAAGCAAAATGTTGACCCCAAATAGAGAATTCTATTCTTCCTGTTGGTACACCTGTATTACACAGAAAATTCAATTCAATTATTATGCAAAAGATGTCATATTCAATTATTACATTTTTAATTTTGTGATAAAATTTTTGTGGAAATTTGTTTTCCATTGTATAAATGTACATGAATAATATCCTTAATTTTTGCCTCTTGGCATGCAGAATCTAAAATATTTACTATCTAGGTCTTTGCAGAAGGTGTGACCCCCTGATACATTTTTTCTCATTCATTTATTTTTTTAGTCATTCATGCATCAGATCAGCAAATAGCTTCTGAGCAACTCCCATGTGCCGGACACTGTTCTAGGCCTTTGCGACAGAGTTGGGAACAAGATTTTATAAAAATCCTGCCCTCATGAAACTTACATTCAAATTATATACATTATCACTTCACTACTGACCTGTTCCATTATGCCCATTCCATATACTAGTATAGGCAAATCGAGGTTCAGAAAATTTGTGTAGCTTACCTGCAGTCTCTCGGCTGAATTGAACCCGGTTATGCCTGACTCCAAGGCTTGAGCCTTGGACCAGTGGGCTGGACTGGCTTCACAGGTGGGGCTCCATGCTTGGTGTAATGTTAATTCCATTACTATCTGAATTTTGTCAAGGGTAAGAGTTGGCTCTGTCTCATCTTAATTTACTTCCATGAAAGAGAAAAATGTTTACCATCAACACTTTCCTCATCTATATGCACTTGTAAATTTTGAAATAGATATTAGATCTGAATTAAACAGAACACAAGAACTGACCTGTTCTAATATAAGGAAATCTTTTATCTGGCAGTCAATGACTGCAGCACTGATGTCTTTGAAGGATACTCCTAGTTGACTGTATTTAAACAGATGCTTTATCTTTCTCCCTTTCAATTTCTTGCAGCCTAGTCATTGTTGGATAAGCAAAATGGTGGAGCAATTGTCAGTCAGCTTGACTGATCTTCTGGACAAGTTTTCAAATATTTCTGAAGGCTTGAGTAACTATTCTATCATAGACAAACTTGTGAAAATAGTAGATGACCTTGTGGAGTGCATGGAAGAACACCCATTGGAGGTAACCTTATATTCATTGGGATTGGTTTCTACTACTCTCCTCTAAAACCTATATTGATGGTGGTGGTGGGGATGGGGCATCTTTGTTTGTGTGATTATTATTGTATAAATTTGTAATTTAAAAATATTTTGAAAGATGAGTACAGAAATATATGTTTGTAGTTATACTGCAGTGTTGAAATATACATTAAGACTTAAAAGTTGTCATTTAATGTAAAAATTGATTTACACTGCAATGTAAAACCAACCCTAATTTTATCTGTATTTCATAAGTGAATGAAATTTTCATAACTTTTCTATTAGGTTACAAATGTTCATTTACCTTTAAATGGAAAATTGTCTGTAATGAACATTTAAACTTGACTCTTATCCATAGTAATCACGTCATAACGAAGAAGTACATTTTAGTATCTCCAAGTCATTTTCTGATTAGTTCTTGTCAACTTCAGAATATGGGCATGGCAATAATTTGGGTTCTAAGCATATTGAAAAGACAATAGGATTAAGTACAGTACAAGGTGTTGGGGTTCAGATCCTGACTTAGTCACTAATTAGCTTTGTGAACTTTAGTAGAGTTGACATGAGATGTTTGTGATGAGTGCTTTATCACTGTATCTGGCAAAATAAAGATTAATAAATATTTTTGTGATGATGATTTTATAACTTTGAATCTATAATAGAATAGGATTCAGGAGATATGCTTGGGCAGAGTTCACAAGCCCAGATTTAGCCTACAGGCCTTTTAGAAGTTTAAACCTATGATTTTAAATATGATTCTGTACCACAATGCTCAAATATTTCCTCCTCATCAAAATTCCAGTTACACTGTAAGGCCCAATATCAGTCCTATTTGTGTTCTCCAATCTCAGAATTCTTGTATGCTAGTAAACCTAATCACTTATTTATTCACTTCTCATTTCTGAGTCAGAATGTATCTATATATATAAAAGCCTAAGTGACTGCCCGACCGTTCAACTGGTTGCTATGACATACACTGACCACCAGGGGGCAGACACTCAATGCACGAGCTGCATCCTGGTGGTCGGTGCGCTCCCACAGTGGAACTGCTGCTCACCTGACCGACAAGCACCAGATGCCCGGCTCACAGCTGGTGCATTTCTGAGTCAGAATGTATCTATATATATAAAAGCCTAAGTGACTGCCCGACCGTTCAACTGGTTGCTATGACATACACTGACCACCAGGGGGCAGACACTCAATGCACGAGCTGCCTCCTGGTGGTCGGTGCGCTCCCACAGTGGAACTGCTGCTCACCTGACCGACGGGCACCAGATGCCCGGCTCACAGCTGGTGAGCACAGCTGCGGTGGCATGAGCCTCTCCCGCAGACACTCCCCCTGCACGCCTCTCCCCAGTCCAGACCAGGCCAGGATCAGGATCAGCATCAGGACTGACTGGGCACAAGATGGCGGCCGCTTGTTGGTCATGGGCGTGCTGATATCGCCCTAGGACGGGCACACAGAGACCGCAGCGGAGTGGCAGTGAGCCTACCAAGCGGCAGCAATGGCAGGCACAGTGGGGCCAGGATGAGCAGGATAGGCGCGACACCTGGCCGGGCTCAGGCTCCTCCCTGGCCACCTGCCACTTCATGCACTACTGCGTCCCTTGGGGGGATGTTGGACTGCCGGTTTCAGCCCAATCCCCTCAGGCCACACCGAGGGATCCCACAGTGCATGAATCCATGCACTGGGCCTCTAGTCCTATGTAATAAAAGGCTAATATGCAAATTGTCCCCTCAATTGGGTGTTTGACCAGGGGGCAGGGCTGGCTGGCCAACCTCCTGCAGCCCCTCCCCCTGGCCAACCCTGCCCCCAGTCACCACCCCCCAACCCAATTGGGGGGGGGGAGGATGGCCAGCCAACCTTCCACAGCCCCTTCTCCTGGCGGCCTGGCCCAATCAGCCCCAATTAGGGCAGGCCAACCAGACCCTACTCGTGCAGGAATTCATGCACTAGGCCTCTAGTCTTATAATGAATAACATCTTAAAATTAACATCTCTTTTTATATCATATTAGTATTTTGTGCTGATGGCATTGATAATAAGTAGGGTATATCAGACAAGGTGTCATAAAGGAAATAATATATGTAGTGGAGCTTGAAAGATGAGTTAGGTGTTCAGTAAATGGTGATGTCAGGAAGAACATTCCAAATACCAAAGAATGTGCCTTTAATCATCATGATGCTTTGGCTGGAACCCAGGAGATTCATACCAGGAGGTATTTCTCAGTTGTTTCAGAGATTGAGTAAGCATATATAAAGCACTTAGAGAGGTACATAGTAACTGCAACATAAGTGTTAACTCGTATTATTTCCTAATTTTCTTTATAGATAATCATGCATTTGTGAATTCCTAAAATATAGCTTTGATCTGCTTTTAGGGGGACTTTAGAACTTAATCATATTCTTTATTCTTTTGTGACTTCTTTCACTGAGCATCATGTTTGTAAGATTTACGCACTTTGATGTATATAGCTCGGTTACTTTTTTACTGCTTATATAGTATTCCATTGATTGAACACACCACTATTGATTAAACCATTCTCCTGTTGATTGATGTACACGCATTTATAGACACTGCCGGTAAGAACTTTCCTGTATGTCTCATGGTACAGAAATGCAAAGCTTCGCTAGAGGCCTTACCTAGGAGTGGAATTTCTGGGTCACAGGATGGGCACATGTCCAACTTTACAGCTAGTATCAAACCTGCCAAATTTACATAATTCCATCAATTTGTAAGAGTCCCTTAGCTCCATCCATGTCCTTGCCAATATTTAGCATCAATTGTGTTATAGAGGTCTGTTTTGTTTTGTTTTTTAGTAAGGAATGATGATTTTAATGAGCATCTTAAAAGAGCAATATCTCTAATTTGTTGTTAGGATTATTTTATTGTTATGATGTTGAATTCACCTGCCCACCCTATTCCTTTTATCTGGAGTTGAGCCTCAGACTAAACTGGACAGGATATCTATCCTGCTGTACCTATGTGAATTATGTATATTAACAAAATTGTCTAAGAGAGCTTGTTTTCCTTGCATCATTGAAGGACATAGTCTTTTACTTTGCCATCAGTTAAAATCTGTAGACTCTTTGAAAAATATAATCCTGTTTTTGTCTTCTTCTAGAATGTAAAAAAGTCATCTAACAGCCTAGAACTCAAGATGTTTACTCCTGAAGAATTCTTTAGAATTTTTAATAGATCCATCAATGCCTTCAAGGACTTGGAGATAGTGTCATCTAAAACTAGCGAATGTGTGTTTTCTTCAACATTAAGTCCGGACAATGGTAAGACATATAAGATTTTCTAATTTAACTGTAAAAGCAAGCTTGATTCTCATATGTGTAGGTAAGAACCTACCTCTGAATCAAATATATGTGTAGTTAGAGAAAGATGTATGTGTGTTTTGTCTAATATAAAAGCAAATGTCAAGCATAAAAGAAATGGTTATAGATTTGTTTTTCAAACCAAAACAATTAATGATTGTCAGATTAAAGAATTGTGTGTGAGTAAACAATGAACGAGATAGTCACTCATGTTTTTCTTATCTGCCATTTGCCAGTAATTTATAATTATGTTATTCTTCACCTCCCATCTTCTTATGTCCCCGTCTCAAATCTTTTCTAAAGGATCTAACTCTTGAGGCATGAATTCTGGTCTTCACTAGTTACTCTCTCTTGAGACTCTTTCTCCCCCACCTCCTCCCCAGGGTTCCTATAATACAAAATCTTAATTACAGTGCTTTTCTTTTAAATGGCAATTACGAACCATTTGCAATTTTACATTTATCAGCCTGGGTAGACAATGAACCTTTGTTCTATAAGGTGACTGGTGAACTTCTTAATAAAAATAGAACAGCAAGAACCAGGATGAAATAAATAGGATATGAATCATCGAGATTTGGGAAATAGACCTGAAAAATACTCTGGTATTGCACTCGACCTTTTGGGGACTCTGTAATTTATGTAAATCATCGTGCAACACTGACACATTATTGCTTTCTATTTAGATTCCAGAGTCAGTGTCACAAAACCATTTATGTTACCCCCTGTTGCAGCCAACTCCCTTAGGAATGACAGCAGTAGCAGTAATAGTAAGTACATGTATCTGATTTAATGCATGCATGGCTCCAATTAGCACCTCTGGGAGTATTGCATGGGCTTTAAAGGAAATTCTGCAATTATTGCTGTGAATACTGTTCCATTACTGTTCTTCCTATTATGGTCTTCCTGAGATTTAAGGACTAGACTTGTAGAATTGGGTTTCCCAACAGCTGGAGATGACAATGAGAGAATTGGGCCAATAATTTTTTTGCTAAGATTATTTTAAATAAGGCATGAAATTACTTTTATAAATATGATTTAAGCTTTTTTCATTGTTGACTTAAAATTTATTCCTTGTAGAATTTGCCTGAGTTTTACAACAGAAAGTATAAATGCTAGTTGTGTGGAATTCCAAGGATATTTTCAGTTTTGTATATATCACTATTTACTAGTATGTGTGTGGAAATTTGATGATTTTGTTATTTCACTATAAAATTATATGTTAGAAGAGAATATGCTTTTTCCCCTGCAATTCCTGTCCTCTTTGACCAAGAGCTTAGTTTCCTGGAAGTCTAATATCCTCTTTTTAAATCTAGGCAAAGATCATTAGATTTACTAAATATTTTGACCCTCAAGTCTCATGTAAGAGGAAAAAAATCATCCTGTGATCTTAGCTAAGAAAGTCATCCCTTAAGATTTATTAATAGGGCACTGTCATATGTGTAGGGACATAGAAAACCTATCTATAAAAAGAAGTAATCCATTAATTACAAATCCACAATAGCAATTCTACATTCATAAATCTTTAAAAAGACCCTCTAATATCCAATTTGTTTTGGAATTTTTGCCACCAAGTTGAGATGAGGCTATTGATAGTCTTTATTCTTCTTAAAGTGACTATTTATGCATTTCACTGTAGAAATATTAATGTGTTTGATTGCAGGTTGCTACCCAGACCTCTCTGAGGAAATAATATAATACACAGTATATGCAGGGCAGAATCCAAAACCTAAAATTCTGAATTACAGGATACTTCAGATCTGAAAAGTTTTGTAAAGGGATTGTATGTGTGTTAGTCAATTAAGGTCTTCCTACTAATTATCGATTTTATTAATCTTTTCAAAGAAGCAATTTTGGGCATCTTAAATTATATTTATGTATATTTCATTGATTTCTAATCCTTATTATTTCCTTCATTCTGTTATGGGTTTAATTTGCTTCACTTGTTCTAGCTTCTTAATGTCTCAAGGTGGAAAATTTAGATTGCTGACTTTAAAATCATTCTTCTTTTCTAATAGTAGCACCTTAAAGATATGTCTTTGTAAACAGTTTTAGATGCACCCCACACATTTTGATATGCTGTTTCCACTGTCATTTCTTTAACAATATTTTAAATTCTCCTTGTGATTTCCTCTTTGATTCACGTGTTGTTTGAAGTCTAAAAATGGATTTTCTCTAGATGTCTTATTGTTACTGGTTTCTAAATTAATTCTATTGTTGGAGAACATGCATTGTAACATTTTGAAATTTGACTATGTCTATTATTCAGATATTATGTGTAGCATTCTCAAATTTAATCAGAGTGGTTGATAGTGTTATTCGGATTTTTTATATCATTATTTGTCTAACTTTTGTCATTTACTGGGAGAGGGGAATTAAAAAAATCTTTCATTGTAGATTTGGCATTTTTTTTTAAAGCATATCTCTGGTAGACAGGATATAGTTGGGCCTTGCTATTTTATCTAGTTTTTCTGACATTTAAAGTTTTTTCATTCATTTATTTATATTTGATACAACTATTGGTATGGTTGGGTATGGGTTTACTGTTCTTGTTATGTTTCCTTTTTGCCCTGTTTATTGATCCTCTGTCCTTCCTTTCCAGCTCTTTTTTAGGTTTAAGTGTGTGTGTGTGTGTGTGTGTGTGTGTGTGTGTGTGTATTGTATTTTAATTAATCTGTTCTGAGTAGCACTATCAAATCTCCCACTGTTCTTGTCCATCCCACTGAGACATCCTGTATCCATTCTATATATACTACCTGCTTTTTAAGTCAGTAGCCAGAAAATCTCTCCATTCTTGCTCATCAGAGCTGTTCGGGTCTCTGATGAAGTCATAGCTGCCCAGGCATCATTCAGTGCATCGGCAGGCCCTGTGAAGTCTCTCCCTGTGCACGTGCAGCCTATTATTTGACCGATGGCTTACGCAGACCCTCCTGGAGCTTCCTGGCACTCCTCTGCTCAACGCCTTTCCTGCAGCTCACCCTGCTCCACACACTCCAGCCAAACCAGCAACCCTGAACTTCAGTCTGAATCCCTGTCTCAGTGAAAATTCTGAGTCCCACTTGGGTTCTGTCTTCCATGCCTCAGTGCCTCCCAGCCAGAAAATCAGGACCGTTTGGGTTTCACCGTGTGTGTTTTTGCTCTTTCTCGTCCGGCCTGTTGGCTAATGTCTCAAACAGTTGCCTGAGATAATTTGTCTAGTATAGTAATTCTTTAGCTTGGGAAGGCTAATCTGCTACCATCATGGTTGGAAGCAAAAGTCTTTTCTACTTACTTTAAATGACTAACTGAATGCAGAACACCCATTCAGTCCTATGCTTCTGAGTCTGAATGTGCTTTTTAAATTGCAAAATGAATGGCCAGTCCTTTTGTGTGTTTATTTTGCTTTCTTTTTTCTTCCTTTTTATAAAAAGTATGGGTCTTACATAATAAGCAGCTTTTGGCCGGGTGATGTCACTCAAAAATGGGACACTTAGGTACCCAGGCACAAGACCAGCTCTTAGGGAGCTTGCACTCTCATAAGAAAAACAGACATAAATGAAATACTTAGAATTTTGTCATACATACCAAATATACAGTGGACCCTTGAACAACACAGATTTGAAGTGTGCAGATCCACATACAGTGTACATGGATTTTTTTTTCAATAAATACTTGTACTATTTTTGATCTGAAGTTGGGAGTTCATGGATGGGAAGGTAAACTGTATGAACGGATCTATGCCATTTTACATAGGGGACTTGCGCATTCCCAGATTTGTGTATCCACAGGGAGTCCTAGAACCCCTCCCCATTGACCTGTCCCCCTTGGATACCAAGGAGACTTAAGTTTTGGGGGAGTCAAAAGTTATACTCAGATTTTCGACTGCCTGAGGGGTTGGTTCCCCTAACTCCTACATTCAAGGGCCAACTTTATATTATAATATATACAATAATAGACATATGTAACTGTTTTAGTCATAGCATAAAGGAGGAAAGACTGTTTTGGAAATAAGGTCAGGGAAATATGGAGAAAGCACGCTAGTTTTCAGAGATGACAACCAAAATGTAACCGTGCTAAGCAGAGGACTGGGCCATATGAAGAAGTAGTCCAGAGATGTGTGTGTCCTCTCTGTAGCTTGTAAAGGCGATCCAGGTTATCCAAAGGAGTTGTATTTTCAAAGTCATAGTAACATCTTTGTACCAGGCTAAAAGGATATCTAAAAATGTTTGAGATCCTTGCAGACAGTATTTAAGTGATGTAGAAAGATATCCTTGCTTTGACATTACCGTATACATCTTCTTCAAGAAATACAGTCTCAAGTCAGACTGCCTTGGGGTTATATCCCAGCCCCTGCCTGGCTGTGTGACCTTGGCCAGGTACTTAACCCCTCTGGACTCCCCAGTTAAATGGAGCATAATGCATCCTTCATAGGGTTTCTGTGAATTTCAATTGTCAGCACACATATACTTGGAGCCATGTCTGATGTGTAGTATGTGTTCATCATTAATTATTAGAACAACTGGATGCACTGAGGCTGTGGGTCAGTGATTGGAAAGCCTGTGAGCTTTGGGTCTGAACCCAGGAGCAACACCGCGTAGCATGTTTGCTAAGCACCGAGAGATCCCTGTTCACAGGCGTGGTACTTACAAACTCACTCTAAAAAGGCACTCCACAAATTCGAAGCATACTTTTTGTGTTGTGTATTTGTACAGATGTTGGGTATTATTAGTCAAACCAAACAAGTCATTTCCTACGAATTTTGGACAGTGGAAAGTTTTTGTAATACTGAGATACAGTTAATATGTTAACAACCCAGGAATTTGGGATTACTCAGATCCTATCCAGATGAGCTCCCTCACTCCATACGGTTTCTTTGAGCAACCTTTACTTAAAAGCAAAGCTTTGTTACTGGCTTGGGCTTTGGCCCCAAGCACCCTTACGTAGGCCTTGAGGAGCCTGATTCAAATCTTACTGATCCTTGGAAAGCAGCAGGAGCAAGTGTCGGGAGTCAGGCCCTAGAAGTACAAGCAAGCCTTTTCTGATAACAAATTTTTCTCTCCCTGCAAGAGATACGGCAGTGAGAACCAAAGACTTGGATATTAAGCTACTTGAATTAACAGAAGCAATCACAAAATTGAGGAAACCTTGACCTCTAGACCTCTATGGGAGGTGAAGCTCAGTTCCCGTGGTCCCATTCCCTCCCGGTCTTCACCAGGCTGCTGCTGGAGGGATAGGCAGTTTTCAGGGCTTTGCTGAGGGCCAGAGTCCTGGGTGGGACTTTCCAAGTGGTTAAAAGGCCACAGTACTCAGAGAGAGAAGTAAGATTTCCTCCTTAGGGCTTTGTTTAAAACACCTGCCTTAGGGGCTTGTCCTTCTACCTGAGAAAGATTTTAAGTGGGGAATCCCAGAAGACCTCACTCTCTAGTAAGTTCCTTATGCTTTTTTGCTGGTGGCGGTGGTCTCTGCTCTGGTCTGAATGGTGCAGTTCAAGATTTGGCCTTTGGATAAAACAGGGCAAACGGCATTCGGCTGCCTTGATTCCAGGGCATGTGGCTGCTCGAATGTAGCTCATGGCGTTCTGCATAGCACCATCCTAGCTCATTGCTTTTCCATGGGACCTGGGGGGCAAAAGTCAACAGCTTCCTTTGTTCTCACTTTAGACATTGGTCAGGGCTCCTCAAGGAGGTGACCTGGTCAAATTTATCAAAATTACACCCCAGTATCGAGTGTGGGTCACAGCAGGTTGACTGGTAAGGAAAATTCAAACACGTTACTGGAGTACACACACAGAGTTTAATCATTTATAGACAGTAAAATAAAATTCCTGAAATGGTAGGAATTGCATGTAAAATTCTGAACCCATTTTCTTTTAGGAAACACTTTTATAAATGGTGGTTAAATCCCAAATTAGTGCACATAACCCTTGAAGTAACTATTATTGTAATAATAGTAACACTTCAGTTATACAAAATCCCATTTTTTACCTCAGACTTATTTTGGTGAGGGAATTCATGTTGAGCTCCAATTTAAGATGCCTAAACTGTATTTCCCATGGGGATTGTAGGATGTGGGCTGGACCAGAAAAACTGCTAATCGAGTCTTAAGGAAGCCATTCATTGTTATGTGAATGGAAGACCCCACTTTCCTACCCAGTCCCACTGTCCCTTACACTACATTCCCACCATCACTCACTGCCCCCCAACCTGCGTGTGCGCAGGCGCGCGTGCACACACACACACACACACACACACACATCCTATTACCAGAGCCTCTTTGGAAACAGGAATCATAAATTTGGCAAATTTTCTACTTTCACTTTATAAATGATGGGAAAATAGGCAATTCCTGTTCTCACTAGAGTAGATAAGATTTGTTTCTTGCCTCTCAGGTTAAATTTATGAGTTTATTTTTTCCTAAATATTGCTAAATCTACAGTGATTCAGTTCTTTTGTATTATGTTCTATATTTAGGTACTTTATATGTTAAATAGGTGAGTGTAGGGGCTGACAGTAACTCAGATAACATGGTAAAATATCATAGCCCAAAGCAGTTGCTTTATCTTGGATTAGTTTACATTTTGATCAATCATTGAAACTGTATAATTTCCAAACTTATTGCATCTTTAAAAGAAAACTGAGATTTTTAACTTCCAAAATGGCACATGTCACTGTTTCCAAACAACAAAGCTGTTCCCTGTCAAGAAACAGAGAAAACTCTGTCAAATGTTAAGCTTTGTGTTGGGAGGTAGAGACCCTTGTGGGAGAAGTGTTTTCTTGAAGTTATGAATCATCCTGCTTCTATTGGAAGAGCAAAGCAGGAACAAGGAAGGTGTTCCATGCTAACATATGTCTTCTCTCTCACTAAGTTATTATTTAGAGTAAGCAATGGGAGACACTGGTGCTTTCAGCCGTTTGTTAATGTTCAGTAGTGTCAGGCTTTTCAAAATAAGAATTCTGAGAAATCACACCTTAGTGGGTAGAGGTGGGGAACATCCGGCCCAAGGGCCATATAAGGCCTGCAAAATCATTTGGTCTGGCCCTGCCAAGGCATTAGGGGTGAGTTAATTAAATGTTTGACCAAATATAGCAGGCTAATTTTTAGTTGATAAATTTATATGGCCCGCAAATGATGTTATAAATATCTAAATGGCCCTTGGCAGAAACAAGGTTCCCCATCCCTGCTTTAAGCCCATAGCACAGAGTCAGTTACTGCCTGCCATCCAGTAACTGTGTGTTGAAGATGCAATGAGAGACCGAATGATTCTAAGCATACGGTACCGAAAACTAATCTAACCACAATGCATGCAGAATGACAGTGCTTGCAGACCTTCATCTGGATTACAAAATATCATCTTTACAAAATTGCTTGGGTAGATATCAAGAATGAGAAAGTGAAAGATATTAGAAGATAAAGCCACAGAAGATGGATTTGCTTGATAGTACAAATCACCCTCCCAGCCCCAAACCCAGGAACGCATCCCGTCTGCATCCCCTCTGCATCTACATCAACCAAGTCAAATTTCCTTTTGTCTGTGGGTTTTTTCTCCTTTTCAATTTATTTACCTTTTGGAGACTGCATGGATTTATATTGCCACTCCCAAACAATGCTCCGCAGAAAAATCATGGTTTAAATATTTTAAACAGAGAGAGGTCAAGAGCGTGTTACAGAAACAGGTGGGAACTGCCAGAGCAATAGAGCAGAACCCCAGCATGGCGATGCTGTGTTCACCACTGTGCTATTTAAATTACAGGGAAGGCCTTGAATTCCATTGGAGACTCCAAGCTGCAATGGGCAGCCATGACGTTGCCAGCATTCTTCTCTCTTTTAGTTGGCTTTGGTTTTGGAGCCTTATACTGGAAGGTAAGTGTTGTTTTTGTTTTTCTTGATCAGAAACTTTCTGAACTTTATATACTTACTACTTCTTACTCTAGTTACATAAGTGATTAACACACAAACTGCCCTTTTCTGAGAAAGGATCTCACCACGAAAATGATAAAATAAATGAAGTTCAACCTTAACTTAGTTACAAGAAAATTAAAATCTTAGAAAGGTTTCTTCCCATCACCTATTATGCTTGGGAGACCACTCCTCTGGCCGAGAATGTAGACAGAAGAAATGCAACTGGTTTTAATAGCTTTAACTAAATATAAAATGGAAGGAGAATATGCTGAAAATCTTACAAAGCCAAACAGAAATGTCATTTGTATTATCCGCTAATTTGGATTTCTACTCCTCTGTTCTCTTCTATTGAAGCCTGTCTAAAAGTTTAAAATGTGCTAAATCATTGTGACTCAGCTTTTTGAAATTTCTTTTGGATTTGATTACTGTTTAAATCTTTCAGTTTCTTTATTACGTTTTTGCCTCCCATATTCTAAAAATGTTGAGTCGATAATACCATGCATTTCTTATCATTTCTTAATGGAAAAATATTTTACATGCTGCATGCTGAAGACAACTGTTACTGGAGTTATTAACAAAAGATAAAGGTAGAGACCGCTAACCTCTGAAATAGTATATTATGCACTGATATGTTTATGATATGTATCACTGTTCTTTTTCCAGAAGAAACAACCAAATCTTACAAGGACAGTTGAAAATATACAGATTAATGAAGAGGATAATGAGATAAGGTATTTCGTTTTACTAAGTGTGTGCACCAGTACCTTGGCATTGGCATTTCATGTACCATACACATGCTCATAATACCTTTAAGAAGTGGTTCAGCCTAGCCGGTTTGGCTCTCTGGATAGAGCATCAGCCTGGGGACTAAAAGGTCCCAGGTTCGATTCCGGTCAAGGGCATGTACCTTGGTTGCGGGCACATCCCCAGTGGGGGATGTGCAGGAGGCAGCTGATCGATGCTTCTCTTTCATCGATGTTTCTGACTCTCTATCCCTCTCCCTTCCTCTCTGTAAAAAATCAATAAAATATGTTTAAAAAAAATAAGTGGTTTGCTCTTATAATAGCATCCCCCAGCCAGGGCCCTCCAAGACTTTGTCGACACTTCTAACCCCTCACTCCTTCTTCAAGCCCACATCTCCATTTAGCTGTAGAACACCTTCACAGCCCTTGGGTGTCAGAACTGGTCCTCTCTACTTTATTTCTTGCTCAGACTCCTGGTCATGGAGCTCGGTAGGCACATTTGCTTATTCTTCTTTTCCACTCTGTTACCAAGACATACTGATTCCTCTCTCAAACCTCTCACAAGCTTAGCTTTTTCTTAGGCCATAGTGATTATCTTCATCCAAATCTTTATTATGTTTTGCCTGAGTTGCTGCCACAGAATGTTTTTTTTTTTCTTAGCCCCTCTAAACTCTACATTTGTCTCATTCTTCCTTAAATTTTGGCTCATAACACCACTTCCAAGTCAAGATACTTTGTTACTTTTCTCTCTTGCATACTTAATATGTTTGCCATCATTCTAGTTTGTAGAGCCCTTAACTTTTCCCAACCTATTATTTTCTCCAAAGCCAAATATAAAAATTATTTTAAGATACCTTTCCATTTACTGTAGCTAACCCTTATCATTTGTTTATCTTATGCCATATTGCCCAATACTGATACTTTGATTTTATGTTCAGGTTTGATTTTCATCTGTCATGTTACTATCTCTCAAATCATGCCTGTATATACAGATTCACATGTTAAATACACGTAAGCATTTTTAGTATGTGTATATGCATAGAGAATGTAAAAATCTACTTGGGAAACTGTATTGAGGCAGATAAATTCTTCCCTCATCCTTATGGTTATACGTATGAAGGTAAGCTTCCTACTCAACTTTGCAACCTTTTGTTATTGTGTTTATAGAAAAAAAAGACCTGCCTTTTAAAATGCTTAGGTCATGTCAGAATTTCTGTCCAAAAGCAAATAAGCATTTTTCTTGTTGTTTTTCAGTATGTTGCAAGAAAAAGAAAGAGAGTTTCAAGAAGTCTAATTGTGGCTTGTATCCACACTGTTACTTTCGTATATTGGTAAGTTTTTAGAAGGCAAGCTGAAATATTTAACAAAAATTACACAGCCAAAATTTCGAAACAAAATGTATTGTCTCCGATTGAACTGATATCAGTATGTGAACTGAAAGGCTCTGTCATCTTTGAACTGTACCTTTCAAATCCGTTGTTATTCTGAAGCTTTGAAAGGCAAAGCAGTGCTAGTCCTGGCCCATGGATTCATCTGGTATGGGAGATTGTAAAAAGTCAACAGATAAGTGTTTACTATTTTTGAGGCCAGAAAATAAATTACACAAGGGAATAGAGTAAATTGGGACTAAAATAAAATATTATTAATAGGGGAAGAATAAATAAAATCAATTTCAATTAGGTGTAACTACTATTAACGATAGAAAAAGTATTTCATTTGTTAAATGCTGAAAAGAGCAAAAACTAAAAACATTTCCTTGCCATCTTAAGGAAAAAGAGAAGAGGTCAAAATATCTTATAGTCAGGAGAGGGGAATTGTCAAGGTGAAGTGCCACCTGCCACATGCCTGGTAATCATTGTGCCTCATCACAGTACAGAGTCCAGGATGCGCTGAATATTAACTACTGACAGATGCCCGCTGTGGTTGTGTAGGTCTGCAGAGGGCTGGGAAGCTGGGGAAGTGAGAAAACATGTCTGGAAGGCACTGGTGTTCAAACTCCAGACACTGTTGGGGGAGCCCCCTGAATGGCACTAACCTGGTCCAGCATGGATGGATTCATGCTCTTCTCACTTACACTTCTGCCAACGGGCTCTTAATATTGTTATGCCCGTGGGATCCTGAGCACATTCATTACAGCAGGGTCCAAGTGTTCTCTCATGCTCCTTAGTTCTTCCCATACTCTCTCGTGACCACTAACTCTCCCAGATGGTACAGTCATTGGTGATCCTGGCTTTTTCCTTACAGGCCACTGTCCTTCCAACTTTCACTTCTGTCCCCTATTCCGACATCTAGCTCTAGATTGAAACTTCGCCAGGAAAACTGGGTCACAGAGCCTTTGCCTCCTCCAGGAGCGCTCACTGTTATAGGTATAGAACATAGTTTTCAAGATCCAAAATCACATGAGACACTAATAACGATGCCCCACATTTCTCTAACACTTTAACCTTCTACTGCACAGACTTCATCTTTGCCTTTAAACATGCTCTTGATCACTGTGTCCAAAGCATGACTCCTCACTTCTTTCTAGGCCGATTTTCCCTGTGATATGATGTAAATGAATACAACCCTAGTGCAACTCTTTTTATTTTTCTGGAGTCACATTCCCCAAGATGAAGTCATTGTTTTTGCCTAGAAATCTATTTCTCTGTCCCCAACCCCAACACAAGCCTCACTGTATCTTCCCTTTCTGCCATTTCAGTCCCCTAAGCCAGACATCCCAAATCACACATTAAATAGTTAATTGAGTCGTAAAGCGCAAGTATTGTCCTCTGTTGTGTGGTTTTGGATTGCACTGCTGGGATCCTGTTTTGGCACACGGGTCTTTAATCATGTGTTTTTAATTGTAGCCTTTGTCCTGTGACATTTGGAGAGTTGATTATGTGGTGGGAAAACCCAGGGCACTTGTTTAAGAGACAAAAACATGGCATTTTAAAGCAATTGTAGTCAAGCAACTTACGCATCAGTCTACTAGCCAGGGGAGCATTAAGGACAGGAACCAAGCCTGTCTGGTTCTCGCTGTAGTTCCTCACTGGTTTCCAGTACATTATAGACTCTCAGGAAGTGTTTGCTGAATGAACAACTGAGTGAATGAATAAACCCAAGTGAAAGTTTACCAAGTAGGAAGGAGATAGTGAGATCTGCTGCACAACATTATATCTATAGTTAACAATGCTACAGTGTGTATATAAAATAAGAGTGTGTTGAGGGGAGATCTTACATTAGACATAATTTGAATTATATCCATTTTCTAGGTTAACAAGAAAAGGGGAAATACAGGGAGAATGACTCAGATTTATGGTGAGGATTTCTCCCTGAAATGGAAATTTCACTCACGTTTTAAATCAGGACAAATATTGGAACACTAGAACAGAAACAGTGGAATAGTTAGTTCTCCAAAGGAAATAACCTATAATTGGAAATGAAGAGGGGAATTTTATATTCTTCATTTTATTTTTTTAATCTTCACCCAAAGATATTTTCCATTGCCTTTTTTTGTTTGTTTTTTTGAGAGAGAGAGAGAGAGAGAGAGGGAATGGGAGGGAGAGGGAAAGACAGAGAGAGAAACATGAAAGACAGAGAGAGAGAAACATCCATCAATATGAGAGAGACACATTGATTGGTAGCCTTCTGCACAGGGACTGAGATTGAGCCTGCAACCGAGGTACATGCCCTTAAGTGGAATAGAACCTGGGCCCCTTCAGTCTGTGGGCCAATGCTCTACCCAGTGAGCCAAACCATCTAGGGCAGTAGTCGGCAAACTCATTAGTCAACAGAGCCAAATATCAACAGTACAACGATTGAAATTTCTTTTGAGAGCCAAATTTTTAAAACTTAAACTATATAGGTAAGTACAGTGTTATTCCCTTAATTAGGGTACTCCTAAGGCTTAGGAAGAGCCACACTCAAGGGGCCAAAGAGCCGCATGTGGCTCACAAACCGCAGTTTGCCGACCATGGATCTAGGGCAAGAGTTTGAGATTTTTAAATACAAGAAAAGGAATATAAAATAATAAACTAGAAACAAAAGAAAGTGCCTCTAAGAGAAAATATACTAAAACTGTGTTTATTTGACATCAGACATGAAAAATGTCTATAAAAAAATTAAAAATCCATTTGATCAATTAGCTGATGCCAAGTATCCATATGTAACATTCCTCTATAATTTTTCATTTATTGGGTTATGTACAGCACAGTTTAAGAGAGAGAAATGGAATATATTATAGGAAGATTTTGCTCTTTGTTCTTCATTCTTTGCATTATTCAATGCAAAGCTTAATATAACCTAGTTGTATCCTCAAATTGCTTATAGCCTACAAAAGGAAATAGGACATATTTATAATAACCTATTTGAAAAAGTTTAAAAAGTAACTAAAGGAGCTTACAAGGAAAATGCAATAAGAGACCTGAGGTAAGGCCATTGCAAATGGTTGAATAGTCTGTGCCTGTATCATAACTCTAGATCAGTGGTTCTCAACCTTCTGGCCCTTTAAATACAGTTCCTCATGTTGTGACCCAACCATAAAATTATTTTCGTTGCTACTTCATAACTGTAATGTTGCTACTGTTGTGAATTGTAACATAAATATCTGATATGCAGGATGGTCTTAGGCGACCGACCCCTGTGAAAGGGTTGTTCGACCGCCAAAGGGGTCGTGACCCACAGGTTGAGAACCGCTGCTCTAGATATTGGTCTGGGTGGAATCCCTTAGAATTATACTATGCAAATCCATAAACAGTTGCTTTATTTGCAGTGAGAGGAAAATCACTAGCAATCAGAGAAAGGCTTCATTGTGCGGGTAATGGAGGTAGCATTGGTACTGAGGTAGATGTTAAATGATGGTTAAAATTTTCTTAGCACAGGTGAGGGGTAATCTGGATGCTGCAAGTGGTACGAGCTAATTCCGAGAGACCAAGTATGGACTGTGTTCCAGACTCAGGTTGTCCAGTCAGACTCCAGTGGAGGTCACACATAAAGCATTAAAGGGCTGAGAAGAAAGCGTAGGATCCGTTTGAAAAATTCTAAGCATGGGCCTTACACTCTACTGAGTAACAGAAGGAGCTGTTGGAGGGCTCAGAAGAGATGTGAGTGATACAATCAAAGCAGAGTTTTAGGAAAGTAATCAGATGTAGTGAGGCCAGATAACCGCGAGTGGTGAACTAGAATCAGGGGGTCCACTTAGGAGGCCCATCTTCTACCAGTGGTTCTCAACCTTCCTAATGCCGGGACCCTTTAATACAGTTCCTCATGTTGTGGTGACCCCGTATTTCATTGTTATAAATTGAACATAAGTAAAGCATAGTGATTAATCACAAAAACAATACGTAATTATATATGTGTTTTCCAATGGTCTTAGGCAACCCCTGTAAAAGGGTCGTTTGACCCCCCAAAGGGGTCGCGACCCACAGGTTGAGAACCGCTGTATCTCTACACAGACGTGCTAGAATGATGACCTGAACTAGGGTTGGGGCCATGGAAACAGGAAAACTTGCGCCATTTTGGAGACATTGCAGTAAAAAAAAATCAACAATTCCTAGTTACTGATGGGATGTGAGGCTCGACGTTCCACGGAGGTCGTAAGGGTGACATGGAGCCTTTGGGACTAACCAGATAGTGGTGCCGTGAAAAGAAAA
This sequence comes from Myotis davidii, assembly GCF_000327345.1. Lineage (NCBI taxonomy): Eukaryota > Metazoa > Chordata > Mammalia > Chiroptera > Vespertilionidae > Myotis > Myotis davidii. The sequence continues at coordinate 964,979 of NW_006299260.1, read as the reverse complement.
TAGAAGGAGCTGTTAGTAAATATTGACCTGTGGCCAAATACGAGAGACTGGAATTCAGAGAACAGTCAGGGCTGCATTTGGGAGTCTTCTACAAGGAATTTTAATTGAGACCTTGGTAGAAGGACCGCATAGTCACCCAGAAGGCCCGGGGTGGTTGATAGTAAATAGCACAAGTTTGTAGACACTGGGTTAGCAGTTCTTATTGACTTACCCCAGCATGGTAAGAGTAGGAAATAGTTCTTATTATAATGAGGCTGGTAGAGAGATTTCCTAAAAGAAACCCAATCTGGAAGTTTCCTATAGATCTAAGCCAGAATGTAACAGATCCTAGAATTGGAGTACTGATGGGTATGAGTTGAGCAAGCTGGGTCATTGAGCGAACAGTTCCTGGGAGTGATTGGTTACCAAGTGGCAAGGATAGGACTCTTCACTAGGTATTTCCTAAGAATTTCTGGAGCTTTGGAGTTTTTGTTTTTGAGCTCTCTTTTTATAGACACATTGTAATGCCGAGGATTAGAAGGGATTAAACTTGGGTTCAAGCCTTGACTCTGAAGATTTAACTAGCTGTAAGTTCCTGAATGAGTCAATTGTCTTTTAAGCCCAAGTTTTTCACATATAACAAGGGGATAATAATACTCACCCTGCTTATTTCATGAGGTTGTTGTAAAAAGCCAGAGAATTATTATAAAAATTGTAGTTTTATTCTCTGGGAAAACAGTTGCCAGCTTTCGAGTTTCTTTTCTTTGCTAAATAATCCAGGGACAAAATAAGAAATAGATTTGTAATCTTGCTTTTCTATATTTAAATTTATAATTTTAAATTATTCATAGCTTTTACATATATCTATATACAATATATTCAGATATAGATATAGATATAAATATAGGTAGATAGATATAGGTATAGGTATAGATATAGATAGATATAGATATCTTTGCTCTTCCCTCTTGCTTTTCTAACTAAACTTTGCTTTTAAAATATCTGCTATGTATTTTGGATTTCTCTTAATGCCTCCTAGTTTTCCTTCAGGATTTAATTCTGCATTCCTAAACACCGGTTCTCTAGTTCCTAAATTTCTATGTTTGATAAATTGTCATATAACATGGTTTTTAGTATACTGCATTTAGAAAGTCTGGGAAAAATACTGTACTTCTTATCACTCGCACTATTGAATTTCATACATAGCTTAAAACCAGTGATCTGATTTGGGGAGTGATAAATAAGTACAGAGATAAGGGGGAAAATAGTGAGTAGGGAAGAAAAGAAATGCAAAAATGCACATTTATTTAGGGTTGTGGTTGAAGATAACATGAAGATACTGTCTATAATAAAAATAAATAGACAAGGAAGTACAAATATTTCACTCAAAAGTTGCAAAATCTGAAAGCTAAGTCCAAAGCTCAGTGGTCTAACACCAGCGCAGAAGAACTAAAACAAAGCCTGGCTTTCATGATTGGACAAGTACAGTAAGCGGTGCCCAGGCAAATGAACCTCCCAGATGCTTTGTCAGGATGTGGTGCCAGGATTTCTGTCTTTCTGTTGTCTGTTTGACAGGATTGAGTGAGATCTTGCTGCTGCTATTTCCTCCATTGGGAGAAACCATTGCTAGAACCTGGCAGGCAGTCCAGATACTGGCACTGCGCAATGACCAGGAAGCTGTTACTGGCTGGGCCTCTGACCAGCTTCTCCACCTGTCCCAGCTATCTCTTTTATGCTACTCCATCTCAGTCCACTTCACCTCTCTCTAAACACCACTGCCTTTGTCCTTCAAGCCCTCTCCCCTCACAACCTGTCTGCTACCTTTCCACAGCCTTGTTTGAGAAATTCAAGGCTACATCGGTTAAGAACCCTCTAACCACAAATAATAGAGAATCTATGGGATGCTTTGGGTATGAAAGCCACAGGATATCCATTCATCCTTTCTTACATGCATGAAATAGTTATTGAGTATTATTTTATGTCAGGCACTGTACTAGGTATTGAAATACGGCAGTAAGTAAAAAAGATAGACAAAGCTCCATATATTCAATAGGAGCAGACAAGCAATAAACAATAAAACATTTCAGATAATGTTCAATATTACCAGGGAGAGCATAGAGAGTGACTGATCACTGCATCTAGGAAAACATTTGTCAAGTCATTTTAGGCTGTGTAATTGAAACATACATTGTAATCTGAATCTAATTCTCTAGTCACATGAGTTTATGTAATGGGAATGAAAAGGAGGCAGAAAGCAGATATAGACCATAATCTCTCTTTTTGTCTTTTCTCTCTAGGTGGGTAACAGTTCATGTTTGCTTCATAAATGAAGCCGCTTTAAACAAATTCATATTCTGTCTGGAGTGACAGACTGCGTCTTTTCCTGTTCTTGCTACCCATGACTCTATATGGATGATTCAGAAATTGGAACAAAGTGTTTTACTGTGAAACTGGCACTGAATTAATCATCTATAAAGAAGAACTTGCATGGAGCAGGACTCTACTCTAAGGACCTGGGGGACTTGTAGTGTCATTTAGAACCTGCAACTGATGTTGGGAGAGAAAGCACGTATCCCAGACTGCACGCCCATTTTGCATGCCTCCAGAAATGTCTAATAGCTGAAAACCACATAGCTTTATTTTTTGTTACAACCTGCAGTTTGTAGTTATCTCGGTCCCTTCAAGTAGCGTTCAAGCTGGATAATTGCGGTAATAATTTTTCTTCAAAGGGATCTAGAAGAATTTTAAAGACAAAAACTCGATAGCATCAGCCACTGCACATATTCAAAGCAGAGGAGGAAAAAGTGATTGGAGTGGGTATCACGTCAGCTTCTTAGCCGCTAATGATATGGGTCTGATCTCAAGTCTCTTCCTGTTGTAAAACACGCTCACCCACATCGCAGGAGACAAAGGGGCACGGTCAGCTGGTGCTGAATTGGAACAGTGATGCCTTTGCAGCGGGGAGAGCCCCCAAAGAGTCATCGCACGAAGAAGCTATGAAAACTGAACAACAGGGCAGTCGCCGAGGAGGACATTTGTCTCCCCTGGTGCGGGCGGCCTTTTCCCTTGACCACTGTCGGGTGTATAAATCATGCTTGCAAAATATATTACAAAATGTTTATATTCTAAAACTATTACAGAGTTATAGAAAGGGACTTAGGAGAAATTGCTGAATGTGTGAAGGTCCTGTTTTTGATTTCCGCCATGGGAGAGAGTAAAAATAAATTATGATATTTAGTATGTAAGGTTAGAAAACCACAACACCCACATGCTGATATGGGTGTTGAAACTAGTTTACTTGGCTTTTTATAAGAATGCAAGGAATCAGGAAACTCTACTTATTTATAGTATAACCACCATTATCTGTTTTAAAGGATCCATTTATTTAAAATCAGGCACTCTCTATCCATTAAGGTTTATGAATTAAATAAAAAGAGAGCTTTATGTAGTTATGCATGTCAGTTTGCTATTTAAAATGTGTGACAGCGTTTGTCATATTAAGAGTGAATTTGGCAGGAATTCCCAAGATGGACGTTGCGCTTTTAAACTAGAACTTGTGAGACATCATGTGAATTTCCCTTGCCAATTTCTTTTTATGGTCAAAGAAACATCTGACTACAGTGAAAGAATGATTTCTAATGACTTATTTTGGAGAAGGTTCTCTTATTCTATCATGAGCATGCACATAAAGGAATCCAAAGCTTGCCATTATCACTTACTCCTTATAACAACATTATTGCCATGTACTCCCACCATCAGATGACCATCTCCAATGTAGTGATACAAAAGGGCATGAAAAACTGCTACTTTCCTTTGATTTCTAAAGTCTAAGAATTTCTAGTGTAGTTGGATTTTAGCTTATGTTCAAAGCTAATCCAAATACAACTTCAATACGTGGCCTTTGATCTCTTTTTGTACCAAAGAGCCCAAATGCTTTCTATGATCCCTTCCTTCTGTGGTTCCTCAAACACTAGTCATTTTTTTCTAAAATATAAGCCAGTGCTTTGGAAGCTGCATTACCTTATTTAGGCCCTCAGATATCCCGTGGTATAATCAATTAGTAATAGAACCAGAGATCAGTTTAATTGCTGAAAGGACCTGTCTCGAGCATGTGACAGGGATTGTTTTGAGAAAAATAGACATAGGTGAATGCAAGTGACGTGAGTAGGTCATAAGTAGATTGAGAAAATTGATAAGTAATAGTTCGACTTGTTTCACCAATGGTTTCAATTTTCTTAGGCATGTGGCACTGCTGTTTAATGAGCTTGAGAGTACAATAAGTGTACTTTTGTTCTCAGCTAATAGCTGGATTTTAATATTCAAGGACAGGGTCCTAATCAATGGAGTTAAAGAAACAAATTCAGCAACTTATGAAATCTGGCATAGTTGGCGAGGGGAGCTATGTTCTGCCTAATTAAATGTATTGGTTCATTGAGAGGTAGATGGATTACCAATTTTTAAAACACTGAAGTTTCATAAAATTCATGAACAATAAAAAAATGCTGAACATTATTTTAGATGGTAGCTGCTTGGGCATTAACTGTGTCATATCTGCTTTAAGATAGGAAAAAATATATATTATCTATATCTTTGCTTTGTCTTATCTGGCATATGTTTGAATATTCTTCTTTATAAATCAGTGTTTCGAAATTGCCTTTTAAAATGATCTCAAAAGTCTACCAATTCTAAATTATACCTAAAGCTTTGCACCATTTTGGTAGAACCCAAGTTTATAAAGAATTGGCTTGCACGGCCAGCATGGCCCAGTGGTTGAGTGTCAACCTATGAGTTAGGAGGTCACGGTTCGATTCTGGGTCAGGGCACATGCCCGGGTTGCAGGCTCGATCCCCAGTGTGAGGTGTGCAGGAGGCAACCAATCAATGATCCTCTCTCATCATTGATGTTTCCATCTCTCTCTCCCTCTCCTTTCCTCTCTGAGATCAATAAAAATATATTTTTTAAAAAAAGAAAGAAACTGACTTTGTGATAAACTGTTCCTGCCCAGTGATATCAAAGTGTTCCTGAATTTTGTATTATTATCTAAGGTGCTCACCACACTGCCACTTTTTAAAGAGTCAGATACAAATTGGTTGTTTTAAAATACAATAATAGATTAAGTACCCTATCCTCTTTAGAAAGGATTTAGCATGTGAAAAAATGAAAAAGCAGGTGTCCATAATGAAGTGTTTGTTTTAGTAACAAACACCTTTCATTGAGCATTAAAATACTTTGGAGAAATTTTGTGGCATATTTTGGAACTTTAATTCAATTGAAGTTAAATTTTAAAAAAATTATTCAGAATTCATGGATATTTCTTAATATTTTTCTGAAGCTAGGTTTTGGTTTCAAAATGTAATTCCAATGTAAGGCTTTTAGCCATTTCATATATATGCTTCTTTAACTAAAAATTATTTTTCCAAAAGGCAGTTTGGCATAATGGGATAAATGTTGGGAAAAACTGTAAGAAACCTCTGCTATTAACTGAAATAGGTCAATCACCTCCCTCACTGGTTCTCAGTTTTGTAATTATCTATATGATGAACTCTGAGGGCTCACATTAGATGGGAAGCCTATTGATATATGACTGACAATAGAGCTGAAACTGTCTCATGAAAAATATCCAACTCTGAATAAGCAATTTGACCATAAAAAGTCATTGCTGTTCTTGTTTGTAATGTAAATAAGGTCCATTAGTAAAAGTGAAATTCAGTCTCATGTACAGTGAATTGGATAACCATTTACACAGAGATGGCATTTGCTTTGCTTAAATGAATGTTTTGGGATCACTTCTGAAGAATGAACAGCATTACTGCATTTTAGTCGGGAAGAGATACTATAAGATGTGTGTAACATTTGGAAATGTACCAAATTATGCATTTAAATCTTCTCATTTTCTTAAAAGCTAACAGCAGAAAATGTAAGATGCTCATAAAGTTTCTTGAATGCCAAAAGGTAATTTAGAATCCATTTGGAAAGAGGAAATTCATAAATTTCATTTTAAATTGGAAAGTGGGATAAGAATTTTAAAATAAGCTAGCTTGTCTTTGAAACAATATTATTTTTACATTGGCATTAAAATATAAACATTCAGATTGAAATTCTAACTAGTTCATTTATAGTTTCAGCTCACACTCTATGGTGTAGCTGCTTTCCATGAACAAATCTGGAAATGCCCTTGTTTGTAAAGATAAAGTAATAGTACTTTCATTTCCTAACAAGCTATTGTCTTAGAAATAATCCATATTAAAATGGATTTTCATGATCCTAAAATGTTTGCGAAGCATTGTAAACTGATAACCGCCATCTCCAACTACACCCTTATGATTTTGTTTAAATAAAATTAAGATAACTGTTTAAACTAAAAACCATAGTATTTTTCAGTTACTTGATTTCTGAGCTGTAAGACTAACTAAATAACATTTTCCAATCAAAATATCTTATTCTCCTGTGTTCTAAGGGTTAATGTGTGATTATAGTGTCCCACTTGCCACAGTTTTTTAAATCGGTAGACATGAAAAGTATTCAGACATTTAGATGGATGCACAGATATATTGCTAGTTCAGTCAGATTGGAGTTTGCATATTGTAATGTAAATGTATGTCAACACTATTCTAAATAGTTTTATTATGACTGAAGTTTAATTAAATAAAAAAGGTTGTAAAATGTGATGTGTATGTGTATATACTGTATGTGTACTTTTTAAAATAGGTATATGTCCTGACCTTTTTTATACAGGTTTGAATTTGAAATTACATTATATATACATATACTTTATTGTTCTAAATAAAGAATTTTATGCACTCTCATAAATTTGCCCTGTCATTTGCTATTTTAAGGTTACCACATACATTCACAGCATGGTTCAATATTTAAGCTAAAATCAAATTTTTCTATGGAAACTTTGTCAGTAATCTAGATTTTAGTGTAATATGGACAGAAGAAATTAAGAAATCATTTTAATTCAATAATTATTTATTGGTCCCTAAAATATATGTTAATCAGGGAAGATAAAATTGAATTAACACATTGTTTGATATCAAGAAGTTTCTAACTTAGTTGGAGAGACGATATGAAAACCACTGTAGACATAAAGACACATTGAAGTAACTACCTAAGTGTAAATATGAGGTCCAATTCATGTGCTTAGGGCATGCAGGAAAGAGAAATGGACACAGAAGAGGGAAGATCATGGAGAAGTTGGTGTCTAGGCTAACACAAGGATGAAACAAATTTTCATAGAGAAGGAGAATTATGCCCAGTATTCCTGAGAGCAAGAACTTCTAAAATTCTCAGCTTATTTCCTGAAATCAAGCTAGTGTGTCCTGAGCCTATCCTACATAATAAAAGGCTAATATGCAAATTGTCCCCTTGGGAGTTCAACCAGGACACCAGGAGTTCAATCGCTCACTATGATGTGCGCTGACCACCAGGGGGCAGCACAGAACATGGCGGGTGACCAGCAGTGGCAGTGGGGCACTGAGGGAGCAAGGGAAGGATGAGGCAGGGAGGCCAGGAGGCAGGGAACCTGATCACCGGCCAGGCCTACGGACCCTACCCATGCACAAATTTCATGCACTGGGCCTCTAGTAGAGCATAATGAAACTTGTAGAAAGATAAGTTTCCTTGCCTTGAATGCTGTAACAAAGAGGGAAGACATTTTTCTTAAGGGCAATGGGAAGCCGGTATATGTTTCTAAGAGGAATGGCAAAAATCAAACACCATTATGGCTTACGTGATTTAGAGAATGAATGACCATCCTGATTAATCTTGGGTTGGTATCTGACTCTTGAGACCAAGACCCCAGCTTTGACACACTGAATTCACCCACCATTTTTTACAATTTCTTTGCTGATGCCCCCTCTTCAGCTCACCCTTTATATTAACTCCCACCAATGTAAGCCTAGCCAACTACAATAGCCTCCTAACTGATCACATGCCATGATTCAGCCTTTCCTCAATCAGTTCCTCACATTAGAATAGCTGTACAGAGAGTGAATGGAGACATATGATGATATTTTTCTCTGGTTAAAACACTTCATTGGTTTCTCATTTTCACGGTAAAACGCAAATTCATCTACATGGCTTCCAAAGCCCTCCTCAATCTATCTCCATAATATGTTTGGAGGATTGCTAATTTGTTTTTCCCTTTAAGTGATAAATAACATGAGAGCTAGAACCAAGGATACTTATACCGGTGCATTCCAAAATTAATTACAAATATTGTTTAGAACTAAAATAAATTTTAATTTGAATATTTTGTTGATTGATTAAGGTATTACATATGTGTCCTTATCCCTCCATTGGCCTCCCATACTCTCCCCCACACTCATGCCCTCACCCCACTGGTGTCTGTGTCCATTGGTTAGGCTTATATGCATGCATACAAGTCCTTTGGTTGATTTCTCTCCCTTCCCCCTGCCCTCCCCTACCTTCCTTCTGAGGTTTGACGGTCTGATCAATGTTTTTCTGTCCCTGGATCTGTTTTTGTTCATCAGTTTATGTTGTTCATTATATTCTACAAATGAGTGAGATCATGTGATAGTTATCTTTCTCTAACTGGCTTATTTCACTTAGCATAATGCTCTCCAGTTCCATCGATGCTGTTGCAAATGGTAAGAATTCCTTCTTTTTTACAGTAGCATAGTATTCCATTGTGTAGATATACCACAGTCTTTTAATCCACTCATCTGCTGATGGGCACTTAGGCTGTGAATAGATATTACCTATTGCAGCTTTTCATTATGGACACTTTGAAATACAGCTGACCCTTGAAGAACACAAGTCCACATATATATGTATTTTTTTCCATAAATATATAGTCAGCCCATATTCCCAGGTTACACATCTATGGGTTCAACCAAACATGGATTCCACTGTTGGGATCAGTGGATGCTAAGGGCCGACTGTATACATTGTTCTATGCCATTTCATATAACGGACTCTAAGCATCCACAGATTTTGCTAGAACCAATCCCCTGAGGATAGATACCAAGGGACACCTGTTTATTGGGGGTCAAAGTTACATGCAGATTTTTGACTGAGTGGTGGGGGGTCAGTGCCCCCAATGCCAGCATTATTCAAGGGTCACCTGTATGGTATATACCAAAGTAGACAGGGTAGCGTGATGAACCCCCAGTAACCATACCTACCTATCTTCCACCTCATTCAACTCCTAAATGATCTTGGTTTACCTGTCTCCCATCTATACCCTTTACTCCCTCTTTATTTTAAGGCAAATACCTAAAAATATTTTATCTGTAAATACAGTATTTATATGTTTCTCTAAGTGCTAAAAACAATTATATTTCCCTAGCCTATTCACTTGTTCATTCTCATAGTTGACTATTCATACATTGTTTTTTTTTTTTTTCACAAACTGCCCACCTCATTCTCCATTCTCACTCCTAGCTGATCATCTTGCCATTTCACCTTGAAAACTGAAAAAATAAAAGATAACTTCTAAAGATTCCTAGCCCCCAGAGGCTGATTTCCTGTGAAGCTAAAAAAGCCAAAACTCTAGGCCCTCCTCAGTTAGAGAGGTTCTTGATAGGCCCTAGGAGGGAGTCTAGCAATATGTTCACATAGTCATATGTTTTTGAAAAATCCACAGCTACTTTCGTTTATCATTAAGGTATTAGTAGGTGTTCTGGTGTGGGAATAGCTCCCAGCAACACCCGCACTGCCCGCTGTGTCAGTTCACTAGAACACCAGGACCCAAAGGTGCTTAGCCAAAGGCTGTATCATGATGCAGGGCCTATGAACCTGGCGCCAGAAGTCTGTGGGTGATGGGGGAGAAACAAGGTTTGAAAAGAGCGAGAATTTTGTGGAAAATTTTTAAAATCATCAGTTACCGCCCTAACCAGTTTGGCTCAGTGGATAGAGCATCAGCCTGAAGACTGAAGGGTCCCAGGTTCGATTCCGGTCAAGGGCATGTACATTGGTAACGGGCACATCCCCATTAGGGGGTGTGCAGGAGGCAGCTGATTGGTATTTCTCTCTCATTAATGTTTCTACTCTCTATCCCTCTCCCTTCCTCCCTGTAAAAATCAATAAAATATATTTTTTAAAAAATCATTAGTTACCTCATGTGCAAAATTTTAAGTGGAAGTGTCATGAATACCTGGCCAAAACAAAAATTATTTAGTAATGCAGAGTTTACAATCATAAACAAACCTTATTTTTTCCCCTTATGTTGAAGAAACAATATAATTTAACAAAATTGCTGTTTATGGAACAAAAAAAAATCCATATGTGAGGACACATGTTTTAGGCTTCTTAATGTATTGGTCTTGCCAAATGCATAGTGTTGTATATCCACCATTGTAGTTACATACAGAATGGCTTTAGGACAATACTCATTGTCCTAAAATAAAATCCCTTGTGCTTTGTGTATTCAACATTCCTTTCTCCCCCATTTCCCCTGAACCTCTGGAAAACACAGATTTTGTAATTGTCTTTACAGTTGTTATCTTTTCTAGAATGTCATATAATTTAAATACTATAGTATATAGCCTGTTTAGGCAGGCTTCTTTCACTTAGCAATATGTATTTAAGGTTCATCTATGTCTCTTATGGCTTGATAGCTCATTTCTTTTTCATCAATAACTAATAATTCCATTGTGTGGATGTGTCAGTTTGTTTAGCCATGCTCCTATTAAGGACATATTGGTTGCTTCCAGTTTGGGGTGATTATGAATAAACTGCTATAAAACACTTATTTTTCTGTGACCATAAGTTTTCAAATCAGTTGAGTAAATACCTAGGAGCACTAATCCTAGACTCCATGGTAAGACTGTGCCAAGATTTATAAGAAACTGCTAATCTGTCTTTGAAAGTGGATGTACCATTTTGCATTCCCAGCAGCTCTGAGTAAGAGGTCCTGATGCTCCAAGTTCTTATAGCAATTGTTATTGTCAGTTTTTTGGATTTTGGCCATTCTAATAGGCTGGTAATAGTATATCATTATTGCTTTAATTTGCAGTTTTCCTAATGACAAATGATGTTGAGCATCTTTTCATATGCTTATTTCCCATCTGTATATCTTCTTTCCTGAGATGTGGCTATTCAAATCTCTTGTCCTTTTGAATTGAGTTGTTTTCTTATTGATGAATTTTAAGAGTCCTTTGTATATTTTAGATACAAGTCGTCTGTCAGATCTGTGTTTTGCACCTATTTTCTACCAGTTTTTCATTCTCTTAGAGTTTTTCACAGAGCAGCTGCAAACATTTTTTAAAAGCCCATGTAAGAACACAGAGTATCTGCTCAATTTATTTTTTTAATCTCAGAGTAAAACTGCCTCCACACTACCTGAAATTGTTATTACTTTCATATTTTGCAACTCCTCGGGTTTTTCTTGTTAATGGAATATTTTAAACATATGCAAACTTGGACTTTCTAAAGAGTTTCTTAGTAACAAGATGGTATTCCCAGTATAATGCTGTTGGGCATAGTGACATTTTAAAGGCATTTAACATATGTATTTTAAAGACTCAAAATAAAAAGTCAAAACACATGAGAAGAAAAATGTTGGGTAAAATTTCAGACACATGCCCTGGCCGGGTGGCTCTGTTGGTGTGAATGTCCTCCCATGCAACAAAGGGTTGCAGATTCTGTTGTTTGTCGGGGCACATGCCCAGGTTATGGGTTTGATCCCTAGTTGGGAGGCAACAGATCAGTGTTTCTCTTTCACAGTAATGTTTCTCTCTCTCTTTTCCTCTCTCTAAATAATTAATTAACATACATATCCTCAGGTGAGAATTGGAAAAAATAAAATTCAGACATTATTTAACTTTCGTTTAGGAAAGATGTTTAGGAATATTTATAAAAACAACTGAGAAATTACAAACTCCTGGTTTGCACATACAAAATAGACATAAAGAATCCCTTTCTGGCCCTAGCCAGTTTTGCTCAGTTGATAGAGCATCGGCCTGCAGACTGAAGGGTCCCAGGTTTGATTCCGGACAAGGGCACATGCCCAGGTTGCAGGCTCAATCCCAAGTAGGGGGTGTGGAGGGGGCAGCCAATCAATGATTCTCTCCATCATTGATGTTTCTATCTCCCTTCCTCTCTGAAATCAATAAAAAATTGTATCCAATGTATTAGGGTTCCTTTTATATTATTTTTTTCTTTTTTTAATTTTTAATTTTTTTTTCTTTTATATTATTACTAGAGGCCCAGTGCATGAAATCCGTGCATGGGTAGGGTCCCTAGGCTGGCGGACGATCAGGGCCAATCTGTGGGGTGACCAGCGGAGTGATTGGGGGCCCCCCACTGGCACCCACTTTGGATAGCCTGGGGCCTGTGGACTGCGGGAAGCTCCTGTATTGAGTGTTTGCCCCCTGGTAGTCAGTGTGCATCATAGTGACTGGTCATTCTGCCAGTTATTCCACAGTTTGGTCAATTTGCATATTAGGCTTTTATTATATGGGATTATTATTATTATTTTAAATCATTATCTTACCAAAAATTTGTTAGGGCTCTAAGGTAGAAATACAGCTTGATCTTCATCTAATTGGCTAGCTGCTATCTCAATATCTCCTATTAAATAGTTGATCTTTCCCCATTGCTTTGAAAAAACAGCTTGCCACACACTAAACCCCCATGTGTATTTTGGCTCTATGAATAGAACTGTCAATTCTGTTTTATCTGTGACTTTGTTTCTTTTCAAGCAAGAACCCTTTGACTTCCTGTGATCTTCAAAATTGTTTTTAGTTTTGTTTCACCAACTAATGGATCTTTAATATGGGGAGGCATAAAATATCACCCTTTGAAACTATACTTTGAAAGTTAATTCCAACAAAATAACTTGGCAAGAATTAGAAATCACATTTTAAAGAGGATCCAAACAAAAGTTCTCCAAGAGACCTTTTTTAATCCATTCAGCTATGTGTCACAGGTCCAGGCACAGTGTGGGCACAAAGAATTTCAATGAATCAAATATTTCCTAACACTGGAAACAGGGCAGCATGAATGGACTTCTTATACATGAAGTACAGTAAAGACTAGTGATGACCAGATTTTCTGGATGCAACCAGCAACCTGATCAGTCACCATGTCATGATCTCTTAAACACAAGGACAGTGATGTCATGAGTTGCATTCTTGTTCTCAGTCAATACTTCAAAACCGCACAATGCAGTTAAAAACACAAATAGCAATGTAAACAATCTCTTATTCAGGTAATGTTTTTAATGGACTTTTCTCACATCAATATATTTGATATGAAATATCCCAGCTAAAGCATGAAATATCAAAGCGAATGAGAACATTAGCCTTTAAAGACTCACAAAACCTGTAAGCATCTACTTAAATTCAAAGAAGACATGTATGCATATACATGTGCAAAGATTTCAAGGTAGCTTTTGGCAATTTGACATAAACTTTCAAAATGTTAAGACTGGCTTTGAAAGGTCTCAGTAATTTACATACCCAACCTAAGTGCTCTTTGCCATCACTATACAAACGCCCATTAAAAGCAGACAAGACCTAAAAATACGAATTAGAGAGGTTTGTGTGTGGGGGGGGGGGGGGGATTTCCTTCAAAGAATTAGGCTTTTTGCCAGTGACAAATACAAGGACAATTTTCTCCATTTTTTGGCAAACATCACATGTTTTCTTGAGCTGATGGAAAAATATTCCTTGCAAACCAACCACAACATTCCCTCTTATGTATAACTAAGTAGCAAACAGATTAAACATATAATAGTGCAAATGGACCAATTAAATTTAAGAGCCTATGAACAGAAAGGCACTATGCACAGCATTGATCAAGTTTAAATAACTATATTTCAAATACCATTTTTTTAGCCCCCAATTTCGGAGGATTCTTACCTGTAACCATTTATTCTGTGGCATGAAGCTGTTTTATATTCCCAAAGTTATTACTGAAATGTCTGGGGCACTCATGCTATTGAAAATATAATTCTGTCAGCACAGTCGGGTAGAAGCATTTTTGAACTTCTATAGAAAATGGACAAAGAAGGGATATTTCCTGTGCCAATTAGCAGTTTCACTGAGCAAGAAGGAAGTGCATCTAAAGGTGCCTGAATGAGAACCCAGCAAGCTCAGTGTTTGAATGAGAACAACCCAGCAAGCTTTCTTGGGCTTTTGGCACCCACAGAGGCCACAGTAAAGAGTTCCCAGGAAGGTCATCCAATTCCAGTGAGCCAGAGAGATTATGTGGGACGGGAACCGTTATGTGGTGTGTTCCCTTCAGCACAAATGTCCCGGAGGACATTTGCCAACGCCCTGCACCACAGGGCTTATAAATATTTTCACGAGCTAAACTCGTGAATAAACCTTTTCAAATGCCAGACAAATGATGCTGCAAAAGAATGAGTTCAGTGAAACATGAGCTGTCTGACAAGTCAATAAAGTTGTGAATTTGTATTTTGAAGTAACACATGCCTCAGACATACAACTTGATTCAGATTCAGGGGATGGGTTTATGGGGACGGGTTTATTTAACTCAGGATACTTATCTGATAACTTGTCTGTGCTATAGTTATATAGCCATTTGGGAAATGACTACCTTTCCACTGTTTCAGCAAGACCTTAATTTTAATGGAGACATACAGCATTATAACATAGCTGGTGTCATTTAGATGTTTAATTAATACACTGGATTAAGCTAGAATTTTGTACTCCCTTAGATCTTAATTTGTTTAGAAATCTAGGAACAAATTATTTTTTATTTTAAAACCGTACCCTATATTTATTTACCTATGTGTAAGTTTATTTAATTTTTTTCTCTTTTTCCCTTTCTACACTCTACTGCCTTTATCAATTTAGTGTTGCTCTTCTATGAAATTAAGTTTGATGTCACCTTTTCAGGTCTGTTTGATACATATATTTCTCTTATGCCTGATGAAGGGAATGGAACTAACTCAAAAAATATATATGATGGTCCATTAAGTCTCTCAAACACTTACAAGACACAAGCGTGTTAAGAAAAAACAAGTTAACATGACACCTAAATATTTTCTCTCAGTGGTAATTCTTCTGTGGCTCAAGTGTTTAAACTCTTTACTGAGAGGTGCTATAGTGTAGCATTTAAGAATAAGAGTTATAGCCCTAGCTGTTTTGGCTCAGGGGATAGAGCGCCGGCCCGTGGACTGAAGGGTCCTGGGTTCAATTCCGGTCAAGGACACATGCCAGGGTTGCAGGCTCGATCCCCAGTAAGGGGGGCATGAGCAAAGAAGCTGTAAGGGGTTTCAAGATTCAAACCCTTACACTGTAATATCCAGAGGAAAGGAGAAAGTTCTCAGAAGAGTGTGTCCCTTTTAAATTAGTTATTTTGGCCCCAGATATGCCATAAACCAACTGTTTTAAGCCTGATTTATATGAATCAATCACAATGGCAAGTAGAGATGGATTGTCATGGTTGAGTAAAATAACCAGGGCCACCATTGGATGTGGGCATGGGGACATTTTCCCTCCAAATCCATGATTTCTATCCAATGGGTGAAACAGTCGTTGGAAAACCATCATAATATCCCTAATAAATAGTAGGTTCAAACATAAAATATTAGGATGAGCATTGTGTGATCTTAGAAGGATGCTTAAAGGAAAATGAAGGGAGTTGATGCTGGAAAGGGGATATTGAGGCCAGATCAGTGAGGGCCCTGCATAACAGTGAGGATTGCACTTTATCAGGGAGCTGCTAAAAATCTACTGAAGTTTTTTAAAGCAAGGAAATGTCATGATAAAATTATTGTTTTTCTCTTAGGTATTTTGACTACTTTAAAAAAATAATCTGGAAGCAATATCAAAAACTAAATTGGAAACATTTGAAGGAAAAAAAATATGCTCTAAGATGTTATTGTAATATTTCATGACAGCATGACAGCTTGAAGTGAGGCAAAGAGAAATAAACTTAATTGAAGAAATATTTTTCGCACAATGTCAATAAAATTTTCAAATCAGTTAACTAAGTGGTAGTAATAAATAAGAGGGAAAAGACAAAGATGACTCTGGAGTCTATAGTGTAAAATGATTTTCCACTGGAGAAATAAATTTTAAAAAAAGAAGACCCAGGATTAAGAGGAGTAAATTAGAGAAGAAGGTTAAGAAGAAAAAAACAAAAAGAATTCATCTCCGCCAAGCCAGTATTACATGAAATGTTGAAGGGTATTCAAAAGGAGGAAGAAGAAGAAAAAATATGAACAATAAAATGGCTATAAGTACATATCTATCAACAATTCAAATTAAAAATCAAAGTAAACAAATAAAAAAATCTAAAATCTAATGAACAAAATAAACTGATGAATAAAATAGAATCAGAGGTGTGGAACAGACTGACAAATCTCAGAGGAAAAGGGGGTGGGAGGCAGGAAGATATAACCAAAGGTCATATATGCACATATGCATTACCTATGGACACAGACAATAGGGTGGTGAGGGCCTGGGGCAGAGTGGGAACCAGGTGGAGGGGAGCAATGGGGAAGAAAGGGAGGCATCTCTAATACTCTCAACAATAAAGATTTTTTTTAAAAAAATAAAAATTAAAAAAAGAAGAAATCTTTCAAGGATTAAAAGAACCTTGTGGAAGAATTAGATAAAACAAACAAACGTAGAACCAATTCTTTATTAGAGACAGAAAATATAGTGGATTCTTGTTGTGCTTTGATTGCATGACATTCATCTTCCCTTCGTTAGACCACCCTGATTCTCTTTGGGGAACTATTGCTTCTCCATGGGTTATAGTCTGATGGGTATGTTTCCACTTAGCCAAGAGGCAGTTTCTGTAAGCCACGCTAAGTGACTTGGATGCTTTCTTCCTGAAGATCGAATAGTGGGCAGAGTGACAAAGGACTAGAAACAACTGGATTCATCCCAAAGGTCAGGCCTGGAAAACCAAGCTCTTTTGCCATCAAAGAGACTTTTATAATTTCCTTTGAGGCCCCCTTGGTTCCTGTAAATTTCCAAGTCCACCTCTCCAGGCTTCTTTTTGATACTATGATTTCATAACATCCTCCTAATAAATTCGTTCCCCCCACAGGGTGATCCATTGTGTCATTCTAGCCAAAAACTTTAGTTGAAGGTAGAAAGATTATGAAAGAAAGAGTAAATACTGAAACTGAGAGTATTCTTGTAAGACATACAAATTCTAGGTTTCATAAAAACTAAGATACCATTTTTTGTGAATCAGGAGCTTGAGAAGAACCAGAAAATTTTGAGGGGTTTCAGGGGGTGCCTTTTTTAACTGTTACTAAAAAAAAAATGTGAAAGGGACTAAAAATAAGTGAAAGAATTGCTTATCTTATTGAGGATAATTATTGGAGCCCAACCAAAATAATGATGCACTTTTCTTTAAGAGTGTTTAGAAATCCTGGAATGAGATTAAAGGATATAAATCAGTAGGTGATCCGGATTTAGGGATTAATGGAGTTTATAGTACTCCACTAAAGAATCAATTGAAATAAAATAGCAATCCTACAGAAAGAATATGACAGGAAAAGAAAAGAATCAATTGAATGAGAGAATGAAGTGGGTTGGTGAGTATATAAATGACATATGAACCTGGTATTCTGCCTGGGTAGGGAGCTATCTAGATCTTATATTTGGGGGATGGAGATGAAATCTGTAATAACTTCACCGATAAGAGCTGTGGCAAGGATAGGATTTTTTTTTGAACAATTCCAGTGAGAATATTTGTCCAGTGAGAATATTTGCCCTCTAGGCAGTACAGACCAAGGGAAAATCCAGCCTACAATTCAAGATATAAAATATGGTTAGAAACCCAAGTACAGTGCTGAACTGCAAGTAGAGAGAGTAATAAAATGCCATAAATGTGAATATTAGTGATATTTTCAGAAATCTGAAGGAGTTGGAACAGATTGAGGCATCATCTGATTTAACCAACGTGGAAGGTATTTATAGCATTGAAAGTGGATCTGATAAGCAGAAAATGAAGCCTAGACTCTAATAAACTAGAAGCTGATAATAAACAAATTGGGAAAAAGGAAATCCTATAATAAAAGCAAAAACCAAACTTACTCAAATGGAGGGAACAGAAGAGGTAGGAAGCTCACCGAGAGAGAGAAATTCCAGGATTCAAGATGTAGGTGTAGATAGCCATGTGAATGGTTATAGGTGAAGGTTATTAATGTAAGTAGAGCAAGGAAATGGACCTAGCATCATACACATAGAAATTAATTAAGGTTATTGGAAAACTATTAAAAGGAAGGTGAAAAAAAAGTGTCAACATCCTCAGTGAAAAAGTTATTGACAGATGAGTCAATGGTGTTGGTACAAACTGGGAGATGACAGCCTAGAGGGAAATGTTTGAAACTGAACAGCATCTAGATTAATAGTGTGAAAGAATTGTGCCAAGAAGAATTCTGCTTTTGTAGTAACTATGCCTATCCTCATTCTGCCTTTACTTTCTTTTACTGGATCTTTGGGTCAACCTTAACTTCTTGAAATGAAATAATGTCCCTGCTCATATGAGACCCACATTATCACCTTTGTCAAACAAACTTTTTTTAGACAAACAGGTTTCTTCTGCGGGATTAGTTTAATCATCAAAAGTCTTCCTCAAGGGATTAGGAGACAATGGGGGAAGACACTGAGTTTCCTGGCCTGAGAAGAAGCCACAGAGGAAGGTGGTAAATCCCTTGTAGTAGAGGCAGCAAAGGTGCTGGGCACCGAGCTTCAGGAAAGGGACAAGAGCCTTCAATGTGATGCCTGCAATGAGGATAACTAGCATCTTGAAGACATAACTCAGATGCTTCATGGGGAAAAGATGCTTTGTAAAAATCAACTTTTGTTGATTCATAGTAATAAAGAACAACATGACCTTTTGAATCAGACAAATCTTGATAAAAATATACTGCCACTTAATTGTGTAACTTTGATCAAGTTCTTTACCTCTCTGAACCTGTGTCATTATATTTATAATTGCTAACAATACTCTTTCACGACATAAATTAATCTATGTATATAAAATAAAATCAATAATTTTTTTCTCACTGGGTATGTTCAGAATGTGAGCAGGATGATGAGCACATAGTGTCTATTCATGAAATGGTAGCTGAAAGCAAAGATCTACCCAAGCCGATCTAGGTAGCTTTGTGTTTCCAATTCCGATTTCTTTTCTATCTTACCCTTATATTTTTCAAAATAATATCTAATTTACTTTTACTCATTCTTTTTTTTTTTTAACCTGACCCATTCAACCTATGGCCATATATTCAGCTGAAAATGTGCCTTCATTTGGCCCTGACTATCTCTAATGTAATTCCCTCCAGTCCACTTTATCCTACCCCACCCCTATACTTGCCCTAGCTCACCCTGTTCAAGCCCCTTGCTGTTTCTGGAACATAGCAAGTACCTTCTCTTCTCAGACTATTTGATCTTGCTCTTCGCTTCTCCTGGAATGTCCTTTCGAAGATCCTTGAATGTGTAGCTCCCTCGTTTCAATTGTGATCCTCCTGAAATGTCATATTCTCCCCATAAAGCCTTCTCTTCTCAACCTATCTAAAGGAGCAAACCTCATTCATTCCCTTTCCTTCTTTTTTCCTTTCAGAACACTTATACCAGACATTGCAGGTTTTTTTATACGTTATCATCTCCAGTAGAAGGAAAGCACCATGAAGATAGAGAATTTACCTATTTTAATGGATGTACGGTATTCCCTAGTGCCTAGAACAACACTGTACGTATAAGTAGACACTTCATAAGTATTAGTTCTAATTTATGATTCTTTTCTTGATTGGTCTAGGTCAGCCGTGGGCAAACTATGGCCTGCGGGCCGGATCCAGCCCGTTTGAAATGAATAAAACTATTGAAAAAAAAAAGACCGTACCCTTTTATGTAATGATGTTTGCTTTGAATTTATATTAGTTCACACAAACACTCCATCCATGCTTTTGTTCCGGCCCTCCAGTCCAGTTTAAGAACCCATTGTGGCCCTTGAGTCAAAAAGTTTGCCCACCCCTGGTAGATCAGATTAACTTCCAAAAGGGAACTAACCTCCTGGAACTAATAATTACAGCAAAGTTATAGGATACAAGGTGTTTTAGTCTGTTAGGGCTGCTATAACAAAACTCCATAGACTGGGTGGCTTATATACAACAGAAATTTATTTCTCATAGTTCTAGAGGCTGGACAGTTGAAGACTGAGGCACCAGCAGGTTGATTGTCAGGTGAGTGCCCACTTGCTGGTTTGTAGATGGTTGTCTTCCTCTTGTGTCCTCAAAAGGACCAAGGGAGCTCTCTGGGATCTCTTTAATAAGGGCACTAATCTCATACATTGAAGCTCTGCTCTCAGGACCTAATCATCTCCCCAAAGCCCTGCCTCCTAATCCCATCACGTTGAGAATTAGCTTTCAGCATATGAATTTTGAGGAACACAAACATTCAGTCTATATCACAAGGTTAATGTACAAAAGTCAACCACTTTTCTATGTACCAGCAATGAATAAATGGAATTTAAAAATAAAAACACAGTAACATTTACATTAGCACCCCCAAAACTTAAATACTTGGATATAAACCTAACAAAATATATACAAGATCTATATAAGGAAATACTATAAAATTCTGATAGGAAAAAAAAATTAAAAAGAACTCAATAAATGGAGAGATATCCCATGTTCACATATAGGAAGACTCAATATTGTTAAGATGTCAGTTCTTGCCCTAGCCGGTTTGGCTCACTGGATAGAGAAAGTGCTGATAAAAATTAAAGAGCTAAGTAAATAGAGACATACATCATAGTCATAGGACAGAAGACTAGACACTGTTAAGATGTTAATTCTTCCCAAATTAACCTATAGATTCAATGCAATCCCAATCAAAACCCCCCCCAAAAAAGTATTTTGTGGATACTGATAAACTGATTCTAAAGTTCATATGAAGAGAGAAAGGACCCAAATTAGCCAACTTGAAGGAGAATAATAAAGTGGGAAGATAGACAGTATTTGACTTCAAGACTTGTTATAGCTTGTCAACATATATAGTTTGACAACAAATGATGATAAAACAACTGAATACTCACATGCAGGAAATGAATCTAGACATAGATCATACACCCTTCACAAACATTAATTCAAAACAGATCACAGGCCTCAATGTAAAGTGCAAAACTATAAAAGTCTTAGAAGATAACATAGATTAAAAACCTAGGTGTTCTAGCCTGTTTGGCTCAGTGGATAGAGCATCAGCCTGCAGACTGAAGGGTCCCAGGTTTGATTCTGGTCAAGGGATCCTTGGTTGCAGGCTCCCCCTGGCCCGGGCTCTGGTCAGGGCGTGTGAAGGAGGCAACCAATCAATGTTTCTCTCACATTGATATTTCTCTCTGTCTTTCATCTCCTCTCTCAGGTGAGGATTGAAAAAAAAAACAAAAAACCTAGGTGATCTTGGGCATTGCAATAATTTTTTAAACCCAACACCAAAGACATAATCCATGAAGAAAATAATTAATAAGCTCAGCTTTATTAAAATTAACTTCTGATATGTGAAGGACAATGTCAAGAGAATAAAAAGACAAGCCATAGACTTGGAGAAAATATTTGCAAAAGACATATATGATAAAGGATTGTTATTCAAAATATACAAAAAAGGCTTAAAATTCAACAATAAGGAAATGTACTAGATTTAAAAATGGGCTGAGACATTAACAGACACTTCACCAAATAATATATATAAAAGGCAAATAAGCATATGGAAAGATGTCCCAATCATAGTTATCTGTTACATGAAAATTAAAACAACAATGAGATACCCCTCTACACTTATTAGAATGACCAAAATCCAGAACACTCACACCACCAAATGCTGGAGAGGATGTGAAGCATTAAGAACTCCCATTCATTCCTGGTGGGAATGCAAAAAGGTACAACCACTTTGGAAGATAGTTTGACAGTTTCTTACAAAACTAAACATACTTTTACCATACAATACAGCAATCACATTCCTTGGTATCTACCCAAAGGAATTGAAAACCTATGTTCATACAAAAACCTATACATGGATGTTTATAGCAGCTTATTCATAACTGCTGTCTTAGAAGCAGCCAAGATGTCTTCTGGTAGGTGACTGGATAAACTGTGGTACAACCAGACAATGGTGTATTATTCAGCACTAAAAAGACATAAGCTACCAAGCCAGAAAAAGTTGTAGAGAAGAGTTAAATGCATATTACTAAGTGAAAGAAGCCAATCTGAAAAGGCTATCTGACTGTATCATTATAACTATATGATATTATGGAAAAAGAAAAAAACTATAGAGACAGTGAAAAGATCACTGGGATTAGTGGGCTGCCATGGATTAGTGGGAAGGGAGTGATGAATAAGCAGAGCACACAGGACTTTTAGGGCAATGAAACTACTCTTTATGATGCTATGATTATATACACGTTATTATAAATTTGTCTAAATACATAGACTGTAAAACACCAAGAGTGAATCCCACTGTAAACTATAGACTTTGGATGATAACGGTGTGCCAATCAGTTGTAACAAATGTACTACTCTGGTGAGGAATGTTTACAATAAGGGATATTGCATGTGTGGGGGAAGTGAGTATATGGAAAATCTCTGTGCCTTCTGTTCAGTATTGCTGTAAACCGAAACTGCTCTAAAATAAGGTTTATTAAAAATCAACAAAAACAGCAGGCTAAAATATTCAGGAAATATATTTTTTTTATTTAATAAGAAATTGGATCTTGGAGATCAGAATGACTCTCTAACTTTATAACAGTGACTAAAAAATCACTAGAGAAGTTGAAAATAGTTTTACACTTTCTAAAGATCAAATTTAAGTGACCTATTTCCAAATGCTCACATTTTTGATACAATGACTTGGACATTTCCAATCCTTAGGATTATGCAATACTTGGCATACTCGTACTCCTCAGAGAGTTCTTGCTAACGTACAAGAGTTTTCCACTGCAAAGTTTTAGGAGTAATCTAAATTATTCAGCTGGATGGATATCATAGACTGGAAAACAAAATTGGTACAACTCTCAAATACTAGTTGACAAAACATGATCATTACAAGGAAGAAGTGAACTCAATAATTCTCAAAACTACTACTAGCACACATTTATTCATCAATTACTTTGTGGCAAATAGTATGCTGAGTATTCCATATGTTTTATTTAAATATCCAACAATTTAGGTGATAACTACTATTATCATCTCCACTTTACAGATGAGGAATAACAAAGTTAAGTTTTTGTTTATACTCTTGTGACTAGTAAGTGAGTATACTGGGCTGAAGAGTGTTCCTCCATATTTCATGTCCGCTCAGATTCTCAGAACATGACCTTAATTGTAAATAGGATCTTTGCAGATAAAATTTTAGAAGAAGATCATGCAAAGACACAGGGAAGAAAGACATATGACAGACAACAGAGGTGGAGATGGGAGCAATGCATCGTCCACAAGCAGAGAAACATCGAGGATTGCTGGAGGCATCAGAAACTAGGAAAGATTCTCCCTCAGAACCTCCAGAGGGAACCGACTCTAACAGTTTGATATTAGATTTCTGTCCTCTAGAATGGTGAAAATATAAATTTCTGAGTTTTAAGCCACCTACTTTGTGGTAAGTTGTTACAGCAGCTTTAGGAATATAATACACTAAAGAACTACCTTAAACCAGGTCTCCATTTAAAGGCTAAGCATTTATTCATTTTATTGTGTTACTTTCAGAAGGTCTTGACAAGTGTCTGTTATAGCACTAATCACTCTTTACAGCAATTATCTCTAACTTCGGGTACAGAAATAATCTTATTCATCTTTTTACCCCCAGGCCTTGAGTGCATATAACTGGCTGTAAAAAAAATAAGAATATCCATTACTATAAACAGACAAATTCTTCCTATGTAGTTTGCCCATGTCTTACAAATAAGAGGCAAATGTTTTGGTTACTATCATCAACAATGAAGAATATAGTAAGCATAATTATGTTGTTACATATATTTCTATAGGTTATGAGTTTATTATTTTTTAGTTAATTCTTCATTCTTAAAGTCATGTTTTGACTGAATGATCTTACGTTTGGATTTTTATTTTATTCTTTAGATCACTTCTTATTAGCCTTGTTATAGTAAGAATTTAAAGCAGGTACTTCATAACAATGCAATGAAATAAACTAACAAAATATTTGCATGCAAAAATGGAACAAAGCACAGAAAAAAGTTAACAAAAGCAGAAGCAGATTTGAATAAAAAAATCAATAAAGTAAATTTTCCACTTTGTTAGAAATGGGCTACAAATTTGACTCTAAATATTGTAAGAGGAATGCTAGAAGAAAAAGATACGTTCATATATATAATGGAATATTACTTGGCCATAAAAAATAATTGAATTATTTTACAATAATTTATCGTAATAATTAAATTATTACAGCATGGATGGACTAAAAGGGATTATGCTCAGTAAAATAAGTCAGTCAGAGAAAGACAAATACTAGATGATTTCACTTATATGTGGAATCTAAAAAACAAAATAAATGAACAATCAAAATTGAAATAGACTCATAGATATAGAGAGAAAACTAGTGGTTGCCAGAGGGAAGAGGGTTTGGGAGACTGAGTAATAGAAGTGAAGGGATTAAAAATTACACATTAGCAGCTACAAAATAGTACAGCATAGAGAATCCTATCTAATAAAAGGGTAATATGCAAATTAGTTGTCACTCCGTCACTCTGTCACAAAGATGGCCGCGCCCATAGCCACAAGATGGCAGTGCCCAGTCCCCTCAGCCCCACCACTGAAGGCCTGTTGGCCAGGCAGGTGGCGGGGGAGGCAGGTGGAGGGAGCCAGGGGCGGAGCCAGTGATCAGAGGGGCCTGGACAGGGGTGGAGCCAGCGATGGGAGTGAACTACAGAGGAAACACCTTTTCTGACCGCTCATTGGCTAAGCTCCCTGTATGCCACTGGTAATATTCTTAGTAACTTGGGTAATAAGAATTCAAGAAGGTGATCTAGGGTTTTTCACCACACTCCTGGAGAAAAAAAGGAAGGTCCACTGCTGGAAGGCTCAGAAATGTCATATCCTATGAAAGACACATCTTGAAAGTGTCTAAAGAAAGTTGTCATTTTTTCATGGTGAAGGGACTGGAGTCCGTGTTGATGAACACACCTTGGTGGCTGTGGTGACTGGCAGTGGCTGCAGCAGCAGGGTGATGGGGCTGTTGCCTTTCCTTGATCAGCCAGGTCGCCCCCCACAACGGGAGGCCAGACTGAGGGACCATCCCCCCCCCCGCACAAATTTCATGCACCAGGCTCCTAGTGTGTTATATAATTCTGTTTATATTGGTTTGTTTATATAATCTAATAGATATAGATATAGATATAGATATAGATATAGATAGATATAGATATAGATATAGATATAGATATAGATATAGATATAGATATAGATATAGATATAGATATATAGAGAGAGAGAGAGAAAGTCCTCAAGTTAAAACACTAAAACACACCGGTTTCGAAAACCACAGCCTCCTAGCTCACAAGTCAATGTGCCACTGAGCCACACCAGCCAGACTCACAGAAGTCTGTTTTTAATTGGCAAACACGCTAAGCTAATTCCTGCCCAGTCCCTTAATAATTGCTTCTACCCAATAAGTTCTTTTACCTGTTTTTTGTAGGCTCTCTCTTTCCCATCATTCAAATCTCAGCTTACAGTGCATGTAAAAAATTATTTTCCTGTTCTTTCTTGTCTCTTGCTCATACCTCTCCCCATTATATCTGTTTTATTCTCTTCATTAGTTCTTGTTACTATTTGAATTTATTACTTAACTGTTGTCTGCTTTACTAGAATTTAAGTGTTAGAGATCTGAGACTTCGTTTTGTTTATAGGTATATCTCTGGTACACAGAACAGTTTCTGGCACCTATCAGGTGCTTGAGTAATATTTATTGAAACAATTAATGATGTCTAGGATGCTTTCTAGACAAAATAGCCTTTCTTATGGAGTGTTTTCTTAGGGCTGTACGTGGTAGAGACTTCAATATAATTTGAGGTACTGATATAGAACATTCAGTCATTTCTCAGGCAGTCATGAGATAAAATGGGATGGTTTTCCACCTTTTGAAAGTGCCACTTGTTCATTTTTCTTTTCTTTATAAGTTCTCCCTTCTTAAAGATACATGACAGCGTATGCTGTGGGAAAAGGGGGTTGTAAACTAAAGCTTAGGAGGACTGATATTCTAGCTGAACCATTTGAGGCTAAAATAAGTTCTGAGAAATTTATCCCAAGTTGGGGATGGAGATGATGGTTGTGATGATGATGATGATGATGATGGGGTAGAGGCAGATTCAGACTTGCTGATGTTTTAGCAAGTGAACTGAAGTAGATTTTGTAGTCTGAAAGATAGTTGACAGTGTGGCAGTGTTCAGTGTTCCCAGGCAAAAGGGAACGGGACTTAATTCCTGGGCAAACCTTTCATGGGACTGGGTAATGATCAAGACTGTTAAAATCTGAGTAGGGAATGCCAGTCAGAATGTCTATGACCTGTAGTTTTTGGTATCTACCTTTCTTCTTTCTTCTGAAATAATTATAGGTTTATAGGAAGTTGCAAAAAAATTTAAAAAGTTCATGGAGGTCCTATGTACCCTTCAAGCTTTTCTCATTGTATAACTAGAAGTACCTTTCTGTTTCTCCAGTTAAATTTAGTTTTTCCTTGAAATGGTAACTATAATGCCAAACCTCAAAGTTAGCCCTCCCCGCTTTTGAGCTTTTTTTCGTGAGCTCAAGAGAACATATCTCCTTAGGTTTGTGTGTTGACTGATTCTGGTGGGCTGGTAGACCTAACAGACTCCTAAGATAAGCAATACAGGATGTTTCTAGAGGTAGGAGTACACTATTTATTCACTAACATCTCTTTTAATACTCTTGCAGTCTAAATTTAAAAATAAGGTATATTAGTCATATACTTTTAGAAATAAATATATACAAAAACTAACTGCCAAAAGCTGGTCCATTGTTGCTGCCTGACACAGTCGCTGCAGGGAAGAAACGTCTGCACAGCATATGTTTCAAGGGACCTGGTGTATATGGCATACTGTTCTTAATATGTTTGCTTCCCCTCTTAACGCTATGTGTTTTAAACAGGACCACTTCCCCGAGAAAGGTTACTTCCCCAGGTGAGGCTTTTTCCCTGGAGTTAGGGAGGGAATAAAACCCCTTAAGGAAGTGCCAGGCAGGTAATTAATCACTTTAACTACAAACAATCACGCTTAAGCTACATAATCTTTACTTAGGATACTCTCCTTCAATTAGCTTAATAGAACAATAGAGTAACCTTGGAATGGAGATAAGAAATGCCCTAACCTTTGAAATAGAATTGATAGGATTAAAATCAACTGGTATAAATACAGATGTAATAAGACAATAAAGCAGAACTTGGCTGGAGATCCGGGCTAGAGAACCTAGCTATGATGATCAACTGAATGCTGCCTCCGTGTCATCCTTCTTCGTGGACTCCGTCCACACCTTTGGGAACCCCTGGACCTGCTGGGGTTGGACCCCAACAAGTAACCACAGAAAGGCAATCTATACTAATAAATGGATGGCAGGAGAGTTGGCTGATAAGAAGGACCGTGATGTGTCACCTTCCAAGGAGGAAGGAAGTGATCTCGGCCACCTGACAGAGAAAGGGATAGAGACCGGGATCGGAAATCTCCCCCTCCTAAAGATAGACAGCGGCATCGGTCAAGGGACAGGCGTCGAGGGGGCAGCCAGCGGTCTCGCTCCGGTTCCCGGTCCAAGTCTATGGAAAGAGAAGGACGGCACCGGCACCGAGAGCGAGATAAGGAGCGGGATTGGAGTAAGAAGGACCAAGTTCAGGACAAGGATGGGCACAGACGGGACAAGGACCAGAAACGATCCAGTTTATCTCCTGGACGAGGAAAAGATTTTAAATCTCAGAAAGACAGAGACTCTAAGAAGGATGACGAGGATGAACATGGTGATGAGAAGCCTACGGCCCAGCCATTATCCCTAGAGGAACTTCTGGCCAAGAAAAAGGCTGAGGAAGAAGCTGAGGCTAAGCCCAAGTTCCGGCCCAAAGGAGAACGAGAGGCGGAAGC
>NW_006299260.1:930998-936899 GCF_000327345.1 Myotis davidii | reverse complement strand
AGAAGATGCTTGAAGAAGAGAGGGAGAAAAGGAAACAGTTTGGAGACTTGGGCAGGAAAATGTTGGAAGACCCTCAGGAGCGAGAATGACGGGAACGCAGGGAGAGGATGGAACGGGAGACCAATGGAAATGAGGGTGAGGAAGGGCGGCAGAAGATCCGAGAGGAGAAGGGTAAGAGCAAGGAACTGCATGCCATTAAGGAGCGTTACCTGGGTGGCATTAAGAAGCAGCGCCGAACGAGGCATCTCAATGACCGCAAGTTTGTCTTTGAGTGGGATGCATCTGAGGACACATCTATCGACTACAACCCACGGTACAAAGAACCGCACCAAATGCAGTTGTTGGTGCGAGGCTTCATTGCAGGCATCAACTTAAAGCAGCAGAAAGGAGAACAGTCACGTTTCTATGGAGACCTAATAGAGAAGAGGAGGACACTGGAAGAAAAGGAGCAAGAGGAGGCAAGACTCCGAAAACTTCGTAAGAAGGAAGCCGAGCAGCGCTGGGATGATCGCCATTGGTCCCAGAAGAAGTTAGATGAGATGACGGACAGGGACTGGCGGATCTTCCGTGAGGACTACAGCATTACCACCAAGGGTGGCAAGATCCCTAATCCCATCCCATCATGGAAAGACTCATCTCTGCCCCCACACATCTTGGAGGTCATTGATAAGTGTGGCTACAAGGAACCAACACTTATCCAGCGTCAGGCAATTCCCATTGGGCTACAGAATCGTGACATCATTGGTGTGGCTGAGACTGGCAGTGGCAAGACAGCAGCCTTCCTCATTCCGTTGCTGGTCTGGATGACTACTCTTCCCAAAATTGACAGGATCGAAGAGTCAGACCAGGGCCCTTATGCTATCATCCTGGCCCCCACCCGTGAGTTGGCTCAGCAGATTGAGGAAGAAACCATCAAGTTTGGGAAGCCACTAGGCATCTGCACTGTGGCTGTCATCGGCGGCATCTCCAGAGAAGACCAGGGCTTCAGGCTGCGCATGGGTTGTGAAATTGTGATTGCTACCCCAGGACGTCTGTTTGATGTGCTGGAAAACCACTATCTGGTGCTGAGCCGCTGTACCTATGTGGTTCTGGATGAGGCAGATAGGATGATTGACATGGGTTTTGAGCCAGATGTCCAGAAGATCCTGGAGCACATGCCTGTCACCCACCAGAAGCCAGACACGGATGAGGCTGAGGACCCTGAGAAGATGTTGGCCAACTTTGAGTCAGGAAAACATAATACCGCCAAACAGTCATGTTCACGGCCACCATGCCCCCAGCTGTGGAGCGTCTGGCACGGAGCTATCTTCGGGGACCTGCTATGGTGTACATGGGTTCTGCAGGCAAGCCCCATGAACGTGTGGAACAGAAGGTCTTCCTCATGTCAGAGTCAGAGAAGAGGAAAAAGCTGCTGGCGATCTTGGAGCAAGGCTTTGACCTGCCCATCATCATTTTCGTCAACCAGAAGAAGGGCTGTGATGTTTTGGTCAAATCCCTGGAGAAGATGGGGTACAATGCTTGTACATTGCATGGTGGAAAAGGCCAGGAGCAGCGAGAATTGGCACTGTCTAACCTCAAGGCTGGGGCCAAGGACATTTTGGTGGCTACAGATGTGACAGGTCATGGTATCAACATCCAAGATGTGTCTATGGTGGTCAACTATGATATGGCCAATAGAGTTTATTTACATAGGGGTTTTCTCATCTTCTTGTATCTCTATGTTTATGTCTTTTGACAATTTGGGTTGTGTGGGGTGGCCATCACCTTCCTCACCAAAGAGGACTCTGCTGTGTTCTGTGAGCTGAAGCAAGCCATCCTGGAGAGCCCGGTGTCTTCCTGCCCCCCAGAGCTAGCCAACCACCCAGATGCCCAGCACAAACCAGGCACCATCCTCACCAAGAAGCGCCGGGAAGAGACCATCTTTGCCTGACACAGCACTCTTCCCACCAGCTTCAAGGAAGGCTCTGAAGCCTGTTCTTCAGGACCCTCACATCTCCCTTTCCAGGTCCTCACTCTTACGGGGCCTTAGGAAAAATTCAGACTCCTTGGCTAGACCCTCAGATTTGAAGGCCTGAGCATGGGCTGCAAAGGAGGGAAGCTGCTGCAGGAGACAGGGAGAACAAATTACCACAGGTTTGGGCCCAGCTCTGCCCCTCTGGCTGACATGGGGATTGCCAGTGTCAGAGCCACCCAATGGCTTTGCCTCCCAGGCTGCTGGGAGAGTTTCTTCGCACAGACCTGACTGCATAAACTGCAGCAACAGTGTTGCCTTCGATGACCCAGGGGATCGGCACTGTGAGGATTATGAACCTTGGACTCATTGTCATTTTGATAGCATTTGCCCTTTTGTATTATAAAACAAGGTGAGAGCCCTGTGCCAAGGGGTGCTGTGCACCCAAGCCTCCCTCACCCAGGGAAGATTTTTAGATGTGGGTCAGGGTGAGCCGGCTGTGTCCATCTTGAAGTCACTGGGTAAAATTTCTGTTCTCTATTCTCTGAAAAGATGAGTTTGTATGTTCTGAGAATAAATACATGAATATTAAAAAAACAAAAAAACACCAATTTCTCAGGAGGTGTTTATAATAAGGGACTCCTGCCCTGGCCAGTCCAGTGTTGATCAGTGATTAGAGCACTGGCCCACAATCCAAAGGCTGGGGGTTCAATTCCAGTCAAGGGCATGTAACTGGGTTGCAGATTCCCTGCCCCAGTTGGGGTATGTATGGGAAGCAACCAATTGATGTAGGTCTCTCACATCAATGTTTGTCCTTCTTTCTCCTCTATCCTCCTCCCTCCTCACCTCCACTTTCTCTGAAATCAATGGAAACAATATCCTCCAGTGAGGATTAACAAAAAAATTTAATTAATTTAATGTTTTTTTAAATAATTGACTACTGGCTGGAGGCCAGGAAGATTTCTCCTATGCCTCTACATATTAAAGGGAATTTCATGCATTGGATCTGAGTTGTGCTGTCTTGTTGGGGAATAAGATGCTGTCATCTCAAGTACACAGATTTCAAAGTCATACAAAACTGGGCTCGAATTCTGGCTCTACCACTTACCAATTGTATGATCTTGGGGAAGTTCTTGAATTGGTTCTATTTTTATTAACTAGGGCAATTAAAAGTTATCTCATGCAGCTCTTATGGGACTTAAAAGTAGATATGTAAAACATTTGGCAGGGAGGAGATGCTCCTCACTAGTTAGTTCCCTTTTCCTAATAAATTATCATCTTTCACAACTGACCCCAAAGCAATTCTTTATTTGGAAATTGCTTATCAACCTTTCCTGCTACAGATCTAAATTGATATTCATTTTTAGCAATGCACAAGCTATGAGTTGTAATTTTATATTTACACTTGAGGCCTGGTGTGCAAATTTGTGCACAGGTGGGGTTCCTCAGCCTGGCTGGTGATCAGGGCCTATCGGGGCATCTTGCCCAGTCCCTATAGGGGCTGGCTGGGCAGGGAGAGGGGCCACGGGAAGGTGGCTGGCCACGGGAGATTGGCTGTGGGAGTTCACTGACCACCAGGGCACAGCTCCTGTGTTGAGTGTCTTCCCCCTGGTGGTCAGTGCGCATCTTAGCAACCGGTCAACCAGTCGTTCAGCTGACAGGTGGTAAGGGTCACTTAGGCTTTTATATATATGGATTAGAGGCCTGGTGCATGAAATTCATGCATTTGGGGGGTTCCTCAGCCCTCTTGCAGTCCAGGACCTGTTGGGGGATGTCCTACTGACGGGCTTAAGCATGGGGAGTGAGCTTAAGCCGTCAGTCGGATATCCTTAGCGCTGCCATGGAAATGGGAGAGGCTCCTGCCACCACCGCTGCACTCACGAGCCATGAGCCTGGCTTCTGGCTGAGTGGAACTTCCCTGCCGGAGCACACTGACCACCAGGCAGCAGCTCCTGCCTTGAGCATTTGCCCCCTGGTGGTCAGTATCATAGCATCCAGTTGTTCTGCCATTAGGTCAATTTGCATATTACCCTTTTACAATATAGGATAGTCATATACACACGAGTTTATCTTTAGCACTGTGGCATGTATACACATTTAAGTTATATATATATTCTATTTACTAGTAAAATAACTTAAAAAGAAGAAAGCCTCAAAAGTAGCATATTTCAAAAGTGTGAGCAATTGTGCTCTCCATTCTACTTAATTAATAAACACAGGCCTCAGACTAAATTTGAGATGGGAGATTGGATGCTGCTGTTTAACCCTCAAAATCTGCCTTGATTTCTATCTGTACAAGTGTCTCACGATAATGAGTGTGTGAAAATAGCATGTGTTAACAATCATGGCCCCTAAACCAAAGCCAACTGTTTCATCTAGTGCTCATCTGGGAAGCCAGACATTCATTCTAATTTTGTAGGAAAAACTAGCTGCATTGGACTATGGTGAGACAGCTGATTCTCAGAAATCGAGAAGCAGATTTTAAACATACTTTGTACAGAAGGTAAGATTTCAATTTATATCCTACTAGAGGCCCAATGCACAAAATTTATGCATGGGTGCAGTCCCTTGGCCTGGCCAAAAATTGAAGTGCAAGGATCTGGCATGCAAGGGCAGGTCCCAGCTGACCTCTGGGCCCTGGGCAGCACCTGGGCCTCCGGGCCCCTACATGCCCCCCTCTACCTGAGTCACGGCACCCAAGTCCCCACACGGAGGTGTGGTGAGAATGGCCAGACACCGCAGGCTGGAGCGCAGCATGGGCCTCTGGGCTGCCCAGCAGCACTGTGTGGAAGCCAGGTGGGTAGCGCAGTCTCTCCGGGCTGGCCTCACAGACCAGCTCCTTCACAAAGCCACGGGGAGCAAGACCGACCCCTGCGGTCCCGGTGGCTGCCACCTGGCTCACCTGGAAGAGGCTGCACAGGTGTGGGGCGGGCTCCTCGCGGGCACCCAGCACTTGAGCACAGGCTTCCCCAGTGTGCAAATCCTGGCGTCCCGGGGGAGGGTAGCAGGGGAAGTGAGAGTGAGCTCAGTGGATGCCCCACATTCTCACTGCACCCCCGTCCCTGTCACCCCAACCCCAGGTAGCCAGTGAGAAGTCGCAGCCCCCCATCCAGGCACTGAGGGAGGTTGGTCTCTGCCACCCAGCCCCAGTTCCTCAGCCCAGCCCGGGACCTGCTGGCCACTGGTCACCATCTGTGGAGTGATCCACAAGGTGATCAGGCCCCCACTCGCACCCACCTTGGCCTGGTACTGCCTGCTCACCTGCTCCACCATCCCACCATGTTCCCGTTCTCGTCGTGGCCCATCAGGGCTAGCAATACCTCCGCTGCCACCCACTGCCAGTGCCACATCTCTGATGCCTGCTATATTCCACACCACCCTCTGGTGGTCAGCGCATGTCATAGTGAGTGGTCAAACTCCCGGACAAACAATTTGCATATTAGGCTTTTATATATATATAGACTAGAGGCCTGATGCATGAATTTGTGCATGGGTGGGGTGCCTCTGGGTGGCCTGCAGGGATCGAACTGAAATCCACAGTCCAAGCCACCTGCAGCTCCTACCTGCTTCTCCCACTCATCCCAGCCCCACTCTGCCTGCTGTGGGCTCGCTCCCAATCAGTCACTCGCCAGCCATGAGCTCTGTGTCTGGCACTCTCCCAAAGGGACTGGCCAAAGGGATCGAGCTGAAACTGGCTCTCCAACATCCCCTGAGGGGTCCCAGATTGTGAGAGGGTGCTGGCCAGGCTAAGGAACCCCACCAGTGCGCGATCGTTGCTGGGGAGGGGCCGCGGGAGGGCGTGAGGGCATGTCCGGCCTATCTTGCTCAGTCCTGATTGGCCGGACCCCAGCAGCAAGCTAACCTACTGGTCAGAGAATCTGCCCCCAGGTGGTCAGTGCACATCATAACAACTGGTTGTCTGCCCCCTCGTGGCCAGTTCATGTCATAGC
>NW_006299260.1:895803-930818 GCF_000327345.1 Myotis davidii | reverse complement strand
AGATCAATCAAAGGACTTGTATGCATGCATGCATATAAGCCTAACCAATGGACACAGATAACAGGGCAGTGAGAGCATGAGTGGGAGGTTTAGGGAGTAATGGGGTGATAAGGACACATATGTAATACCTTAATCAATAAAGAAATTTTTTAAAAAATTGAAACTAAAAAAAAAGGTAAGGTTTGGTAAACAGTAAAGGATTATCAGTTTAGAGGAATTACCTTCAGCTGTTCAGCCAGCAGCAGGTAATAATATGCAGATTTTCAGCCTTGCTGAATATCATAAAGTCCATCAGCCTTCTGGGGACTTTTCACATTTATTATGACCTGCTGGTCTTAGCCTCCAGCAGTCTAGGATTTTAGTAGTCTTGCTGGCCATGTAAAACCAAGCATTCATACCTATATTATTTCTGTGTTCATGATTTAAGAATCCTTCAGCTCTGGTTCTCCTTTCCTAGCCAGAGGTTAGACCAGCTGTGGGCAAACTACGGCCTGCGGGCCGGATCCGGCCCATTTGAAATGAATAAAACTATTGAAAAAAAAGACCGTACCCTTTTATGTAATGATGTTTACTTTGAATTTATATTAGTTCACACAAACACTCCATCCATGCTTTTGTTCCGGCCCTCCGGTCCAGTTTAAGAACCCCTTGTGGCCCTCGAGTCAAAAAGTTTGCCCACTCCTGGGTTAGACTCTCCAAAGAATTTTCTCTAGTTTCCTGTCTCCTCTCAACAGGAATCAAGAAAACTCACTACAAATTCCTTTCTCCATATTGTTGGACTGCCTCAGCCTTAGAGGGCTACAGATAAAAGAATACTAGCTTGAGGTCAGGAGGTCTGAGACCTAGTTCTACCTCCTCTAGTAATTTTCAGCCTCTTGCAACATGCCTCATCTTCTCTCTCTGGGCCTCAGTCCTTTCATATCTGCAAAGCTGATCTCTATAATGACATGTTGATGAATAGTTTTTGGATTTATATTCTACTTATTTTATGCTCTTCCCAGATCTTGAAGACAGAACCATGGTCTCCTCTATTCCTTAAGGACTTCAGATTGGATTTCATCTCTTTCACATGATGAAAATGTTTCCTTCTTTCCAACATTGAAAGTTTTTAATCCCAAAATGGGACTAATTTAATAGTTTTAGCCCATCTTTGATTAAAAAGAATTCACTGTGTTCCTATTTTATATTCATATCTGAAAAATATGCTAACAATATTTTTTTAAAAAACTGTCTCTCAATTGCTTAAATGGTAAACAAGTCAGGAACAACTTGTAAATCTTAGGTTGATTTTTTTTTCTAAAGGGTCTGGTGATAAATTAATATATTACATTTTAAAAGGCTGGGATTTTATTTCTGAAGATTGGCAAATGGTCATGACTAATTATGACAGAAACCATCCATTGCCAACACGCTTCCATCCCCCCTCCTCTTCTTCCCTACTAATAGAATGCTCAGTAGATATGCCAAGGTGGTCCCACTGAAAGTTGGTCCCTGTCCAACTTCCAGGCAATAACAGAAGTCATCTGAATTAACTACAGTAATGCCATCCATTTTCCCCTTCCCTGACCCTGCATTGATTTATCTCTGGGAAATCATGTGACCCAGTTCTAACCAAGGTGATATAAGGAAGATCTGGTGGATAGAAGTTTCTGGGAAATTTTGCTCTCTTGGTTAAAAATAAATAAAAAGACAGCCTCAATCAGAGCCCTCTTTTATTTATGCTCCTCTGGGCATGCCTGTAGAGTAGCTCTACTACAACCTCAATGTACTGTAACCATGTTGTGACTCTAAGGCAATAAAGAACAGAAGCTAACATGCCCATGATGGTCCGTGCTGACATCAGTGAACTGCCTCACCAGGCTTGAGCTACCTACTTCTTGACTTGACTTCTTGTGTGAGACAAAGGAACCTCTATTTGTTTTAGCCACTCTAGATTTGCTTTATGTTTCTTGTCACTGAATGTACTCCTAAATGATACATAACCAACATAGACACTTCCCTAACCATGATAATAAGGCTGTCTTCTGAGAATCCCCAGATCTTGGAATGATTAGATTAAGATATTTAAAGGTCAAAACTCCACCAATTCAGTGCTTGACACAATTAGTTGCAATTATGAGAAGAAAGCAAGAATGTATGGTTTTGGTAACTCGGGTAGGAAGAAGAAGTCTTACTAGCCTGCTAAGTTGTGGAAGTTTTAATCAGACTGCAAGCATATCTCTGACCTTCAGTTATTGTATAAAAGTAAACGTTAGATCATTTTAAGGATATCGATGGTATTAGTAATGATAATAATATTAACTAACTTTCATTAGCTGACTAAGCAGTAAGCATTTTGCTAAGCTCTTTACAACCATTGTTTCAATTCTCAAAAATCTATAAAGTAAGTACTACTATGCCCATTTTGTAGACAAAGAAACAGGTTGAAATGGGTTCAGTGACCTGTCAAAATTCACACAGTAAGGTAAGTGGTGGATCTCAACCCAAGGTCTTTGAATTACTAGACTAATTCAACATAACTAGTCATATACTTTGTTCCTATTTTTTCTAATTTTGAAATAGCTTCAACTCATAAAAAATTTAAGTACAATACAAATATTTTTTTTCTAAACTATTTTAGAATAAGTTGTCAGCGTGATGCCCTGAATAGTGTATTTTCAAAAGATACCTATGAGTCTAGCCGGTGTGGTTCAGTGGTTGAGTATAGACCATGAACCAGGAGATCACAGTTCAATTCCCTGTCAGGGTACATGCCCAGTTTTCAGGCTTGATCCCCAGTAGGGGACATGCAGGTGGCAACTAATCAATGATTCTCTCTCATCATTGATTTCTCTCCCTCTCTCTGGAAATCAATAAACACATTTTTTTTAAAATAAAGGTACCTATGAATGTGACTTTATTTAGAAAAAGGGTCTTTATGAATATAAGTGAGTAAAGTATCTTGAGATTATTTTGGATATAAGGTAAGTGTAACCCCTTCCTATATGGAAAGCCCCCTCACCTGCCTGGATGCTGACACCCCTCGCCAGGGGAGCTTCCTCACCTTGCCCTCCTCACCTTGTTGTGAGGGGACACTTTCCTGCAAGGACATTCCCTCACCCTGTTTAGGTCCTACACCCCAGGTCAGCCTACCCCTGACACCCCGCAAAGACAGCATAGTCTCAACTGACTCAGATCCCCTATACCCAGTCACCTCTATGTGTGAACATCTTTTTCTCCATCCAAGCCCTGACACCCTATATTGACTTGTCCCACCTAGTCTCTGACCACTTGCACCATGATTGACACTCCCACTTAGGCTCTGACATTCCATGCCCAGCACTCCCCGTGAGGATACCTCATCAAATGCTCCATGCTCATGCTCCAGGCTGCTCTCCTGTGTGATGCCCTCCTCGTCCTGCTTGGGCTCTGCCTTTGCATCAGGCTGACCCTCCGTGGGGAAACTGTCCTCGCCTACTTGCACTCAGTGACCCTGGGTCATCACAGCTCCCCTCACTCTGGCACAGACATCTCCCTCAATCAACATCACCTAATGGCTTCAGGGCTGAACTCTTCAGAAACGAAAGGAATCGGAAGGAGAAAATAAGGAAGAAGGAGAGCTTACTTTTCCATTAAAGATTCAAACCTCACTAGAAATTCAATTCATAATACTGAGGTAAGACTAATAAACTCAGAGCTGATCATTTTAATCCTTTGTTCCAGGATTGGGAAATGATCTGGGAAATGGGGGGAGATAACTTGCGGATCCACACCCTTTGTTACCAGGATTGTAATGTAATTTTTAGCTTTCAACATATTCACAGCATCTTTAATTTTTATATTAACAAAGAACAATAAGAGTGAACTTTCTGATAAAGCTACTACTTCTGGCTACATTACATGGGGCTGCTATTTTATACAGTACTACCATTTTCACTTTCTATTGCCACAGATAAGTGCCTGATGGTTTGGCTCCCTGCCGTTTTCTTTTTCTTTTTTTAATATATTTTATTGATTTTTTACAGAGAGGAAGGGAGAGAGATAGAGAGTTAGAAACATCGATGAGAGTGAAACATCAATCAGCTGCCTCCTGCACATCTCCCACTGGGGATATGCCCGCAACCAAGGTACATGCCCTTGACCGGAATCGAACCCGGGACCCTTCAGTCCCCAGGCCGATGCTCTATCCACTGAGCCAAACCGGTTTCGGCGTCCCTGCCGTTTTCAATGGTGTACTATGTTGAGCTTTCCTTTATAGCCTTAAAGTTCCCCTTTCCAGAGTCAGCCATTGTTGACCAAACCATAATTAATCACTGTTCCAGAGTGACAGATCAAAGACATTTCCAGTTTTACTGTACCCTATGCCCACTGGAATTCAGGGAAATTTGTAGGGGTGGACAAAGGCAATCAATCATAAGTC
The DNA here is from genome assembly GCF_000327345.1 of Myotis davidii. Taxonomy (NCBI): domain Eukaryota; kingdom Metazoa; phylum Chordata; class Mammalia; order Chiroptera; family Vespertilionidae; genus Myotis; species Myotis davidii. The sequence continues at coordinate 926,419 of NW_006299260.1, read as the reverse complement.
AGGCCCAACTATGGCCTGAGGAAGAATAAAGATTAGGGTCCCAGAAAATCCTATATAATAAAGAGGTAATATGCAAATTAACCCTCATGCCCTCACAAGATGGCTTCCTATGACCAGGCCAGCAGGGGGGTCAGTTAGGGACAACCAAATGACTGAACAAGCAGGCTGCATGGGGCTACCAGGCAGGTGGGGGCGGGGGGAAATGAGGGGCAACCAGGCCGCAGGGGAGCCAGCAGTCCAGGATTGTGAAAAGGATCCCATATTAGAGAGGGTGCAGGCTGGGCACCCTTCTCCCCCGAATTTCATGCACCAGGCCTCTAGTTAAAACATAAAAGCAACACACACACACACACACACACACCCCACTTCAGAAAAAGATGAACTAGGCTGATGGTCCAGACTGGACACACAGACCCATAATTTCCAACCAAATAAATAAAACTTAAAGAAAACTAGAGAGTCTTCTCTAAATTAGTACTTTCTAGTATTTTTTTTAAAACTCTTTTGGGGTTAAATTTAAGGATCTTAATTGCTCTTCAGTCTATATTCATATTTCAAAATTTACAAGCATTTTTTTTCCAAAATATAAAATTAAGCTACATATTGAATATAATTTTTCTAATCTCATCAGTCTCCTGGAAAGTCAGAGACTTTTCTTCCTCCCTCTGTTCTCTCCAACCCCTACTGCTGTTTCTCCTTCCACCAAAAATCAATGCTCTATCAAATGGAAAATAAAAGTATTGCTATTCTTCAGCAGCCCTAGCTATGTAGTAATGAGAGATAATGAGCATGATGACCATTTAAAAAAAGTTAATTTATTTGTTGGGGCCTTGTAAAGAGATCAGGAAAGGGAAAAATGTCCCACTGCCACATTCAAGATACAGGTTCTTATCCCCAAATTAGGTTAGTTCCCAGATTTTTAGATCAAAAGTGTTAATTCATTAAAACACCTTTTAAACACGGCTCTAATTCTGACAGTCTTATCTCAGAAATACATTTATTTAATTCTGTCCAATGAGCTTTCTACCAATGCCATCTCAAAGCTGTAGATCACTGATATTCTAGTTACTGCCATTAAAACTGCTAGAGGAAAAAAATAGTGCCGGAACACTATTAACGAGGAGCATCTGAACTGGTCTTGCTATTTAAAATCCAGGTGTCTAATCCTGTCATTTTCTTCTTAAGTCAAATGCTACCATGCCTAAGTCATATACAATTTTGTTTGCATTCTGCAGAATAAAGGGGGGCTGGGGCAGAGTTAAGAATTCATGATGCAAATTATTCAAACACAAGTGAGTTCCCAAAGAAGAGCAAGTATATATAATTTTGAATTAGCAATGCTTTATCAGATCAGCAAGTGTGTAATTACATGGCTCCTAGTGATACATGGCTTGCTGCCAAATGGTGCCTCACGCTGGATCCCTTATCCCCACCACAAGGTCTTGTTTTGTTTTTAATAATTCCCAATTTACTCCTATACTTAATCCTTTCTCTAGCTATTCTGAATCTTAGTTCTTTCTTCAGTCCTTCCATTACACCACTACCTACTTCACTCTCAACTCAAGACCTAATCTCCTGCATTACCATGAAGCTAGAAACCGTCAGGCATTAACACTGTGGTAGGCAGACCAATGGCTCTCCAAAGATGGCCATGCTCTTATTCCTGTAAACTATGAGTGCGTTACCTTATAGCACAAAAGGCACTTTGTAGATGCAATGAAGAGTATGCACCTTGAGATAGGCAGGGCTCCTCAAACTTTTTAAACAGGGGGCCAGTTCACTGTCCCTCAGACCGTTGGAGGCCCGGACTATAGTTTAAAAAAAAAACTATGAACAAATTCCTATGCACACAGCGGCGGCAAAAACACCTGGCAGGCCAGATAAATGTTTTCGGCGGGCCCTGCGGGCCGTAGTTTGAGGACCCCTGAGATAGAGGATTATCCTTAAATTGGGCCCAATCAAATCACCTGACTCCTTAAAAGCAGAGCATCTTTCCTGCATGCAGGCAGAGAGACAGGACAGTAGAAGATGCAGGAGAGGGCTGAGGCGTGAGAAGGACGTGCTTTGCCATTTCTAACTGCGAAGATGGAAGAAGAGAGCCACCAGCCAGCAATGAGGTATCCTCTTGAAGCGGGGAATGGCCCTCGGCTATCAGCCAGTAAGAAAGCAGATATGTTAGTCCTATAAGTACAAGGACTGAATTCCCTCCTAGAGCTCCAGGAGGGAAAATAGCTCTGCCACAGCTTGATTTGGGGTTTGTGACACTGGAGCAGAGGAGTCAGATGAGCCCATCAGACTACTGGCCCACTGTGAGATAATAAATTTGTATTGCTCCAGCCATGGAACTTGTCATGGCCGCAATGGGACACTCATACAAACACTGTTACCTGTGCCATCAGTTTCATGCTTGACTGTTTCCAGACAATGTTCAAAGTGAGCACTGTTAAATTATTTGATATCTACTACTTTGTAGTTAATATCCATTATAACATTATCTCTCCAATCTCTATTGACCCTTTTCAGCTCCACTGTTCTGGTTGAATAGTTTATTTGAGCTTTGAAGCTCAAAGAAGCTTTTTAAAGTTGATTTTCTTCATCTTAAAGATCTTTGTGATAAGGAATATTGCAATGTTTTAGAAACTAATTGTTTGTTCATAATCACAGCATTTCCAGTTCTCTTCCCTCTAAATCCCTATGATTCTAACTAGTTTATTGAGTTGTACTCATTAGGGTTCAAGTTGAAGGCAAATTTTTTATTTCCCAACATCCCCCATATTATTTACTCTGTTGGCTCATTCCTCTTCATGTCTGCTTAAAATTTCCAGAAGATGTCATAGGTTTAAGACACTATAAGGTTTGAAAGCATAATCTCATTTATTTCAACCCACCATTAACAGTCCAGTCCAATCCACGATTGAAACTAAAATTTCTCATTCTTATTCGCTTTAAGCCTGACCCTTTCCCCTACACTGGCTTACCCCAGGATGTAGAGAGGACAGTTATAGTTTCTTTATTATTTCCCCACTTTGCCCTTCTACTCCTTTCTTCCAACTCTGGACCCTGCAGGGTTAGCGCAGGCGAAGGAAAAGATACCAGGGGGTAGACAAATTCTTACTAGATTTGATTGCATCAAGTGTTAATGCCTTTCAGGTGTCAGATGGTCAATTGCTTATTTCATGGGATGCTTCTGTGGGTCCCTTGGAGTTTGTCTTGCTGGAATGTCCAATTGCTGTTCCCTGGATTAGTAATATTTCCTCCAGCCACCCAGATATAATTGCTCACAAGCCTCTGGCCACAACAATCCATTCTCTTGTGCTGGTGATTAGCACTCCAGGTTGTTCTGTGGAGGGAAATCTGTCAGGAGTGCTCACAGCAGCCCACCTACATGGGCCACCTCTGTGCCACAAAAAGACATGCCTTTTTCAGTGCATGGGGAGGTTCCCCCTTGCTTCTTCTCAAATTTCTTCTCCTCTTGCGAGAGTCCACGGCCAGCATGGCTTTCGTGGGTTCAAAGACTTGGAGGGAGGGCTGACGCGCAAATGATACACAAGACGAAATATTATTTTTTATACCGGGGCAACCAGAGAACAACCCAACTAAAGAAGTCAAGTTCTCCCTGTTGCTCCTTTCCCAGCTGCTTTCATTAGCTAGAATACACAATTGCCTTTAGGAATGCAAACAGACATATCAATGGTAATGTTTAGCAAACAGTAAGATTGTCAGGCTTTGGGGGAGTTTGCTTTAGGCCACTGAGTCAGCAGCAGGTAATAAACCCTAGATATTCACCCTGTGAATATCAAAAGGAGTACTGGTCAGCCTTCTGCCAGACTCCTCACATTTATATCAGTTACTGTTGATCTTGGTCGCCAGCATCTTCTGTTGGCTTTTGGCCGAACTTTCAAGTCATTTCACTTTTTTAGACCTAGGCCAGGTTCTAGTCTCTTCTCTTCCTGAAATCAGAGCATATAGGCCAAGCACTCTCAGTGGCTCTCTTGAAGTCTGCCTCTCTTGAGAAGGCTTCCCCAGGAATGGGTAACTCTCTCTTTAAATAACCCTCACTCTCCCATCACTTAACACTTACTGAGTTCTTCTTTGATAGAACCATTTATGTGACTTGCTTTATAAATGGTCTATCTTCTTTAACGATGGGAGTACTTTACATTTTATCCTCAGCTTTGGGGCCTTGGCCCGAAATCCCAGACAGGAAAGAGCCATATTTTGATATCTGGTTGCACTTCTCCAAAGGCTCTGTTTCTATGCTGGTGCTTTGTGGAATGAAAGTTAAAGTTCATCTGAGATCAACATACCTGCTAGCACCTCTGAGTGCACATTTAGCAGGTATCCACCCGGGGCTTTATCTTACCGTTCGGTTTTATTAAAAGGAAAGGAAACACAGGGCTATTTTCTGGGTGAGGTTTCCAGAGAAAGTTCTGCTGCTCGAGGTTACGTAAGTAAACTCTTGTAGAACTTTGAATTGTTTTAAAATCCAATGGATTAGAGAAATGCTCTTCCATTGCTCTTCCAAATACATGGAATTAGCTACTGTTCACTGAAGAATTTTCCTTTTTCAGTGTGTATAGCATCGAGATTAAGAAGGCTTAAATTTTCAGCAGTTCTTTGCCCAGATTTATGGTGTACAGAACCAGTGAACTACTAACAAAAACAGGTAATTCGTGTCTGATACACATGTAGAACCTCATTGGCCAGAGAAAACAAAAGTGATTTACTGATTGAAGGGCTCATAAAATCGAAAGGATATAAAATGATGCTATATATCTTTATAAAACATATAACCTGAGGTTCTATACATGAGGGATTACTGAAAATATTGCTTCAACTAATTATTCTTTATTAAAAGCTTAAAAAGCTCAGCGTTGGCAGGCATGAAATAAAAAGCAGAAATTGGCTCTCACACAAAAAAAACACCTAGCTGAAAGATTGTATCTTGAAGCAATATTTTGATCCTCACAGGAAAGAGCACTTTAGTACATAGGGAAACTTTGATGTTAATAAAAATAATTGCTATATATTAGATTCCATTTTGCATTAGATTTACATTATAAAATTAGAGATTATTCTTCCAGGTAAATGAAAGCTATCTAAATTATTTTTATTAATAATTCCTCTTAAAATGAGCAGCTACAGCTGGAGAAAGAAATTGTTCATTCCAATGATATGCCACAAAATGAGATATAGGATATAAAATAAAATAACTCTATTCAAAATCAGGCACTATTAGGTAGAGGAAAGTGGCTACGCAACATAAAATTCTTTGGTCCAAATTTTCAAATTTTTCCTTCTTTAAGTATTCTTCAGTGTAACCATCTTTCTTGGACTTTCTTTCCTGCTCTGTCTTTATTTCCCACTCTTTTGGTATTCTGAGAATCTCTATCTTAAAATTCAATTTGTTGTCTCATATTCTATTTCCTCAAGAGTATGTCAAAGCTCAATTATCTGATTATCTGATAAACTATTTTATGCAGAAGTGTTGATGGTTGGTTATAACTTTATGTCATTTAATCCATATGACACATGGGTGGGGGGTGGGAGGGTGTGTTGTTGTTATTATTTTCTTTTCTTCAAATGTACCTTCTGCAAAGATTATAATAAATAATAAAAATTTCAGTCACCATGCAAGCTGGTAAGAATGATGCTTTGGGAATGGTACTTTGGATGAAATGTAGACTATAATTTTTATGGGTCATCAACTCCACTTGTGAGGTCCTTGCTGGTAAATAGTGTGGTGTGAGGGGATAAGAATAGAGATTCTGGAGTCAGAACATCTAAATTCAAGTTCTCACTTTGCTACTTATTTGTTGTTTGAATGCAGAAGCTATTTCTTTCTATTTCTCTGTTAGAGTTCTTTTGAGGATAAATAAATGAATACATATTAAAGAGACCTGAATGATGCCTGGCACATCCTGGGCACTATCTGTAATTATTATTATTATTTGAGGCAATACCATGTACAGTACTTAGAACAGAGACTGAGTCACAATGAGCACATAAAAAGCTATTGATCTCTTTTTTATGTATTTTAATGTATATGTTTGTATAGACAACCCAGTTCCAACTTAAGGATAGTTAATGAGCTGTCAGGTTTTCTAGTGGTTATCATGATTTTTTTTTAACCATTCACTAACTGACTATTGTATTCATTTCTTTATTCAGAAACTTTTTTAAAAATATATTTTATTGATTTCAGAGAGGAATTAAGAGGGAGAGATAGAAACATCAATGATGAGAGAGAATCATTGACTGGCTGCCTCCTGCATGCCCCCTACTGGGGATCAAGCCCGCAACCCAGGCATGTGCCCTTGACCGGAATCGAACCTGGGACCCTTCAGTCCACAGGCCGACACTCTATCCACCAAGCCAAACTGGCTAGGGCTTTATTCAGAAATTTTATAGACTAGTTCATATATGCTCGGCTACTGGGGATTCAAGGATATGTCATACCCACCAAAGGAAAATGGGATAAGGCTGGAAAGGGAAGAATCAGAGAGTGACGTATAAATATAAATAAAGACAAAGTAATGAAGTGACAAAAGGCCTGGAATTAACATCTCTGAATCAACGCTGCCCAGAAAATGAAGAAGAAGTTGAAACTCAAATGGCCCAATAAGTTCTGTGTAAAACATTAAATGCTATAAATTACTCAAAGATAAGAAAGGCCTGCCCTAGCCGGTTTGGCTCAGTGGATAGAGTGTCAGCCATGGACTGAAGGGTCCCAGGTTCAATTCCAGTCAAGGGCACATGTACCTCAGTTGCAGGCTGTTCCTTGCCTTGGTCAGGGCACATGTGGGAGGCAACCAATCAATGTGTTTCTCTCACATCGATGTTTCTCTCTATATATCTCTCCCCCTCCCTTCCACTCTCTCTAAAAATCAACAAAAAAATACCCTAGGATAAGGATTAACAACAACAAAAAAGATAGGAAAGGCCTAGTATATTTATAAGCAGGAGGGGAGTAACTGGTTGGGAGAGAGTATAAATGCCCAAAGAGAAGACTAATAATTAAAGAAGCCATTTGCTTTAGAATTCAGGAGAAAATATCAAGAAGGGAAAAGGGACACTTATTTATTTATTTATTTATTTAATGCTGGAGATGTATTGAAATAAGACTAGAATCAATGCAAAACTTGGACTCAGACAAATGCTGAAGGAGTAGATACAGTATATGCCATGGAGTTAAGATTAAGTTCAAATAGAGGAAAGGAGTATGCAGTGACCTTTTGGGAAAGCTTAGTTTAGAGAAAAGATGATGGGTTGAGAGTCAGGAGCTCTCCGTTTAACCTGAGCTTATCTGGGTGGCTCTTGACTAATGATTTTTGCTCTCTGAGGCTTATTTTCCCCACGTGTAAAATCCAGTTGTTGAGCTCTCTGAGTTCTAAATCCCCTTCCAACGGCAGAATTCTACCACAGCCGATGACGAGTGCCACAAAGCAGCAATGTTTTGCTTGAAGCCGATCAGTATGAAGTTGTATTAAATAAACGAGTGCTGGAATAAATACGCTCATCAGCTAGTCCGAAGTCCCTGGACCTTATGGATCTTTGGTGAGTTCACAGAAATCGCGCCTCCAGCTGAGTCTGGCAATCCTTCACAAGCTCCATCAATCTTGACAGGATGCTGACCAGCGCCGTGGGGATTGTAGGTGAGCTGGCAAAGTTATTCAGAAAATGCAGAGTATAATTTTGGAAGGCTGGCTGACATGCATGGAACCGTGCCCCACTTCTGGAAAGCATGTAATCTTACCATGCCTGCATTATTGTGCCCACAGTGGAGCTGTAGTATTCACAGTCACGTCTTTGTCTGCAAGTGAGGGACAGTGCCCAGATTTAGGAAGTACATTGCCCAAATTGATACAGTTAGTCAGTGGTAGAGTCCTGGCTTGCAGTAATTACAAATAGATATAGTGCTCTGTACCTAAGAGGATGAGGTCTTGGGGTAAGAAATGAAGATCTGAAAAACAGTGACTGATACTAGGTACAGGTTTATTTCTCATTCCTATGAAATAAATCCAGGGCTAGGCTCTCCAGGGAAATAGGGAAGATTCACATTGTTCTGGCGCCAGGCTCCTTGTATCTTTTCGCTCTACTGAATGCGGCTTGCATGTTAAAACTCACTCCCTAGCCAAGAAGGCTGCTGGAGCTCTCTAGTTATTACATTTGCCTTCCAGGAAACTTAAATAAAGAGAAAAGGTAAGAGAAGCATTATCTTTTTATATACATTTTTTAAATCCTCATTCAAGAATATATTTTTATTGATTTTAGAGAGAGAGGAAGAGTGAGATGGAGGAGAGAGAGAAACATCAATGTGATAGAGAAACATTTATCAGTTGCCTCCCATACACACCCCAACTAGGGATCAAACCCGAAACCTAGGTGTGTGCCCTGACTGGGAATCAAACCCATCACCTTTTTGTGTACGAGATGATGCTCCAACCAACTGAGCCATCCGGCCAGACTTGAAAACCATGATCTTTTAAGGAGACTTTTTTGCAATGAAATATAATCCCCACCTGTACCTCATAGCCCAAACTTAACATTATCACTATAGCTAACTACCAAGTACACTGGAAAATTACATCTTTTAGCTTGAGAGTAATGTGACTGACAAGAAAATTGGTGCTCTCGTAACTAAAGAATAAGTAAGTGCAGGATGAATACTGGAAGGTAACCAGCATCCTGCCAGTTTTCCATTTTGTCAGATGCACTGGGATCAGCTGGGATCCTACTCCATCTCCTCATCATACAGGAAGACAGGCTGACAAAGCCTCACTATCTGCAGTGCAGATGGCTCCTGGCTCCAAGGAAGGGAGCATGCATCACTTCCACTCACTTCCATGTGACCAGTGGAAGTCACATGGACATCTGACCTCAAGGAGGCAGGGAAGTGCAATCTCATCATGTGTTTTTGTTTGTTTTTTAATATATTTTTATTGATTTCAGAGAGGAAGGGAGTGGGAGAGAGAAATAGAAACATCAATGATGAGAGAGAATCATTGATGGCTGCCTCCTGCACGCCTCACACTGGGGATCAAGCCCACAACCCAGGCATGTGCCCTGACCAGGAATCGAACCCTGACCTCCTGGTTCATAGGTTGATGCTCAACCACTGAGCCACACCTGTCAAGCTCATCATGTGTTTTGAGGAAGAACCAGGATATTTGTAAACAGGCTTACTGACTACCAGAGGCACTTCCCTCAAAGATCCAGTAATGCTGAGATGCTGGATCAAGACCTTGAAGAGACAGGTACTGGTAAATGATTACCCAGGAAATAACAACCCCAGCAAAGGCCTGGGAACCCTTCTAAAGGCTAATTTTAGTGCCCTTCAGAATCACATCTGAGTTTTTGTTTTAAAATGTAGATTTCTGAACACTAGTGATTCTGATTCTGTAAGTCTTGGATGGGGCAAAGAACTCTTCATTAAACAAACATCTCGGAAGGTCCTCAGGCACATGACCATACTTGGAGTCAAACTGCATAACAGGTATGTTAGAATTGCCAAGGAAAAATAAATTTACCAGAAAATATGGCCCAATCAAATATTAGCTTAAGGCATTTTTAGTATGATGAAGATGGAGTTGCTTTTAACATTGGGAAATGAAAAAATAATTCCCAAATTATCCGAACATAGGGATAGAATCCTAGTTCATTCTAGATTTGAGAGAATTGTTAAAAATGATTATCCTTTCTTTCTGGTTTTCTCTTGCTTACCAAACTACTAACTCTAAAAGGTAAAAGCTGGTTATTAGCTTTTGTATTAGCAGACCCAAGTTTGAATATTGGATCCACCAATTATTTGTTATGTGAACTTGGGCAAATTTCTACCTTATCTGAGGCTCATTTTCCTTAAAATAGGAATAATACTGCCTTCCTTAAAGTTATGTTATGAGAATTAAATGAAACAATATGTAAAACACTGAGTATAAATGCTTGTTTCATATGATTACATATAAGAATTAATTAGAAACTGAAGAGCTTCTTCAGGCAGTCATTCTTTGATAATCTAAAGATTCTGAATGCAAGCATAAAAGAAATTTGTGTCACTGCATCCAATGTTGGCAGTTTGGATGAATTTCAGTGCTGTAGGCAAAAGCTTTATACTCATTTAGAATAATGAACTGCTTCTTCAGTCTGAAAAGAAAGAAGATACTCAGCACAGAATATCATTAGACTACAAAAATTAATTTGTTAGGTAAATATTTTCCTTATGCAATCACTCTTCTGATACGTGCTTGCAAAATACCCGGTAAGCACAAATGTAGGACATATTGTTAAGCAAATCTACATTATGGGGTGAAAGGGAATAAAAGTTCTGAGTAATTTTTTAGGGTGTGAAATAGAGTCAGGAGTGAGCACATATAAATAAAAGCAATTCCTGTTTGGACAAGTGATGAATTGAATCAAGAAGAGTGTAATTAGAGTGAAGAGTAAAATTACTGCTGTTGCATGTGTATCCATAGAAGTTCCACCCTATTCACTGGTATCAAATCTACATCAAATGGCAAGAGAAATCCATTAAGGCCTTGAAGCATAGCCAGTTTTGCGGCATCAGAGCTTAATGGCTGCCTCCCAACTGTGCTCAGCTGGTCATCTCCTAACAATGAATGATAACAAAAGCCAGATACCTCACCAGCTGCTGTTCACTAAGCTAAAATGGGCCATCCAAGGGACAGGCAGATAAAATTCTATAACAAGCCACTGAAGGAGAAACTTAAACAGTGCACACAATTGTTGTTAACTGAGAAGACAAAAAAGCTGACAAAGGAGCCAACTGTGGGTGTGTGCACTGTTTTGACAGTAATCAGAGATGAAGAGCTCACTTCCAGGAGAAGCGAAATGCAACCGGTGAGGCAAAGTAGGAAGCTGAGGCGGATTGACAGAGAAGCAAATGAAGCTTGCACCAGCGTCCTCCAAGGCTCTAGAAAGGGAGCTAGCACTTGAGCTCATATGGTTACTTGTTTCTGTAACATTTTCAAAAGTGTGGTGTTTTAGTGGCAGTTGGTTGAGATCATCGTCTCTTTCCAGGCCACCTAGGTGGCCATCACCCACCGTGTGGAGAGTGGTGAAGCAGTTATGGGGATTTTGAGTTTCAACTACAGTGAAGTTGAGTTGGGCATACATTTAATTTGAGTTTCGTGGGATATATAGATCATTTTAGTGTATATTTAAGTTCTTGCTAGCTGTCCTTGTGCAAGTCACCTAGGAATACTCCAATTACCTGCTGGGTAGACTCAGCCAGGGTTTGAACACAAGATGTTTGCATTATAAACATGCCCTGTGTTCAGGGTCTGGAAAAATGCAGGCAGTGGAGAAAACAGAGGCCAGTCTATAGGAAATGCATCCTGGTTGCTAGGTAAAAGGTAAAGTGGAGGATACAACTTCTTAAATATTCCCACTTAAATGAAAGTTGTCTGCTATACGGGATATATTTTGTAATACAAGGTATAAAGTTATAAAAGCACCACATATTTTTATGGTCATTGAAACAAAGAGAATTTACCAGAATTACTGAATTTATAGAGCCTACGCTTGTAGGAAGCATGTACAACAAACAGTGAATATGTCTGTGGAAGAAATCTCATGTTTTTGTAAATAAAAACTATTGGATCCACCACACTGGGAAAAAAATTTTGTAATGTCTCTGTAGAAAATATTATAATGCATATCATATGTACAGGCAATCAAAGAATTGGCTACTATAATCTGTAGGAAAATAAGTTTTATAGATGTGTCTCGGGTAGTTAATTAATAAAATTGTTCACAGCGGAAAAATGGCACCAGGTGTTAAGACCTCAGTTCAGCAACCTCAGTACTTAAGTTCTGCCTATGAAAGAATTCAGAGCCGCCGAAACCGGTTTGGCTCAGTGGATAGAGAGTCGGCCTGCGGACTGAAGGGTCCCAGGTTCTATTCCGGTCAAGGGCATGTACCTGGGTTGTGGGCACATCCCCGGTGAGGGATGTGCAGGAGGCGGCTGATCGATGTTTCTCTCTCATTGATGTTTCTGACTCTCTGTCTCTCTCCCTTCCTCTCTGTAAAAAAATCAATAAAATATATTTTTTAAAAAAAAGAATTCAGAGCCAAGACTCCAACTATGAGAGAAAGTTTATTTAGAAAGTCACAGAGTAGAAGAAGTGAACTGTAGAAGAAATGGGCTCAGGAAACAAGTCAGAGGCAAAAGAAGGGCCTATGGAGCTCGATGGGAAGAGAGAGGCAAGGGAAACATACCTGGAGAGAGTGGGTGGGGAAAGGCATGGGCATGCTCCTTAGAGCGCTGGGGCCTCCACTTTGGCAGCTTTTACCTGAATTCTCAGGGGAGGATCCCTTCATCAGCTTTTCCAGTGTGTTCCCTCAGGGTCTTGGTCTTATGCTCCACCTGGTTTTCCTGCTTTTCTGGGCCTGGAGCTGAAACACAGCCGAGGCCTAGCTGTCACCTCCAGGGGTTAATGCTTAAAGGAGTGGTTGTGCAGCCCTAACCAGTTTGGCTCAGTGGATAGAGCATCAGCCTGTAGACTGAAGGGTCCCAGGTTTGATTCCGGTCAAGAGCATGTACCTTGGTTGTGGGTATATCCCCAGTGGGTGGTGTGCAGGAGGTGATCGATGTTGCTGATTCTCTATCCCTCTCTCTTCCTCTCTGTAGAAAATCAATAGAATATTTAAAAAAAAAAAAAAGAATGGTCGTGCAAGGGCTTCTAGTTATGCTCGTTGCTAGGCACCAGGGGCTCATCATCCTGGTGACTCTCTGCACCTGGCCCATCACTCCTGCTCTGCTCATGCCTACTACAAAACTATTTTGTTGTATTTTGTGATTTCTATTTTGTTCTAAATAAATACTCGTTTTGTACCTAATTCTATATTTTTGATTTTATATTCTTTGATACAGAGGTCTCTACTAAAAATTTAGTGAATTTTACTGTCAGTGTTTTCAATCTTTTGAATTTTCCATCCCCCTTATTGGTCTATTAAGAGCCTGTTCTCCATATGATAAACAAGTAATGTCAGTTTTGTGAGAAATACACAGTAAGTCCTCACTTAACATCACTAATAGGTTCTTAGAAACTTTGACTTTAAGAGAAAAAACTTATAATAAACTAATTTTACTATAGGCTAGTTGATATAAACAAGAGTTAAGTTCCTAAATCATATTTCTGGACATTAAAACATGATAAAAGTTCCAAATAAAGATATAAAACACTTCTAATATTAAATATACAAACAAATGTGAGCTATACATACATTTAAGAAATATTAATGGAAACAAGTAAGGTAGTTTTCCAACCCACTTATTCCAGTTCAGGGTAGTGGGTGGCCAGTCTCCCCCAGCAACTCAGGGCGCAAGATGAGAGTCAGCCCTGGACAGGACGCCCTCCCATCACAGGTGCACCTCACACCCCGCCACATGCCCTCGGACTGGGGCAAGTTAGAAAAAAATGGGGGCCCTGGCCTGTTTCTCAGTGGTTAGAGCATTGGCCTGGGAACCAAAGAGTCTCGGGTTCGATTCTCATCCAAAGGCATGTACCTCGGTTGCAGGTTTGATCCCTGTGAGCAGGAGGCAATCAATCAACGTGCCTCTCTCACTTAGATGTTTCTCTCTCCCTCTGCCTCTTTCTGTTTCTCTGTCTCCCACTCCTCCCTCCCTTCCACTCTGGAACTGGTATGACTAAGGGTTAGAGAATATATGATATGAAGTTAGTTCCTAGAATTCTTATACCAACATGCTATTTATCCACAAGCTACATATCAGTCAGAGTCAGTATCTACCACAACAATGTCAAAAGAATGGTGGGGTTACTATTCCCCACTGTTACAAGGACATAGACTGGACATATCTGTTCATAAATCACATAATACATATTATTTGTATCTGACTTCCGTATCATTGCAGCTATGATTTATTTATCCTCGTGGCTGTACAATGTTCCCTTATGTGAATAAATCAATTTATATGATCTGTTGCTGGGGATTTGGGTAGTCTCCAGTTTGGGGACTGGAAATGAAAGGGGGCAGCAATAGAATTTGGGGAACCAGATAGTATTGTATGAAATATTAATCATGTTCTGTTAACCATGACTGTTTTATTCTAATTAAAGAAGGCACATTCTATCCTGGCTGGAGCTGACCTGGAGATGCACCCCTTCCCATTTGGAGCTGCCTACTATTGTGGAAAAATTAACAACTATGCTGCAGAGACCAGAATCACCAGCCCTTTGAAGATCCCCAGCCCTTTTTGCATACCTCAGGCCTTTGCAAACCTTCAGCCTGCTTTCTTGTTAATTGAAGACCCCTACTCCTTTTGCATATCTGTAAGGTGCTCTTTTGCCTACTTTTCCAATGTGCTTTTGCTATATAAGCAACTGGCTTACGGTGGGCTGCAGAGCAGATTTCTGTGGCTGGACTGCTCCTCTCCCATGCTGCTGGCAGCTCTGGAATAAACGCTCATATATGATTCAGCCCTGTCTCTGCTTCATTGGCTCGAGTAGTGACAGACAGCACGGACCCATTGTTTGTCCGGTTACAGAAAGGATACTGTTATGACTATTCTTGTATATATATGTGAACACATGCACACATTTCAGTTGAGTATATATATACAGAAGTGAACTACTAGATTATAAATATCATTACATTTTATAAACAAGATTTCCATGAGTTAGTTTTATTGCTGTGTCTTTAAATCTCAAACCAAATGAAAACTGACATGAGTTGTTGAATATTGTAATGGTACTATTGAGTTTAAATGTTACTGTAGTTTTTAAAATGATACATTTAAAATTCCAGGACAGCCCTAGCTGGTTTGGTTCAATGGAGAGGGCAGTTTTTCCTAACCTTTTTTGGCCATACGCACCTAAGCATCTCTAAAATCCTGATGTCCTCCTCAACCCCCATGACATATAATTCTTACTATTCAAAAAGTGAATTCCTAGTCATGTGGAGGAAGCCTAAAGGGCCATTAAATTGGTCTAAACAAGCTTCCAAAGAGCATGGCATCCCTGAAAGAGAAAAATAAAAGGATGAAAGGATAGTTGAAGTACTGAGGAAGAAATCACTAAGAAATTGTTTAAAAAAATTAATAAAGTGATACAAAAAATAGCAAATAAAATTTCAAAACATAATAGAGAACTAAAATGCATAAATATGGCACAATATATATTTACATACTGTATATGCGGCCCCTAGAACCATAAGAAATGCAAAAAATTCAGTTAATAACTCATTCTTGAATTGCCCCCCTTAAAAATCAAATTGCCCCCCTGTGGGGCGTGTGCCCCATGTTGGGAACTACTGGGATAGATTGTCAGCTCTCCGCTCTTGTAAGGTTGCAGGAAAAATATCCTCAGGTGCGGATTAACCAAAAAAAAAACACACACACACAAAACCCTCCAGGAGACAAATAGCCCAGAGGAATGAAAGAAGCAGAAACAGAGTACATAATTCTGGGCTTGGAGTATTAGCTCCTTTATGGGTGGTCAGGTAAATGTGGAGGTTGGTACAGTGACCACAAATCTCATTTATACCTATGGTTTTAGCATTTACTAGTAGCACTCCACTTTACTCTAAAGCAGTGGTTCTCAACCTTCCTAGTGCCGCGACCCTTTAATACAGTTCCTCATGTTGTGGTGACCCCCAATTTCATTGTTACAAATTAAATATAATTAAAGCATAGTGATTAATCACAAAAACAATATGTAATTATATATGTGCTTTCCAATGGTCTTAGGCAACCCCTGTGAAAGGGTCATTCGACCCCAAAGGGGTCGCGACCCACAGGTTGAGAACCGCTGCTCTAAGGGCACCTGGGCTAAGGAGAAACACTTGAGTGTCTGAAATTACCACTAAAATACCAAAAGGCAAACAAACAGCCCTTGCCTATGAGGGTAAGCAGGAGAGACTATGCATTGAAGGCTAACAATTATTGGTAATTATAGGTAATTGTTATGTAGATTTTGCAAATCACTTAGGCCGCTGCTGCTTCTCAGGAAGAGTATGCACACTCTGAATTAAGAGCCAGGGTTACCAATAAGAGCCAGACCAATGAAAGGAGGCCCAGGCAGAGGATGAACAGATAAGGATGTGGAGACCAGAGAGCAGAGGAAGAAGAAGGGAAGAAAAGACTCGAACCTGGAACTATAAACCAGCAATGAAAAACATGAGACATGAGGACACAGAAAGCAGAACTATGAAAACCAACAAAATAGTAAACAACAGGATCAACTCCTGCTTTCATTTGGAATTTTGATGGTTTGCAGGTGAGTAAATATGGGAAAAGTCAATTCAGAATTATTTTGCTCATCAAAAAGTTAAATCCCATGGAAAAAAATAGTTTTTCTTTTTTTTAAAAAAAAATACGTTTTTACTGATTTCAGGGACAGGGAGGGAGAGGGAGAGGGAGAGATAAAAATATCAATGATGAGAGAGAATCATTGATCAGCTGCCTCCTGCATGTCCCCTACTGGATGGAGCCCACAACCCAGGCATGTGCCCTGACCAGGAACTGAACTGTGACCTCCTGGTTCATAGGTCAATGCTCAACCATTGAGCCACACCCGGCAAGTCAAAAATATATTTTTCAAAATAAAAAGTAGTTGAGGTGCTCAAAGAGTTAAAATGACAAAAGCTTAAGTGTTCAGTAGCTCAACCTTGCACATCTGTGCTTTATAGTTCCATAATATTTTACTCAGGGGGCCAATAAACTATAAAATGATCCTTAAAAATATTTTGGACTTCTTTTATATTGGGTTCCAGCTTCTGCTTAATACTGCATACTGAGAAACTATTTGCAAAATTAAATGTTAATGTTATAAGAAAGACAGCTCTATTTTGTTGGGTCAACAGCTGATCCACATTGTGTGCCTACTGTGTGTTCTATGTATTGTACATGAAGTAACTCTATGTAGTAGGTACGACGATAATTCTTATTTTTGAAAACGGAAGCTGAGGAAAAAGAAGTTTAAATAACTTGCCCAAATTCATACAGCTTACAAGTGAAAGAAGCTTTGGCTCAGCCACAGAGCCCAGACACTCAGCGACTATGACGGAACTCTGTGAACAAAGCTGTGGCAGGCGGCCCCACAGCAATCAATCGGTTACTGAAAACTTAAATTAGGAGAGTTAATGGTAAAAAATATGGCATGGGATGCAGACCAACTGAATTCACTTATTTTGTTTGTTTTTATTTTATGTGTATTGAATTTATTGGGGTGACATCGGTTAACAAAATGATGTAGGATTCAGGTGTACAGTTCTATAACACATTACCTGTATACTGCAGTGCTTCTCAACCTGTGGATCACAACCCCTTTGGTGGTTGAACGACCCTTTCACAAGGTTCGCCTAAGACCATCCTGCATATCAGATATTTACATTATGATTCATAACAGTAGCAACAAAAATAATTTTATGGTTGGGTCACAACATGAGGAACTGTATTTAAAGGGCCAGAAGGTTAAGAACCACTGGTATACTGTGTTGTGGGCTCACCACCCCAAGTCAAGTCTTTTTGAATTCACTACTTCCACTTACTAGTTACATGATTTTGGGCACTTAACTTCTGGGGACCTGTTTCCTCTGCCATAAACTGGGGCTAATAATGGAGTTACCATAAGGATTACATTATATAATCCAGGTAAAGTGGCTACTGCAGTACAGCTGGGTTCCATAAAGTTTTCCTCCTCAGCCTTGTTAGGAAAGCAAGCAGCTTCAAGGCATCATCTCTCTCAGCTTTTGCCTCAAGACAGATGAAAACTATCCACCTCACCCCAGGGTGTGTCCATTCTCTAAAACATTCTCCAGGAACAAAGCTAGTACTATCACCTGACAGTCCAGTCATCCTCATCTTCCTCAAGGCTAATAAATGTTCTGATTAAGTAAAAGCTTTTTTTCACTTACTGATTTTCACCTAACATACAGAAAAATTGGAAATGGTTTTCTCATAAAGGTTTTCCTTTTACACAAATTTTGAGCTCATGGAATTTATCTTCATTCAACAAATACTTAACATTTATTTTCTATATTTTTTCTTAGCTAGATCTTTCATAAGCTGCATTTATTTGTATTTTGTACTTTGAATCCATATATAGTGATCTGTTGCAGTTTCTTGTAAGTCCAGCTCAAGTACCATCTGTAATTTGTAGGTTTTCACCGTCTCCCTCCAAGTAGATCTTCTGTGTTTCCCTATGGGCAGGTGGAACATCATAGAATTTGTTTATCCATAGCATCCCCGTAGGACACAAGCAACTTGAGGACAAAGGCTGTGTGGTATTCATGGGTTTTTGATTGTCGGGTTGTTTATAGCCAGAGTGTATGGCTGAATCTGGTCCACAATAAAAAATACCAGTTTGTTGAATTAGTTTTGCTGCGTGAATAACTTTGACTCTTACTATAATTGTGAAAGTTCACAAATTAAGTTTATAATCTAGATTATGGGTACTTCATGAGTTCTCTTGACCCATTGTGGGGACCCTATTCAGAGTATGCCAGTTGCTCAAGGTCAGCTGGAGTGTGGGAATCTTAATCAGGCTGTCCAAGGACCATACACAGGTGCAAGAGCGAGGTCACAGTAATCTGTATGTACACTTGCAAGCGTGCCCTTCTATAACCCAAAATACTGAGGTCGCTGTTTGGAAAGAGCCTCTTCTGTCTAAGTAGTATAAAGTTGTTACTGACCAGCCAGTTTGGGTTTGCATTATGGGAAAGAGGTATTACTGACCAGCAGGCTGCTGCTGTGGTTACAGAGACAGGTATTGCTGTGTGAGAAAGTATGGGGAGCCGCTACAGTGTTTGGACAGGTTCAAGCCTTGGACTAATGCAGCCGTGGGCAAACTACGGCCCGCGGGCCGGATCCAGCCGTTTGAAATGAATAAAACTAAAAAAAAAGACCGTACCCTTTTATGTAATGATGTTTACTTAAACACGTAGCCCCACGTGCCTCGTGATAGAGTTCGGGTGCATGTAGTTGAGTGAAGGATTGAAACTCACGAGAATGTTGTAAACAACGTGATCACGCCCCTACTTTGCCTCGTGGCATCTGCTATAAAATAAAGACATGGCCTGTGGGCGTCGTCATCTCTGTCTCTCAGAGAAGCAGCGTCCCACTGAGACCCAGCTTTCATTCTCTTGTCTGTCTTTTCTAAGCCTTTCAGCCGCCCCCACTCAGGTTCACCCTTAGCCGTGCTGGCGCAGCACAGGAAAGATGTATTGTTACCTAGCCAGTGTGCGGCTACTGTATGGGACTTTGCTTTGAAGAACTGTTTTGTCTAGTGGCTACTTGTTGGCAATGGCTACTTGGGCTACAATAAAAACTCTCATACCCACAATTTCTCATGGCTTCTATGTTGAATACCCGGCTAAGGGGGTCCAGTCCCTCGCAGAAGGGCTTGCCCCTGACACCCATATATTAAAATTATTCTAAAATTAAAGATTAATGTTCAAATTTTCCTCTAGTTAATAAGTAGTCAGTCACAGTGGTATGTATATTAGTCAAGGTTCAATTAACTGTAGTAACAAGGAATTCAACAATAATTTAATGGCTCAGTGAATACAGAAGTTTATTCTCTCTCATATCACAATCAAGTCTAGATGTTCCATATCTTTTCATACTAATAATCAAGAACACAGACTGACATAGGCTCTACCATCTTAAAACCTTTATCTTCCAAGGTGAGTCTCTTCATTTCCATTTTGCTCAGAAGGAGAGGGGAAAGGCATGGATGAATAGACTTGCAATTTTATATGAGATTGGCTAGAAGTGTTGAAGCGAAATTCATCACTTCTATTCACATCATACTAGTGACATCTTAGTCATATATCCACCCTAGATATAAGGGAGGCTGGGAAATGTAGTCCATGGCTTGGTAGCTACACCCTACCCACAACTTTATTACTCGATGTTATGGAATAAATTACATGCCTCCCAAATTCATATGGTAAAGCCCTAACCATTAGTACTCAGAATGTGACTATATTTGGAAATAGAATATTTAAAGACATGATTAAATTAAGATGAAGCCATTAAGGGTGGGTCCTATCTATATACATAAAAGCCTAAGTGACCGTTATGACCAAATGACCAGTCAACCAGTCGCTATGACATGCATTGACCACCAGGTTACGACCAAATGACCAGTCAACCAGTCGCTATGATGTGCATTGACCACCAGCACTCAACACAGGAGCTTCCCCCTGGTGGTCAGTGCACTCCCACAGCCAACCTCCCACTGTTGTCCAACCTCCCGCAGTCCCTCTCCCTGGGAGAGACCCCACCCATGCACAAATTTGTGCACCAGGTCTCTAGTTCCCATATAATGGATGTCTTTATAAGAAAAGAAAATTAGAATACAGACACATGAGAAGAAAGACCGTGTAAAAGCATATGGACTAAAAATAGCCCTCTATAAGCCAAAGGAGAGAGGCTCAGAAGAAACCAACTCTGCTGATACCTTGGTTTCAGACTTCTATTCTCCAGAATTGTGAGAGAATAAATTTATCTTGTTTAATCCACCCAGTATGTGGCACTTTATATTGCAGCCCTAGCATGGTAATTTACTAAGGAAGAAGTACAGATTTAGGGGACAACCAGCAGTGACTATTGCATTATGTGAACGATAAATTGATTAATGTCTTAATTAGGGCTGTTATAACAAAGTACCATTGACTGGGTAAGTAACTGGAATATCAAACACCTCTCAAACTTTTGAAGGCTGGAATTCTGAGATAAGATATCAGTATTGTCAAGTTCTGATGAAAGCTCTCTTCCAGGTTGCAGAGGGCTGACTTCTCCACTATCCTCATACTAGAGGCCTGGTGCACAAACTTGTACACCAGTGGAGTCTCTTGGCCTGGCCTGTTGTATTGGGCTGAAACTGGCTCTCCGACATCCCCTGAGAGGTCCCAGATTGTGAGAGGGTGCAGGCCAGGCTGAGGGTCCCCACCGGTGCACAATCAGGGCCAGGGAGGGACCTCAGTAGGGCTCCAGGGCATGTCTAGCCCATCTTGCTCAGTCCTGATCGGCCAGACCCCAGCAGTAAGCTAACCTACCAGTCGGAGCATCTGCCCCCTGGTGGTCAGTACATGTCATAGTGACTAGTCAACTGGTTGACTGTCTGCTCCCTGTTGGTCAGTGCACGTCATAGCGCCTGGTCAACTGGTCAACTTTCTGCCTCTTGCTGGCCAGTGCATGTCATAGCGAGCTGTTGAGCAGCCTTAGCATATCATTAGCATATTACACTTTGATTGGTTGAACAGATGACCAGACACTTAGCATATTAGGCTTTTATTATATAGGATGACAGAGGAGAGCTCACTAGCCCTCTGGCATCGTATTCTAAGGGCACTAATTCCATTCATGAGGGCTCCACCGTGACCTAATTACTTCCCATTAGAATTTGGGTTTCAACATATGAATTTGGAGGGGTAAAAACATTAAGTCTATAACACTATACTATCCATGAATTCAGTTAGAAATTATAAACAAATTATTCAAAGTTCTTTAAAAAGAGACCTCCTGATTGGTCTCCCTGCTCTCAATAGTCAGTGATATTTTTAAAACATAAATTAGATTATTTCACTCTTCTGTGTGAAACGTTAGAATGTTTCCCATTTCATTCAGCTCACAACTGAATATCCTCTTTGTGTCTTAAGAGGATGGACCTGATGGCCCTGTACCAACTCCAACCTTGGCTTCTGTGACACTTCCTCTCATTCATTTTCCTCCAGATGCTCTGGTCTTCCAAGCATGCTCTTCCCTCGGGGCTTTGCTGCTTTCTTCATAGGAATGCTCTTTCCCAAGAGAACCACATACTCATTTGATTACTTACTTTGGGTGTCTGCTTAAAAGCTATTTTATTAGAGAGGCCTTCTCTAACTATCCTGTGTAAAATAGCAACCATCCTCATGTCTTTGCAGCACGCTTGTGACCTTTACCTTGCTTTGTTTTTCCCACACACTTGTTCCGGAATGTATCACTTAATGTATTTATTTGTGTAGTTTGTCCTGCATTCTAGAATGCACCGTGAGTACATAGAATTCCATTTTTTTAATTGCTGTATCCCCAGCATTTAGAGCAACTCAGACAAAACTCTACTGATGGAATAACTCAAGCAGATATTTAGACAGCAATACAGGATTTTTCTGGCACAGATAATCCTGGATTATGAACCAAAAGATGAAAGATATTAAGGAGATCAGAGAGGAGCCAAAGAAATGGGAGTTAATTATGGGGAAAATTTACCCTTAGTATTTCCAAATAATTAAAATATCTTTTTAGTTTCTTTTGTCTACACTGTAAGTCAAATGAAAGGCATCATAAGTGTGAGGACCATTTAATATATTTTATACATAGGACTTGCTCAACATATGTTTGTAGAATAAATAAACAGCACAAGATCTCTGTGTATTTCTTTTCTCTTGGTCAGAAAGAACCTTCCTTTCTGATTTTTCTGTTTGTTTCCCTGGCTCCACCTTCATTCCACCACTTTAAAGGCTGTCTTCATTTTAAGTTCATTTTTCAACTCATCTCTTTTGATTGTATTTATCTATTTTTGATCCTATGTTCTCACAAGTTAGACTAGTTTTTCTCTGTGTGATAGCTTCCAAATCAATAAACCCAGCCTGATTCTTCTCTTTACAAAACTCACTGTGTAATATGTAAGTTTACCTATTATACTGTCTTCAGGACTTTTATACATGGAAATCCTTCAACATGTGGTCACTTAAATCTGACCCATTAACATCCCCCAGAAAACTTGTTGCCCATTAAAGTTCCCTTGAGTACCACCAACATCCTTGTAATTCAGACTTTAAAACTAGGGAGCTTCCTTACCTCATCCTTTGTTAGCATTGGATTTAGGAAATATTTAGCAACCTGCCTGTGTTTAAGATTAGGGGCTTATGGCCCTAGTGTATCTTTTTACTATTTCTTCAAATAAGTGTTCCCTCTCAAAATGTCTACGAGAAGTTGAGATCATATGTTAACATACCAGCTAAATCGTGTACTGACCTATCCTGAAGGCTATTCTACTGGCACCAAGGGCTACACTAATTTCTTTGGGAAGTGAAGCCTTTGGGATTATCCCATCTCAATCATTGAAAATAATATCTTCTCATTCACCATTCTATTGGGAATTCTGGCAAAGACTGTAGAATTGTACTCTCATGTCCCCAATTCAATTTAGGAATTCAGCCAATGTAAGTATTGAAAACAACTTTATATCAAAGTTTGTTAGGAAATTTATAGCCAGTTCATTAAACCACTCCTTAAACTCTTGCCCAGAGCCCCTCCCTTACCCCCCCCCCCAAGGCAATTCTTTCCTCTTCTCATTCCTGCCCTTATCCAACTGGATTATCTGAACCCTCCCTCCCAGCCTTGCACTCCTTAAAAAAGCGCTTCCTGATCTTGGTGTATTATTCTTTAAAATCATGTTATGTGATTTGTTATTATTTCATTTATATTTTTGTAATAAATGAAACTGAGCTATAAATTATTTTTGTGATATTCTTATATTTTGTGACATTCTTATATTTTGCTAGCATTGTAAAATAATTTTGAGACTTTTCATCTTTTCTGATGACCTGGACAATAGGAGAGGTATCTGTTTCTTGAAGGTTTGAGTGAATCCACTCATAAACTATATGAGCCTACTGCCTTTTCATATATTACTTCACGAAATAAAATATTTTGAAGTTAATTGAGCATAATTAATTACCAATTTTGCCCAGTGCTTCTTGTTTTCAAATATTTACATTAGAAACCATCAATTTTCCTCTGAGTGTCTATATCAGACGCTTCTGCAGCCCCTTAGTTCCCTTCTCCCTGACCTGCTTCCCGGACCTCTGTCCTTCAATATAGAGTCCACAGTCAGACACCCCAATGAGAAAAAAGATCCACAGAAGGGGAAATATTTTGTTCCAGATTGGTCTCCTGTATAGAGCATGTTCTTAGGTTTTTCACTTTTTTTTTTTAAGCATTTCTCTCTTTTTTTTTTCTTAATTGATTTTAAAGAGACAGAGGAAGGGAGAGAGAGAAAAACACTGACTGTTCCAACCATTTATGTATTCACTGGTTGTTTCTTGTATGTGCCCTGACTGGGGGTCGAATCCACAACTTTGGCACGTCAGGACCTCACTCTAGCCAACTGAGCTACCCAGCCAAGGCTGGTTTTTCACTTTTAAAATTTTATTTAATTCTGTTTCCGAGTCATAATTTATTCGGGAATCTCATCTATTTACATTTATTGCATTCCCTGATAGTATATACTTTACTAAGAACAGATCCACAGAAGGGGAAATATTTTGTTCCAGATTGGTCTCCTGTATAGAGCATGTTCTTAGGTTTTTCACTTTTTTTTTTTAAGCATTTCTCTCTTTTTTTTTTTCTTAATTGATTTTAAAGAGACAAAGGAAGGGAGAGAGAGAAAAACACTGACTGTTCCAACCATTTATGTATTCACTGGTTGTTTCTTGTATGTGCCCTGACTGGGGGTCGAATCCACAACTTTGGCACGTCAGGACCTCACTCTAGCCAACTGAGCTACCCAGCCAAGGCTGGTTTTTCACTTTTAAAATTTTATTTAATTCTGTTTCCGAGTCATAATTTATTCGGGAATCTCATCTATTTACATTTATTGCATTCCCTGATAGTATATACTTTACTCTGCCATTGTATATCTTATTGTTTTATGACATCTTTCAGATATAACTTATTCTTCCTCCTGTTCCTCCTCCATCTTGTAATCCTTTTTCTTCTCATTTTCTTTCCTATCTTCCAAATGAAACACATCTTATGTGCTTCTTTTTTCCCCACTTTCAGTGGTTTAAAAATTCTAAATCCCATTTAAATTCTTTTCATTATATATGTTAAGACCCAAATACAACTTTAATTTTTCAGTGACTATAGAGAAATAGTATCTATTATCTCTTCTGTAAAAAGAAAAAACATTAATGTGCTTTATTTTACTTTTTCTTCCATCTGTCATGTTTTTGTTTGATTTGTAGACTTTATGTTTTAGGATAATTTTAAGTTTACAGAAAACTTGGTTCTCATATATCCTCTAGCTCCCTCACAGTGTCCATATTTTTTAAAAAATCATTTGTAGTCATATTTATTCACTTATTATATAATGTCTTTAAAGTGTCAGGAATTCTTTTTATAATGAACTATACTTAAATTTATGGCCTAATTTTCAATAATTGCTTAGGCTTAACAGGATAGTGAATTGATTTCTATATTTACTTACTTTAATCCATACTATGTCTTCTTTGTGGATTAATTTTCAATATATGAAATATATCTTGAATACTTTATTTCCTGAATGATCTACTGAGAATTTTCATTCCAACAAAGTTTTCATGTTTCTCAAACATCTACAAACTAACTGGCTGAGTATACAAGTAGAGTCCTAATTACAATTTTTTTCCATTTGGATATTGAGGCCATACTGCATTTTTCTAACATTTATTAACACTGAGAAGTCCAATACCAGATGGAGTCTCAGTTATTTGCTTTGTTTCTTTTCTTGTGGAAACTTTAAAAAATTACCATTTATTCTTGGAATTAAAAAATTTAATCAGGATGTATCTGAATATGTTTGTGCTTCCTTCTTCCTGGCCAATACATCCAAGACTTTTTTCATAGGAACATTTGGATCTTTCTTCAGTTCAGGAAAGCTGTTATTAGTTATATCTACCTCTCTGTTTTCTTTCTTATTTCTCCCTCCTCTTTTTTTTTTTTTTTTGACCATTATTGAATCATCAGGCATTGTCCTCCATAACCCTTGTTATCTATCTTTAATATTTTCTACCTCTTTGTTTTCTCTATGTTCTGGGAGGTCTCCTTAACTTTATCATTCACATTATTCATTTGGCCTTCAGTTTTGTTGTTTGACTAATATGTATATGTATGTATGTGTGCTTGTTTGTTTTTTGCAATAATATTTTTATTTTGTAAGAACTCTTTTTTTTAAATTCTGATTGTACTCTTTTCCCCTGACTGGTTTTTACTTGATTCATGGCTTTAATAACCTCTTCAGTCTTTCTGAGAATGAATTTAAATGTTTAGATTTCCTACAGGTCAGATTTTCTGTTACATGCTCTTTTATGACAATGCATGGAAGTTCTTTTGTTCTTACAGATCTGAAAATGAAAGACTGTGTCGATTTGCATACATAGCTAGTAAAGGTTTTCTTAAAGGTTGTATATGTCAGCTTTCCTAGCAGCCCACTCCCCAAATAATGGGAAAATCTGATTAGACTCTGAAGTTAAAAGGGCAAGACTATGCTGACTGATGTGTTCATTGGTGGAAAACTGACAACCAAGGCAAGGACCTCTTCCAAATAAATGCCAAAACATGAAAGAAGGTGGAACACTTGAGTCTATTTCACTGCTGTGTTGAGCCACTTATTCCCACCCACCCTTGTACCATGTCCGTGTGGGTTTCAAGTCACCCAAGCTTGGCATGATTTTGTTTTGGGCATCAAAACCATTTGGAGCTTTGACTACTACTTCTTAGCACCTACGTGGGGACAGCAGATTCTCCATTTTGTTTTGAAAGCTATTAGAATTGGGTTTATATTCTGAAAGGCAAACACTTCAGCCAGCTGCCCTATATAGAACTGATCAGGTATTTAATAATCCTTTAAATTCATCATCTTATGATGTGACTATTTTTAGGTCAGTGTATTCTGACTTGAATCCTACAACCCTCTCTTGTGCTTGTTTCAAGTTTCTCAGTTTTGATTCTTTATCAACCAGATCCCCAGACTTCCTCTTGTCTGCTGATTAACACTTTCACTTTTTCAGCATTATCATGGAATTTGAAAAATATATCTTTTTGTTGTTTCAAGAAATTTTTGTTGGAACACAGAGAAAGTAAATGTATATATTTCCCCACTATCTTGAACCAGAAAACTTACATTTTATGTACTCAGTTGTAACTAATAACCTTATACTCCACCACGCACCCAAACAGAGGTAATTAACAACTTTGCTAAGCTTTTATTAGTGATATCTTTGTTTCTCTTTACACTGGCATGGCCACAAACACAGTCAAATCCTGTATTATCTCCTGCATAATGGTTTTAGTAGTTCCCCAACTGTCATACTTATGCTTAGTCACTCCAGCCTCTAGATGATTCAGCATAATATCCAGGTTGCAGTATGACTTTAGTGGGCCATAGGCACTTTTGCCCTGTCCTCTATTTTAAAAAAACAAAATTAAAATTATATTTTATGACTATGTTGGTATAAAAATCAAGCTGTACTCATTATTTTATATTCATGCTTGTTACATTTATTATGTCCTTCTGCTTTAAAATAAATTAAAATTAAAACATTTTGTGGGACCCTGAAAGACTACACACTGTGCCTTCTGTATCTAATGATAAGTTGGCTTTGCTAATATCCCTAGCTTAATCTTTATAACAACTTCTTTGTCTCTATGTCAGTGTGTGTGTGTGTGTGTGTGTGTGTGTGTGTGTGTGTAAAAAATTGTTGACATGCTAGTACATAGAGGCTAAAGCTGAAATTCTTTTAATACTCTTCCCAATTAAAATTCAAGATCCTTCATACCTTGCTATAAATTATTTTTCAAGTCATACCTCCCATGGCTTTTTAACCCACGTCTGCTACCCTAGTTAACTTCCTGACCTTTTGAACAAGATTAGAATTTTGTTACCTCTATTAATCTGCCCTTGTTGTTTTTGGGATCTACCCCCACCCCACCCCCCACACACACCAAAATGTGCATTTATTTATCAATCTTACTTATTCCACATAATATGGAGTATGGTTAATAGCACGGACTCTGGAGTCTGTCTGATTTCACACTCATTAGCAGTATGTCTTATACAAGTTATGTGACCTTGGTGTGACCAAGTCTTCTTAACTATAATATGGGAAAATTGGAAGGACTAACACAATTATAAGAACTGTAAGTAACACTCTTTGACATTTATCTTGTGCCACAACTTGACTGAGTGCTTTACATATAATATGTATAAAGAGCTTAACACAGTTCCTGACACAAAGAAAGTACTTGAGGAGTCTGTTATTTTCCTATAATATTTTTTAATAGGGAAACTACTACTTTGAAGAAAAGAAAAAAAAAAAAAACACCTTTCTGGACAAAATCAGCCATAGGGATTGCTTTCTCCTCTGATTCCTGTAGCTGTATTATGCATATTCATTATTTGATAGTAATCCTATACTACTTTAAAACATGAATATTTCTTTATAAATCACCGTTTCATCTCTTGGACAATTTGTCACAGAGCCTTGCAGATTGTAGAAGTCCATTATATATTTGTTCATTGCTTACTTCATTGATTATATGATTTCTTCATGTCCAGCAGCCAAAAGTCCACTCAACTGACACATATTGGGAGAAAGCAGCAACAAGGTCAGCAGCCAGGTCAGCGGCAGTATATGGACGCACCTTGTAAGCTTCCATTCTTCTTGCTCTGCTCTTAGCAACACTTTAGCTTCTGCATATTAGGATGGAATTGAATCTGGGATCGGGCCTTTCCTCACATATGGCTAGTGGAAAACTGTTTTCCTACCATGTTTGGAGTGCTAACTAACTGGAGAAGAGAGGTCTGGTGGCTGATTTAGTGGTGTGATTTGCCTCCTAAATGATATAATTTACTACAAAAATAATTCCCTTAAGCAGGGGCCCCAGTGGTTGAAATACCACTATTAGTCATCACTATCACTACAGATTTATTCTTTTGAGTTATATCCCTTGGGGATAATTACAGATCCTCAGACTAATTCTTCTTAAAGCATTCACGATTAATTTTCTCCTAGACACTTAGAGCAGAGTGCTGAGAACTAGAGAGGGAGGGAGGTGATGGGGAGCAGGCCTGTAAAAAGGGGAAAGGGCTTCACAAAAGGGAAGTGTGTAGAGCAGGGGCCAAGCTTTGCTGCTTCGCCATGCGGTTCTGCTTACAAGTCACACGGCTCTTTGCAGTAGAATGCAATCTAGCAGTTCTTAAACTGCAAACCACAGGTCAGAAGTTCCAGATCAAAATTGGTGACTATGATTCCAAACTTCTCACTTTCTATGAAAAAATGTAACCCTGGCTAGCATAGGTTGGAAAGGTCAAGAGCATTCAGCTATCTTCCTCTGAACTCTTTTTTCTCCTTGTTATAAAATGTTTGAATAAACTTATCATATTTTCACAAGATACATGTTAAGAATAATTATTGGCTGCTCTTTATAGAAATTCTACAGGCATTTCTCAAACAACGGACTGTATATTTGGAAATGTTGTCTACTGCTTCTGTTATCTCAGTAGCCACAACTCCTGTCTATTTTCCTTTGTTCAAATGCCTTCCCAGGGCAGGCCGACCACCAGAAAGTTTGTGAAGTCTGGATACAGTGAAAGGAGACAAGCTCAGAACAGTCACCACTGAGAGGTGTCATGTGAAGGAGACATTATATTGCAGCAACTGGAAATAAGGTGTGAGAGGCACACGGGTCTGGGTAGAAGTGTGATTCTATGCTTCGTGCCTTGCACAAATCACATAACTACCGGGAAACTTGATTAATTTACCCATAAAATGGACAACAATAAATGTCTTAGAGTCCTTTGAAGATTAAAAGAAATCATATTTGTGGAATCCCTGGGGCAGTGTCTGGAGTGGTCTCCTCACACATAGTGATGGTGGTAGCTCTCTAGGTCCTGTAGAGAGCGCTGAGGTGTGACGAAATCCCACTGCTCAAGGAGCTTCTAGACTACCAGGGGGACCAGAAGAGTATGTGAATGATCATACCACAAGTTTGTGTGTGATAATCGCAAGAAAAACATGCAGAGAGAGGTCATTTCGGCCTTAATAATCATAAATAGTTTCATGGAATTGTACATACCTGACCTGCAACTCAACAGATGGCCCACTGTCTTACAAACTTTAGTTTTTCTAGATTGAATCAAAAGCAACTCTAGCTGCCCAGCCAGCATGACTCAGTGGTTGAATGTCGACCTCAGGAGGTCACGGTTTGATTCCCGGTCAGGGCACATGCCAGGGTTGCAGGCTCGGTCCCCAGTGTGGGTTGTGCAGGAGGCAGTGGATCAATGATTCTCTCTCATCATTGATGTTTCTCTCTCACTCTCCCTTCCTCTCTGAAATATATCTATAATAATAAAAGCATAATATGCTAATTAGACCTGATGTCCTTCTGGGACGAAGCCTGGACTGCAGCCGCAGAATCTGTGCAGCCGCTGTGGCTATGAAGGAGGGATCCAGGCATCCAGGTAGCCAACACGTCTGTGAAGGAGGATTGAGGCAGCCACCGCAGCTGTGAAGGCCTACTCTTGCATGAATTTCGTGCATCGGGCCTCTAATATATATGTATTGATCTGAGGTCACAAATCCAGTAAGTGGTAGTCAGACTCTCAGTCCAGTGCTATATATATATTACAATGCCTGTTATAAGAATTAAATGATTCTGCCTTTTCAAATGTATAAACTTAGGATACATCTTATTTCAAATGAGAGGGACTCAAAAGTAATTCCCCTCAACGGACAATAAAGTGAACCCCCAGCTGAAGGCTCAGGGCACCCACTGCACGGATGAACCTTGCAGCCTCCTGATCCACCCAGAGACAGACCTGCATC
>NW_006299260.1:885363-894603 GCF_000327345.1 Myotis davidii | reverse complement strand
CCGACCAGGGGCTGCACCTAGGGATTGGGCCTGCCCTCTGCCGCCTGGGAGCAGGCCTAAGCCAGCAGGGCGTTATCTCCCGAGGGGTCCCAGACTGCGAGAGGGCACAGGCCGGGCTGAGGGACTCCTCTTCCCCCGAGTGCACAAATTTTTGTGCACCGGGCCTCTAGTATATATATATAAAATAAAAATAATAAAAGAGGCAACAGCAGCTTCTAGGAATGTTTAGAGCCCTCTCAGTAAATGTGGTGCTTCCAGGACTCTCCTCATGTGTCCAAATCTCTTCCTGTGGGAAAACAAACAGTCCCAGTGTCTCAAGCATCAGGACTTCACTGGCATCATGGCACATTGCTGGCAGGCAATCCCTTTCTGGTGTGTCATAACCAGTGTTTACTACTAATTATTAAAGTTCAATGAGTAACTTTGCCATGTGCATTAGAGCAGATCCAAGGCTGCCACTGGGGAGCAGACAACATTTGGCAAAGTTATTAGGTTTCTTCTTGTCATTCTTCCCACTTCTGTGGGAGCTCTCAGCATTTAGGCAGAGTGCTTGCGGCCGCATGCACTGCCACGGGGAGGGTGGCTTTAGCAAGGTCACAGAAATCACTGCTTAGCTTTGAGTTTCCAAATAGAGGGATTCAAGTTCATATCAGAAACATTATCCTTAAAAGCTAGATCCTTGTGGCCCAGAGGAACACAGGAAGAATTTGTATCTCTCTCTGATGCAAATTTTGGCAGAACTGTAAAGAAGCAATGGTGGAATGAGGTACCCAGAATCCTGGACTGGAGAACTGCATCACTGAGTCCTGAAAAACTAAAAAGGTATTTCTGAAATCTCAAAGGCAAGTGTGGAAGTGCTGACCAAGCTGGCGGGATCTAACGAAGACGGAAGGCAAAGTCTGCCGCTGCGTGAGGTCTACCAGTGCCTGTGGCACGGCCGGGACATCAGCAGCAGATGCAGCAAGTGCACAGGGTGCCACAGACAGACAGTAAAAGTACCCTCATGTGGGCTTTCTATGTGGAGCACTGTACTAAGTGCTTTCTTCAGTTATCTTATGGAATCCTCACAATAATCCTTCAAAGTTGCTGCTATCAATATACCTATTTTACCGACAAGGAAAGAGAAACATAAACAAAGGGCAAGTAGCCAGCCTATGAGAGCAGAGCAGTTAAGTAATAATAGAGTTAAAGTTGAATCCAAGAGTCTGGCTCCATTGGCATCAGGACAATGTCCCAGGAACATGCTTCTAGTCCAGGGAGACATGAAGGAGAGGAAGGAAAGGAAAAGACTCCGGGATGGGCTGAATTTGCTTACAAAAGTACACGTTTTAAAGTGGAAGTGATTAATATGCCTCCAAATGGCAAGATGTGAGCTTCTGAGCTAAGTAGTTGATAAATAAAAAACTTACATATTTTTGGAAAATCTATTTCTTGACTATGAAAGTTCATTCTTTCTATACTTAAAAAATTTTTAATTTTGTTATCTCATTTATTAGCTTGTTTGGTATAACTCTTTGTTTTTGTAGGGGTGACTTTTGAGTTTATAGTATGCGTCTTTAACTCATCACGGTCTACCTTCAAGTAATATTATACCATTTCACGTACAGGCTGAGAACCCTCCAGCAGCATACTTTCATCTTCTACATCTGTTTTAAACCCCACAACACACTGATTGTGGTTCTACTTTAAACAGTCAAATGGTTTTTTAAAAGATTTTTCAAATAAAAAAATACCTTTTATATTTACCCACAAATTTACCACATGCTTTTCAAAACTTTGAATACAGATTTTCATCGGGTATCGTTTTCTGACTAAAGGACTTCCTTTGCTATTTGTGCTGGTGATTCATTCTTTCAGTGTTTCTATATCCAAGAAAGTCTATTTTAACTTTCCTTTTCAAATATAATTTTGCTGTGTATAGAGTTCTATGCATACAGGATTTCTTTTTCTTTTAAGTAGTTTAAAGATAATTCTCTACTGTCTCCTGGCTCACATGGTTTCCAATAAGACATCTGTGGTCTTCTTATCTTTCTTCCTCTATATGTAATGTGTTCTTCCCATATGAGTGCTTTTAAGATTTTCCTGTTTTATTACTGCTTTTAAATAATTTGATTATGTTATAGCTTGGGATAGTATCTTCATGTTTCGTACACTTTGGGTACATGGAATTCCTTGGACCTGTCTATTTATAATTTTCATTAAATTTACAAAATGTTTAACCATAATTTCTTTAAATATTTTATCTGTTCACTATTCTCTCTCTCTCTTTCGCAAATGCTCTTCTGGCACAAAGTTCAACATTTTTAAGTGTAAGAATATGTATTATGTTAACACTTTCAGAAAATTTGGCATATGAAGTTTTGAAGCTTGTTGTCAATACAACAAAATAGCATACATATCAAATCACATCTATATCATCATATGTGTAACTCCAACTATTGAAAAAATCCGCATTATTAACTGATACATAGAAATATTTACCCTGAGTTTCTTGACCTAACTGACATATTTAGTTATACAAATTCTTTCATATAGCAGTCACATGACATCTTTCTATAAAATAGTTTTATAAAAACTCTTTATTATTGAATGTATAAACTATGAACCTAATATATATTAGAGGCCTGGTGCATGAGACTCGTGCACTCGGGAGTGAGGGGCGGTGGTGGTCCCTCAGCCTGACCTGTGCCCTCTCACAGTCCGGGAGCCCTTGGAGGATGTCTGACTGCTGGCTTAGGCCAGCTCCCCGCTGCTGCAGAGGTGGAGAGGCTCCCGCTGCTGTGCTCGCCAGCCATGACCCCGGCTTCTGGCTGAGTGGCACTCCCCCTGTGGGAGCACACTAACCACCAGGGGGCAACTCCTGTGTTAAGCATCTGCCCCCTGGCAGTCAGTGTGCATAGTTCCACCATTCAGTCAATTTGCATATTAGCCTTTTATTATATAGGATATCCTGAAAAATCTACTAATGGAATTTGACACACATCCCCTCTCATTACCCTGAGGGTCAATGTATATGGACAAGTGTCTTTAAACAATGATATTTATGCACATGCAACAAGTTTTAGCCAAGTGAAAGTTAACTCCTTTCTAAAGAGATTGTACTTTCTGCCAAAAGTGCAGAGAGTCTTAGCCACCAAAGAGCTTTTCTGTTATTCTTTAACAAACTACTGGGGATTTAATTGGTTAAATGAATTTAATTCAAGCAGAATGGCTTCACATTCTAATAAATTTTATGTTATTAAGCTATTATTATTAATCTTCCTTTAATTTGTTAAGCCACTATGACATAGTTTTAGCTATATTATGAAAAGAAATTTTTTTTACCTTTATCATTTAAAATTTTATTCCATTTTTGAAGTGATTTCACTATGCATCAAAGTTAATCTCTATATATAAAAGTGTAAGCAACCAAGTGACCAAACAACCAGTTGCTATGATGCACACTGACCACCAGGGGAAGACGCTCAATGCAGGAGCTGCCCCCTGGTAGTCAGTGCACTCCCACAGTGGGAGCTCTGCTCAGCTGACCAACCAGCACCAGATGTAGGGCTCACAGCTGGTGAGCGCCACTGGGGATTGACTGGGCATGAGACCGCGGCAGGCACAGTATGGCAGGGATGAGCGTGGGTGGCAGACAGGAGCAGTAGGCGGCATTGCACTGCCAGTTCGGCCCGATCCCTGCAGGCCACGCCGAGGGACCCCACCAGTGCACGCATCTGTGCACCAGGCCTCTAGTTTTTCAATAAAAGCCAAGAAATATTGCTCAAATCCTTTAGAAGAGGATTTAATGCACCTAATGATAATCACAATAACCATTTACTGATCATTTACTCTATTCTAGGTATGCAAGGCTATAAACCCTTATTCTGAATATTTATTTTGCAAAATATCACTACAATTAAGTTCATAAACCTGTTACATCTGAAACTTAATACCTGAAGACTTCTATAGAAGCATGCATGTTTTTCTCTATCTCTAAATATTTGAGTTACTGGGTTAGTATATGTTGGGTACTGACTGCTGCAGGTGAGATATAGATGTGGATACAGATACAGCAATAGATATGTTAATTTATAAATATATTAATCCATGAGTAATCCTATAAGGTAGCTATTATCAGTTAAGTAACCAAGCAAGGCTCTAGCAAATATCAATGATTGGGTTTGAAACTAGACCACTGGCTAACATCTGTCCCCAAGGCTTTAATCAGAATCCTACATAATAAAAGCCTAATATGCAAATCAACCAAAAGGGGGAACAATTGGTGGAACAACCGGTTGCTGTGATGTGCACTGACCACCAGGGGACAGACGCTCAACAAAGGAGCTGCCCCCAGCACGGGTCTCTAGTATTAATATAATAGCTAATCCCATT
Source organism: Myotis davidii (assembly GCF_000327345.1). NCBI lineage: Eukaryota > Metazoa > Chordata > Mammalia > Chiroptera > Vespertilionidae > Myotis > Myotis davidii. The sequence continues at coordinate 890,229 of NW_006299260.1, read as the reverse complement.
GAATACTTACTCTGTGTTAGGCACTGTTCTAAGTGCTTTATATACATCAACTGGCTTAATCTTTACAACAACCCTATAAGGTAAATACAGTTATTATTTCAGTTTTACAAATGAGGAGAGTGAAGCCTCAAGAGGTAAAGTAACTGCCCCAAATCATGTGATTGGTTAGTGACAGAGTCTCAGCCCAGGCAGTCCCACTACAGAGCCCATGCTCTCCATCTCTCAAGGCTCCCTGGATACATTCCTTCTTCTACTGACTGATGTACCTTCTACCAAAGGGAAGCTGTGGCTTTTCTGTTTCTGCCCTATAAGTGAGGTAAAGGTTAGGTTAAATCCAAAGGATAATCTGTCATCACTATGTCCAAGTCAATCTCATATTAATCTATATATATAAAAGCCTAAGTGACCATCTCAACTGAATGGATGACTGAATAGGCTGCATGGAGCAACCAGGCTGGCAGGTGGGTTAGCGAGGGATGACCAAAGGACTGAGCAGCAGGCTGCAAAGATGGTGGCGCCCACAGCCAATAAGGAGGGAATATGCTAATTGACTGCCACGCCCTCAAAGATAGTGTGGTGCCCACAGCCACAAGATGGCTGGCAGGGGAGGGCAGTTGGGGGCGATCGGGCTGGCAGGGGAGCAGTTAGGCATCGATCAGGGTGGCAGCGGAGTGGTTAGGGGGTGATTAGGCTGGCAGGCAGAAGTAGTTAGGGACAATCAGGCAGCAGGCAGGAGAGCAGTTGGGAGTCAGCAGTCCTGGATTGTGAGAGGGATGTCCCAGATTAGAAAGGGTGCAGGCTGGGCTGAGGGACAAACCCCGCCCCACCCCCACCCCCACAGTGCACCAATTTTGTGCACCTGGCCTCTAGTAGATTTATAAAACTTTAGATGTCATTTAATCCAATCTCTTCATTTTATAGATGGAAAACTGAGGCCCAGGTTAGTTAAAAATTTTGTCCATGGTTAAATATAGATTTTCTATTTTTTTCAAAGAAGGGCATTTGGCAGAGTGCTAATTTCTCTTGTACAACAAACATTCAATGCTCTTACTCAACAAATATTTGAGGAATTGAAGTATAAATCAGATTCTTTCTTGAGATTAGATTAGCTCAAAGCACCAGTTAAAAATGCCTCGTAGATCATATCCACTTGACTGGCTTCTCCTCCCTAAGTACTAGTCTTTCTAGAAATATTTTCATAAATACTAGAGTCACACTGCCGACTGCTGTACTGATGTTCTCACACAATTTTCCACTGACTTAGGCTGGAGTTATTTATTTTTGTATTTAGCCTTAAATCTCCACAATAGCAGAGACCTTGTCTTTTAGAACAGCTTTTCTCAGGTTTAACAGATTAAAATTTTTGATTATTTTAATTTTTATTTTTTGCAAAGTAAAGAATATTGCTGTGCACCCAAGACAGATACGGGCTGAACTTTACTCCAGTAAAGTAGGAGAAGTGTTTCAGGAAGATTGGGCAAGAAAGGCTATTCAAACACCCAGCAATTTGAAACAACCTTAATGAATTTGATAGGAAAGTTTCATCCATCAGCAAGAATATCTTAATTCTCTCATATAATTAACATGTATTGATCTGAATGTTGCTCTTTTTTTTTTCAATCCCTGATAGAATTTGAAAATGCCTTTAGATTTATTTATATTAAATCTCAAGTACTTTAGATAGAGTTAAAAAATTATTATAGATTACTTTCCTCCTATCTTAATCAATATCTTTTTTCAAATATTTACAGAATGAATAGCATTCTGGCTGGCATGCATTCATATACTAGTACTAACTAAATACATAGAATATGGTTACAATAGTTTATTTTTGTTTGTCTGAAGATCACATCATGAATAGGGTATTAGATAGTCTTCAAAAACAAAGCCTGAGTAACTCAAACACATTAAGCTCTCATGTCTTCTCATCGTGCAGGGGTGGGCAATCTTTTTGTGAGTGCATGCCAAAACCAGCAAAATTTCTGACTCAAAATTCTTCTGCGTGCCAACCCTAATTTTTTGAGAACATGTTACGCCTACTTGATAGCTCTTAAGGTGTACATATGTGAAGAACCTTGAAGAAATAATAAAATTCATTTGAGCAACGAAAACACAGGATGAAAACATGGAGAGTAATGTTGTTGCAAAGTTTTTTTAAACAAAAAAATTTTTCTGGAATGGAATTCCAAGTCCTCAATATTTTGTTTTCGACACTTCTCTCTGGTACTCCTGTCCCTAATCGCTTTTTTTCAATGTTTTCCAAGTCAACTCTAAGGTCAATAAATTTCGGCTTCCAAATTGAGCTACTCTGAAATTCAATCAACTGCATTTCAAAGTCAGCCATGTGTATGGTCTTTAAGATAATTTGTTATGTAAAATTATTTACTTATCTAAGATGCACCTACACTGAATTTATCTGAAAAATAAAAAATTCGATATTAAAAAAAATGTAAATGGAAGATTATAAGAGAGGGTTTTGCGTGCCAGCAAAAGTTACTGGCATGCCATGTTTGGCACGCATGCCAGGGGTTGCCGACCCCTGTTATAGTGCATCATGCCTTTACGAAACATAGTTCATTCTGATAATCAATTTAAGAAGAATTTTAAAAGGTCTTATTCTAACATTTGAAACATATGTCTAGATTTTAGTGATTACAGATATTTTTGAATTATTTTATCCAAAAATGTATCACAATACCACTCTATTTAGAGCAAATTTTTTACAACCAACAGCTTAGTACTTAACAGTGTAATGCTCTGATTATAGGGCTCCTTGGACAAAGAATGCTTTACAATTCTAAAAATAATGTTTCATTTTTCTCTTTTCCTTCCAAGATTTATTTTGAGTTTACTTGATTTTTTCTTGGAAAGGCAGGTAAATTATTTTTATTTATTATTTTGTTTTTTTAAATCCTTACCCAAGGATATTTTTTCCATTGATTTCTAGAGAGAGAGTGGAAGGGAGAGAGAAGGGGGAGAGAAAGATGAAAAGGAGAGAGGAGGGGAGAGAGAGAGGGAGAGAGAGAGAGAAACATTGACATGAGAGAGACACATTGATTAGTTGTCTTCCCTATCGCCCCTATCAGGGCTGGGGAACCTGCAACTGAGGTATGGGCTCTTGACTGGGAATTGAATCCATGACCCTTTGGTCCATTGGCCGTCACTCTAACCACTGAGCAAAACTGGCAGGGCTAAACTAACTTTTTTGTAAAGGACTAGTTTTTTTATGTATATAGTAAACAAATTTTCCTAGATTCATACATTTTACATATATAGATATAATTTCTGATATTTATTTTAAAACATTGATAAAACATATCAATTACCTGATAAAAACATATAAATCATACGATAGAATATAACTCAGTAACCTACCAGTACAAGAACATTTCAAAGACAATTTTTTTTAACCTAGAGTGCCTGACTATAAAACCCCATGGCTATAGACACACAAGAATTTATTCTTTGTCCATCCATCAGTAAGATGGTTTTCTGAAAATTTCTATGATAAATTACAATGCGGACATACTTTTGTTGAATTTGAAACACAAGATAAAAAGAAATGTTACCCACCCCTTTCCCCGCTCATTGCTCATTGCTCAGAGTGCCCAGTTATCAGGGAAGGCAAATTATTCATCTTCTAACGGCAAACAATGGCAAGCAAAAAACAAACCAAAAACCCTTTATGAAATGGTTATTAACAATGATCTTTGTTCAGCACAATACATTTATAATAAAACGAAGACTGAGAGGAAATGCTTATTCATATAAAAGAACCAGGAATAACATCAAGAAAATAATATCTCTAAGGATGGAAAAATAAGTTCTTGAGGGTCTTTACTGAATTAACTGTGCAAACTTACAACCCATCCGTTAAGATGAGCTTGTCACTGACCAAACCCCATCAGTAAGCTACTAGGCAAAGATCACTGTTATGTCAGATTTTAATATATTTGTTTGATGATTGATAGTTTCTCCCAGTTCACATACTATACAAACATAAACAAAACAAAAACTATCATTTTTGGATAACTAAGAATAAAATACACAGTTTATTGTTTTATGTTCTTAAAAATGAGTTTAAAGAAGGTATTTGCCTTAACTACGGTTTTTTTTTAAAAAAGCCACTAGTTAAAAAAAAACAAATCACTACCTTAATAGAACTATTAGTGCAATCAGTGATCTTGATATATTTAGAACTTATTCATAAAATTCAAATTTGGTGATCAAATAAAAAACTTAAAATGCAAAACAGTTCAATTTCTTTCAGTACATGCAAAAAAAAAAAATGAAATAGACCACCAATTACACCTTACACAAGAATAAACTCAAAATGGGTAAAATATTTAAACATAAGTCACAAAACCATAATAATCCTAGAAGAAAACATAAGCAGTAAAATCTCAGACATCTCTCATAGCAATATTTTTGCCAATATATCTCCTAGGGCCATGGTTAGCAAATTGCGGCTTGCGAGCCACATGCAGCTCTTTGTCCCCTTGAGTGTGGCTCTTCCACAAAATACCACATGCGGGTGGGCACGTACAGTGCGATTGAAACTTTGTGGCCCATGCACAGAAGTCGGTAATTTGTCAAAGAGCCACACTCAAGGGGCCAAAGAGCCGCATGTGGCTCGCGAGCCACAGTTTACCGACCACTGTAAGGGCAAGGGAAACAAAGGAAAAAATAAACAAATGGGACTATATTAAATTGAAAAGCTTCTGCACAGCAAAAGAAACCATCAACCAAATGAAAATGTAATCCATTGGATAGGAAAAATATTTGGCAATGGTATATCTGATAAGGGGTTAATTTCCAAAATATATAAAGAGCTTATACAACTCAACACCAGGAAGGAGAACAATA
>NW_006299260.1:862752-883211 GCF_000327345.1 Myotis davidii | reverse complement strand
AGAGACAAATACCATATGATCTCACTTATATGTGGAATCTAATGAACAGAATAAACTGATGGACACAATAGAACCAGAGGTATGGGTACATGGAACAGACTTGACAAATGTCAAAGGGAAAGTGGGGGGGGGGGCATTGGATAAAAGAAGGTGAAGAGATTAGCCAAAGAACATATATGCATCCCCCATGGACACAGACAACAGTGTGGAAAAGGCCAGGGGAGGGAGTGGGGCTGTGTGGAGGTGGGAGAAGGGGGAGTACAAAGGGGATATCTAAAATAGTGTCAACAATAAAAAAAAAATGTAAGTTTTTTTAAATGACTTTTATTTTTTCTTCAAAGCTAGAAAAAAATAAGACTACATCAAACTACAAACATCTGCACAGCAAAGAAAATCATCAACAAAATGAAAAAGCAACCTACAGAGTGTTAGAAAATATTTGCAAAACATATATCTGAGAAAGGGTTAATATCCATAATATATAGAGAATTCATACAACTCAATAGCAAAAATATCAGCAATCTGATTTAAAAAATGGGCAGTGGACCTGAATAGACATTTTCCCAAGGAAGACATACAGATGGCCATCAGACATATGAAAAGGTGCCCAACGTCACTAATCATCAGAGAAATGCAAATCAAAGCCATGAGATATCACCTTATACCCGTTAGAATGGCTATTTTCAAAAAGACAAAAAAAAAAAGTGTTGGCAAGGGTGCAGAGAAAAAGAAACCCTTATGCATTGTTGATTGGAATATAAATCATTGCAGCCACTATAGAAACCAAGGCAGAGGCTCATGAAAAATTATAAATAAAACTACCATATGATAAGGCAATTCTACTTCTGGGTATTTATTCAAAGATAACAAAATCACTAACTCAAAAAAATATATATGTCACCTCCCCCTACCATGTTCATTGCAACACTATTTATAATAGTCAAGCTACAGAAACAACACAAGTGTCCATGGTTTTCTAAGTTGATAAATAAAATGCAGCATATATTCAGAATGGAATATTACTTTGCCATAGAAGAAGGAAATGTTGCCAATTGCAACAACATGGATGGAATTTGAGGGCATTCCGCTAAGTGAAATCAATCAAAGAAAGATAAATAAGGCATGGTCTATGGTCTCACTTATATGTGGATCTAAAAACAAAGCAACAAAAAAACAAGCTCACAGATAGAGAACAGATTGGTGGTCACCAGAGGCAGAGGATGGGAGATGGATGAAATGCAGGAAGAGAATCAAAAGGTACAAACTTCCAGTTATGAAAATAAGTAAGTGATGGGGGTTAATGTACAGCATGTTGATTATCTTACCTAATAATAGACAAACATGTAAATTGACCATCTCTCTGATACACTCACCAGCCAATCAGGAAAGTATGCAAATTAACTCAACAAAGATGGCAGTTAATTTGCATACATAGTCGCCCAGCAGCCTGGGTCCCGGGAACATCATCAGCACCCAGGTCACTCCGAGGTAGGCCCTGTGTAAGCCCTGAGCAGCATAGGAAGGGCCTGAGCCAGGGGGCGCCTGGGCAGGGGCAGAGCTAGCCATTGGAGCTGCAAGGGGCCCCTTCCTAAGCCTAAAGCCTCAGCCAGAGACGTTAGGCCTGGGCGGGGGGCAAAGCTGGCGATTGGAGGGGTCTCGGGGTCCCCTGCCCAGGCCTGGGTGAGGGGTCGATCTGGTGATCAGAGGGTGATGGGGGTTCCTGGGCATGGGGGCAGAGCCAGAAATCGGTGTGAACTACAGAGGAAACACCTTTTCTGACCGCTCATTGGCTAAGCTCCCTGTATGCCACTGGTGATATTCTTAGTAACTTGGGTAATAAGAATCCAAAAAGGTGATCTAGGGTTTTTCAGCACACTCCTGGCAAAAAACCCGAAGGTTCACTGCTTAAGGTCTAAGAAATGTCATATCCTATGAAAGACATATCCTGAAAATGCCTAAAGAAAGTTGTCATTTTTTCATGGTGAAGGGACTGGAGTCCGTGTTGATGAAAACACCTTGGTGGCTGCAGTGACTGGCAGTGGCTGCAAGCGCAGGGTGATGGGGCTGGTGCCTTCCCCTGATCAGCCGGTCCCCTCCCACTAAGGGAGGTCAGACTGAGGCTTAGGCCCTATCCCCAAGGGGAACAGGGAGTGGGCCTAAGCCATCACTAGGACATCCCCTGAGGGCTCCCAGTATGTGAGAGGGAGCAGGCTGGGCTGAGGGACCCCCCCCCCGTGCATGAATTTCGTGCACTGGGCCCCTAGTAGTTAATAATACTGTATTATATATTTGAAAATTGCTAAGAGAATATATCTTAAAATTCCTCATCACAGAAAAAAAAAGTCTTGTAATATGACTGGTGATGGATACTAACTAGACTTATTATGGTCATTTCATAATACATACAAATATCAAATCATTATGCTATCTAATTGAAATTTATATGTTATAGGCCAATTGTACCTCCATAAAAAATAATGTTAAAACAATGATTTGTAAAGAAGCCTGGCTAGCATGAGTCAGTGGTTGAGCATCCACCTATGAATCAGAAGTCATGGTTTGATTTTCGGTCGTGGCACGTGCTGGGGTTGAGGGCTCAAAATTCATTGTGGAGTGTACAAGAGGCAGCTGATCAATGATTCTCCCTTATCACTGATGTTTCTATCTTTCTCTCTCCCTTTCTCTCTGAAATCAATAAAAATATTTTTTTAAATGAAGGCATTTATATACTTATTTTCAACTATGAAAAATGTTAAAAATTATAAATAAGACTACGTACTTTAGCATATATTTTCCTTTCTTTTTTCCTAAAATTTAAGTACTTGAGGAGCATCATTAAAAATTTGCCTGATATTTAGACTGATGAGCCAAAATGACACAGCCAAGATGACATTCACCTCTCAGTGCCATAGTATCAAACAGCAACAAGGGTTTACATGTATGAATGTTTACTAATGTCAGGTGTATCCCTAGTACTTTACATAGATTACCTATAACGTAGGTACTATTATTAATCCATTTTACAGAGGAGGAAACTGGGGCACTGAGTAGTACTTGTCTTAAATGGTGGGGTAGAGTTTGAACAGAGGCACTTTCTTATTCTTAACCATCATCTTGTTTGGTCTTTTCTCCCTTTAAAAGATTGTTAGTGCTTTTAGGGGAGGAAACCATATTTAATATTTCCAACATATTTTTCAAATCACTTGTCCCAGAACTGGTGCACAGTAGATTTGTAATAATAATTTGTTTGTTAATTGTTGTTAATATCATCTGGGTACATGAACACAAACTCACTTCGAAGACATTTGTTCAGAGTTCAAGTTCTAAAAAAAGAAATGTAGCTATAATATGGTGTTATTTAAGTCTGACTCTTTAATACAACTATTGGGAGAGCTTACAAAGAACCTTGAAAATGTAGCTACACACCAGGCAAGTCCTAGGAATACTAAATATAGGTGTTTTCTTCAAGAAGTACAGTAAAGCATAACAGACTAAATATTTTAAGTTACTTCAAAGAAATCTTAAAAATAAACAGTAATAATTATTTCATTATAATATTGAATCAATCTAAATTAAATGCTTGATATCTAAACTATCTTGAAATGTCTGCCTAGAATATTTATGAAATTTGGACCTCTTAAAGTTTTCTACAAAGAAAATGTTTTAAAAAATCCAATATGATAAAATCATATATATTCAAATTTCTTCCCCACTATCCTACTGTTGGCACACATGCCCATCTAACTAGACTGAAATTATTACTCTATGATGTAACCAAAATATTCTGCCACAGAGTTGATTGTGGAAGGAGAGGGAGGCATGGGAGTCAAGAGGAAGGAAGTCAGTATCTCAAGATCAGTCAAAACATACATCATCAAAGAGCAACTCCTCTAGTGCTTTCCATTAGAGCATCCATTTATCAGAGAAGCTAGAAGACATCTTCAGACTTTAGAGGAGGATCTACTAGTCAGGTAAGTTACTGTGGCCCTTGGGAAAAGTTCATGATATTCCTTCCCCAGGAAGTTAGATCTAGGAGAGGAGGTTGGATGTGTTGATGAAGCCAGATAATATTTACCTATACCATTAATCTAAATTCCACTTCTCTAGACAAACAAGTGGGCACACGGCAGATACTTGATAATCATTTGCCAATCACAATTTGTGAAATTCAAGTTACTCATTAGTTTGTGTCTGAGGTACTTTGGGTACCCCTGTTAGGTATTTTATAAGTCCTATCTCATAAGCCAGAGATAGGACTTATAAAGCAGAGGAGACATGGGCTATATACACTTCATAAGCTGAATAGATGCTTCTGTTTATGAAAAGAGCAGGCATGAAGGTATAAATAGATTAAAAACTTCAAATCTGTTTACTTATTAAGTATTTATACCTCAACCGCTTTTAAAATATGATGAAATACATAAACTATTAATTCAAGCATTAAAAAAAATAAAAAACAAGAACTGATGCTGAGGTTATGGGAGGAGAGCAAAGAGGAGAGAAAAGAATGCCATAAAGTCCATGTCAAGTTCAGCTCTAGCTGAGCACCCCAAGTACAGAGGATGTGTGAGTTCATATAGCCCCACAAGGTACTAGTGAAGGGTACTTTCTGCAGTCCTCAGAGGTCACGCTCTGGGGCACTTGCCCTTGTACCACAAATATGCCTGTGCTCCAGAACTGACAACAGCTAAAGAGAATTGAGGCTCTGTTTGGTAATACTATGAGTCTCTGTTTGGCAACACTCTGTTTGGTAATCATACATATAATTATTTTTCCACTGCATCTGGAGAAAAACTTTTCTAAATTCATTGAAAAATATGTGAAACAGTGCAGTTTCCAACAGAAAATCAGAGGGGTCAGCTCTAAACTGTCTTTTTCCAGAGAAAGTGCTTCTGAGCTTTGCACAGATGCTGAGGGACCTACAGACTGACAACAAAGACAAACTTACACAGGCCCTACAGACACATAGTCAACTATTATCACTTCCTCTATAAGCAGTTTCTACAGGGATCCACCTTTATGTCAAAGAAGTGACAAGGACCTGCTGCTTTCCAGCATCCTTACGGTGGTTGGGATCAATTGGTAGATACAAACAGATATTAGCAATCACCATCACCAATCAAGCTGCTAAAAACTACATTTCCAGGAACCTCTACCAGTGGCTATGATTACAACACACAATTAGAAAAAATATCAGCACCAAGGCTCTAATATTCATGTGGACAGTCAAGTAATAGTGACAGACTGGGGTGTCCAGAGGTCTCTGGCCTTCTAATACCATTCTAATCTGAGTAACTGTTAATAACTTGGGAAGGGTAGAGAATTGGTCTTTCAATACACTTACAGGGTAAATCTGATTGGTACTGAGTCTTCAGTTTCCATACAGCTGGCATCTCTGGATGATATGCGGGACCACCGAGTCTCTAGGGAAATAACTGATTTCTAAGGAAGATACAGTCAAGACAAACAGCCTCAAACGGAAGAATTGTCAGCTGTGTCCTTTATTGAGATCATGAGCTGACCTAGCCTGACAGATGTCTAGGCCTAGGGAGAGAACAAATATATTTAAAGTTTCACAAAAATCTCTATTGGACAATGGATCTTCAAGGCAGTGCTGATTTGTAACCGTAGAGGTAGCATGGTGGGGAGGGTGGGAGAGAAAATGTAGGAAGAACATATATTCTCAATTCTGGAAGGATGGATCTTGGGAAGGAGACTGGCCAAAGCAGCAGGATTGGCCTTAAAAGAAGATATTATATTCTACTAGAGGCCCGGTACATGAAATTCATGCACAGGGGGGAGCCCCAGCCCGGCCTGCACCCTCTCCAATCCAGGACCCCTTGGGGGATGTCCGACTGCCTCTCACAATCTCGGACCGCTGGCTCCTAACCACTCGCCTGCCTGCCTGATCACCCCTAACTACCTCTGCCTGCCTGCCTGCCTGATCACCCCTAACTGATCCCCTACCAGCCTGATCGCCCCTAACTGCTCCCCCTGCTGGCCTGATTGCCCCTAACCGCCTCTGCCTCACCCCACACCCGGGACCCAGGATTCCCTCCTCTGGCCAGTTGCAGGCACCTGGGACCCGGGCTTTCCTTCCTCTGGCTGGCTGCAACTGCAGGGGACTGTGGGCAGGTGGCTTCGCCCGGGCCACAGGCACTGGCACCTGGGACTGCAGGGCAGGTGGCTTGTCCCTCTCCTGGCTGCAGCCTGGCTGGTCTCCATTCCTCTCTTGTGAGCTCCTTTGTGCCTGGCTGGTCCCCATTCCTCTATCCCCAGTGTTGAGTGTCTGAGCCATTATGGGGTGATGGTGTGAGGATGTGATGACCATTTGCATACTAGCTCTTTATTATATAGGATAGTCACATAATCTAGCGGGTGTTGGTGACTTCAGTAGAGGAACAAACAGCTTCACGGAAGCATTATAGAGTCCTTAGCAGCTTTGGGATTTTCTCAGTTGGGTACAGGCTTCTTCAGCAATACACATTGCTATAGGAAGCAACAGCAGGAGAGAAGGAAAAAACATATAACAACTAGAGAACAGTACTTGTGAGTACGTGTACTTTGGAGATGCCCAGAGGTAGTGAAAGACTGATTGTCAACTGGTTCAAGTGCTTGTGATTGGCAGTGGGCAAACCAGAGATAGGACTTATAAAGCAGAGGAGACATGGGCTGTATACACTCCATAAGGGCACACACATAAGATTTGATCAGTTGTTTTTTTTTAATTTATTTTTATTGATTTCAGAGAGGAAGGGAGAGGGAGAGAGAGATAGAAACATCAATGATGAGAGAGAATCATTGATCAGCTGCCTCCTGCACACCCCCTACTGGGAATTGAGCCCACAACCCAGGCATGTGCCCTTGGCCAGAATCAAACCTGGGCCTCTTCAGTCCGCAGGCTGATGCTCTATCCACAGAGCCAAACCAGCCAGGACAGATTTGATCAATTTTTTAAATTTTGGTTGTATTCCAGTCCTTGAATTTTAATTAAAGGGTATGGTCCAGGAAAGAATGATATACTGCATTTCTTGTTAAACTCAAAGGGGAGAGTGGACATTTCTTAATTGTTTTTTAAGAAAAACTTAACAGTGCCATTACCCAATCAATTTTTTTAACTTTATATCCTAAAGCTTTTAGCAATCTATTGCTATATAACAACTGCCCCAGAACTTTTTGGCTTAAGACAACAACATTAGTTAATTTTCATGATTCTCCATGTTGGCTAGGCTCAGTTGGGTGATTCTTCTGTTTCTCATGGTATCGGATGGGTCACTCATGTGAATGAATTTCTCTGTTGGCTCAGCTGGGGCTAGAACATCCAAGATGTCATCATTCACAATGTGCGACAGTTGATGCTGGCAGTTTCCTGAGGTGCTTGGCATTTTTTCCATGTCGACTCTCAGACTCCTGGGCTTTTCTCTTAATGTTACTTTTCCATCTGGATAATACAAACTTTCTTACATGGTAGCTGGCTTCTAAGAAGTCAAAATTCAGAGCTGCACTGTATATTAAAAGCTAGGATTAGAAGTCATTCATGTCACCTCTAAAACATTTTATTAGTTAAGGCAAGTCACAGGGCCAGCTCAGATTCCAAGGGAGCCTGATGAGGGGTGTAGAAAGTCATATTGCAAAGCAGCCTGCAGAATGGGAGGGACTGCGGCATCTCTTTAGAACAATTCCAAGCAAACAAAAAACCTTGTGTAATAAATTTGAACTCCAGGTCAATACTATGCGTGACTATTTTCTATGGGGAATAGAATGATTAATGATTCAGTCAGCATAGCATCTGCTTTCCATTGATGTTCTTTATTTTATTATGTGAATTTAGTGAAACACAAAGGATGCCATATTAGTCTTTGGATAAATGTTTACTCTAAAGAAATTAGATGGGCCACTGAAGACCTCTCAATTCACTCATTTCTCATTCTAGCACACAAGTATTGATAGGTCACAAATCACAGGCTGACTCAAGAGGAAAATTAAGGTCTGAATGAACTTTTTATTACCTTATTATTATTTAGTGCTAATTTTTCTAACCAATGTCATTAAATAAATTAATATACCTATTCCTATAACTGGGAAAAAATTAGAAAACAATAGAGAAAAATAACATTAAACAAATGAAAGTCACTTTCTATGTATAATTGCTGGTTAAGATGAGGATTTTTCCCTTTTTTTTCTTTTGCTTTTTCCTTTTTTTTTTCTTTTTTTTTTTTTTTTTAGTATTTTCTTCTATGGCTGCCCATGGAATCCTGTGGCAGGGAATCATTTATATAAATGTTGGTGAGAGGCTCCACTGACAGCTCACAGGGGTTCCATATTGCCTCTCCTGAACCCTGGAAACTAGACTGTGGGTATATGACACAGGCGGCCTCAACTTGCTGACTGGCACCCCAGAACTAGAGGAAGTGTGCAACGATATGGGAACAGTAAGGGACTACTCATGGTGGTGGAGAAAGAGTAAAGTATCCATAGGGCAACACTGTCATGTTTTCGGAGTCTCGATGCTCTGCCCAGCTTCTTTGATTCCTAATCATTTTCTGAGTCTGGTATTTTAGCCTTCTAATCTCATTGCAGTAAATTATTTGTTTGTTTAAATTATTTAGAACCGGGCAATACTTGTCTTTTTATAACTATAAGCCCTGACAATATAAGTGAAAAGATTGGTTATTTTTAAAAATTTATTGGATGTGTAATAGTATATCATGTACTGTAAATACAGCATTAAAAAAAGACAAGCCTAGCTAGTGTAGCTCAGTGGTTGAGTATCAACCTAGGAACCAAGAGATCACTGGTTCCATTCCTAGTCAGGGCACATGCCCAGGTTGTGGGCTCGATCCCCAGTAGGAGGCATGCAGGAGGCAGCCGATTGATGATGTTTCTCTCTCATCTGTTTCTATCTCTCTATCTCTCTCCTTTTCTCTCTCGCTAAAAATATCAATCCTATATAATAAAAGCATAATATTCTAAGTGTCCGACCAATTGGTCAACCATTCAGTTGACCACTCAACCAGTTGCTATGATGCGCACTGACCACCAGGGGGCAGACACTTCGACCGGTAGGTTAGCTTGCTGCTGGGGTCCGGCTGGTTGGGACTGGGAGAGAGGGCCGGACACGCCCTTGTCCCTCCCGGGCCAGCAGGCCCTGAGGGCCCTGATTGGGGTCAGCTGGCCAACCTCCCGTGGTCCCTCCCCGGCCCGGCGGCCCCCATCGCCTCTATTGGGACTGGACGAGGGACCCCAACCATGCGCAAATTCATGCACTGGGCTTCTATTTAAAAACAAGAAACAACTAAAAAGACAGACAAAATTCTTGCCCTCATAGAGCTTATATTCTAGTTAGAGGGGGTGGGGGAACACACAGGAAGATGATAAATAACAAACAATCCAAATAAACAGAATTTAACTAACCTCTGTTAAATTCACCCTGGAGTGCTGGAGAGACCAATGAATAGATTTCTGGTGTTCAGCCAATGAAGGTTTTGGATTTCAAATAGGGTGGTGATGGGAGCCTGACTCAGAGACAGCCTTGAGCACAGGGAATGACTAGTGGGTCCTGGTGGAGTGCCTGATGGTTTGCTACGCAGAGAAGGAAGCCAGTGTGGCTGGAGTGGCAAGAGAGACAGTAAATGAGGTAAAAGAAGGAATCTAGTGACAGTGAAGTAGGGCCTTGAAACCACAGTCAAAAATTCGGCATTTATCCTGAGTAAGCAGGAGAGCAATCGGAGGACTTTCTTTCAGAGATTTGTCTTGATTTAATTTAGCTTTTCAAGGGATAGCAGGCTGTTAATTTGAGAATAAACTGAGAAGGGGAGGTGTGTACTAGTGAGAGTGGAAACGGGACACCAATTAATTATTCCAAGGAGCAGATGATGATGGCTTGGGCTAGATACAGTAAAGACTGAATTTGTTTATTTTTCCCACTCTGGTTGCTTGTAGTACTACTAGGAGTTCAAAACAACACCAGTGTCTGGCCAAGCCTTGTCACATTATTATTATATAAAGTCTTTCTTGGGTCAGTGTTTTCCTAAAGCTCCATGCCCTAATGAAGAACGCACTATGGTGTATACTTTCCGATTCACTTCGCTTTTGTTTTAAGGCTCTCAGACCCACCACCACTGTGGCTGGCTGGCTGGCTGGCTGGTGCAGGAGGAAGCTGCCTCGGGCATTCTCTGGCTCCCTGAGGAAGCCAAGGAAGTTACTACTCTGGGTGAAGGCCTTGCTTCCCACATATACATTATAAAATCATTTAACTTTGAATTGCCATTAGTACATTAGTTCAGATTACCAAGAGAGCATCAGAGATAAGGTTTAGGAAGAAGGTCCCTAAGGAAGAAACCCTGTGCAGTAAGGATATGGCTGGAACAAGGAACACGCCCAGTCTTCAGGCTCATAAGGACAGTGATCCCTCAACTGGGAGAGCAAAGAGAAGGTGGCGCAGGCAAGAAAATCTTACATTTTAAAAATTATATCTAGAGAAAGGCCCACTATTAAACACACAATCATCAGGATCCACCTGCCCAGGGCCTCAATTTGTTGAACTAATCCCCTTTTAAAGGTCAAGCAGTATTTAAGAACAGAAATGTGACAGGCCCTTTGTGTATAGTTTCTCTCCCATTTTACAGGTATTCTGTGAGGTTTCACATGGAAAGACTGGAAAACATTTACTAGAGGCAGACTTCCAAATCCTTATAGCTACGACCCTGGACTTGTGTGTAACTAGAGAATTAAGGACTAGGAGGCAGAGCTCTAAGGTAGACGTAGAGCACAGTATAAAGTCTTATAATATGTAGCTTCCAACAAACAAAAAAATGCAAAGCTGTTTCTATTCATGACCCAATATCTAATTATAACTAATCTCTCACCCTCCAAATAGAAATATCTAAAATCATTCTCACCCTTGAGTTTGCTCAGTGGTTAGAGTGTCAGCAGGATGATTGTCCCAGGTTCGATTCCGGTCAAGGGCACATACCTTGGTTGCAGACTCAATCCCTCGCCCTGGTAGGGGCATGTGCAGGACGTAGCCAGTTGATGTGTCTCTCTCACATCAATGATTCTCTCTGTGTGTCTCTCCCACTCCCTTCTACTCTCTCTAAAAATCAATAGAAAAAATACCCATGGGTAAGGATTAATAATAAAAAAATAATAAAATAATTCTCATTTTAAAAAAAATGTCATGCAACAAAAATTGCCTTTTGTGTTCAATCCTTATTTCTTACAGGGCTTGCCACAGTCTCAGAACAAAGACACACCTGTCTCCATGCTCCCGGTCAGGCTCACACACCCACAGGTAAATATTTGCAGTGACTCAGAGGCAGTGTGATACAATAGGACAGCAGAAAGCAAATGAGAGTTGGAAATGCACAGGTATGCCAGGCACAGGGCACAGATTCCAACCCTGTATCGAAGAGCTTTGGGACATTGGACAAGGTCCTTCCTCTTTCTGAGCCTCAGTTTCGTCATCACTAAAATGAAGGGATAATGCTTAGCCAACAGGATGATCATGTACATCAAAAGAGACCATATTACAATTGTCAGGTGCAGTGTTGTTCAGTTGGCATGCATGTAGCAGCCAGAAAAAAATACTCAACTAAAAGTGACTTCAATGCAGGGGGTTCTTTTTCTCAAAGAACAGGAATCCCCCTGGGTTGGTGCACAAACTCAAAGGCATCAGAGATCTAGGGCAGTTTCTCTGGAATTTTTTTGGCCGAAGTAGCTCCAGGTATCATGTCCCATATAAGACAATGTGCAAAGGGGAAAGGTGGGCATTCACCTCTGCATGTCTTCCACCAGAAGTCTTCTTGGAAGGCCAGTGCATCCCTCTGACTGCATTAGCCTCCACTCCACTACATGCCTGTGTCTGGGCTGCAAGCGAAGCTGGGAGAGTGTATCCAGCATTTACCTTCATTATGTGAATAGGGCTCTCTCTGCAGCTGGAGGAAAACTGGGTGGGACAGGGCAGTTGGGTAGAAAGGCAATGATGTCTGCTTCTGGTGCTTGTCTTCACAAGCGCTTCTTTTTTTTAACTTTATCTTTATTGTTGAAAGTATTACAGATGTCCCTTTGGTTTTCCCTCCATTGACCCCCTCCACCCCGCACCCACACTTCCCCTTCGCCAGACTATTGTTTGTGTCCATGCACTATGCATATAGATTCCCTGGTCAATCTCTGCCCCCACTTCCCTACTCCTGCCTTCCCTTTCAAATTCATCAGTCTGTTCCATGCTTCTATGTCTCTGGATCTTTTTCAGTTTCCTTCTGGTTTCAATTGGAAACATAATATGGCAGGTGCTAGCAGGCGCTTCCAGACCAGTGAGTTCTGTGAGTACTGCAGTGTGCTAGCCCACTCCCCTGTGACATACCAAGCTCTCTCCCTTTCCCACCATCTACATTCCCATTTCTGAAATATTACTAAGCTGCCTATTATAAAACAACAACAGTAACAAATAGCAGCAAAGGCTTACCTCTGTACGAACATGCTGAGCTAGACAAAGGTTACAGACATGAAAGAAGAACTGTGGTTCCACACTATTTCTTGTCTTGAAATTCCAATAAAAGTGCGTGGTGATCTCAATGCTTTTCCCAGATGGATTTATCTTTGATATGTGATGTGTTACTTTCTGCTCATGCTGGTCATATTCTTTCCCTTAATATATTCCACACAGTGAGTTTTTTGTTTAAAAAGGGGATATTAAATATTTTAAGTAAATGTCATTTCTCAATTACCCAGTGATAGGGAAGGGCAGTGGAGAATAGTGATTTGGGAAGAAGAGCTACCAAGAGAAAAGAATCCTGTACTATTTAGGCTTAGTGGACAGCACTGCAGTAGGCTAGAGACAGTGACTGTATTTAGAAAACAAAGCAGCCAGTATTTTGTAAAGGGTATAGAAGAAAAGAAAGGCCCTCATTAAAATTACCCGATGAAGACACAGGTCTAAGAGGCTGTACTTAGAAAAAGTACACAGACACACTTAGCAGTAAAACCAAAAACTAAGATGTGGACTTCCCAGAGTATACAGCATGGGTAAATGTGTTATAGGATAGTGAGAAGATAGGATAGAGACTATTACCTTGACTATAAAGCTCCAGGTATCTTACTAATTCTTTAATGAGGAGAAAATGGAGGTTAGTCACAGGACAAGCTATGACCCCATTATCCTATGTAATAATAGAGAAACATGGTAATTAACCGTAACTTCACTACCCTTCCCATTGGCTAATCAGTGAGATATGCAAATTAACTGCCAACAAAGATGGCGACTGGCAACCAGGCAGCTGAAGCAAACATGAGGCTTCCTTGCTCCAGTGATGGAGGAAGCCAGGGTTCCCTGCCTGCTGCAGCCCAGCTCTGAGCTCCGGATGCAACAATGTTGCAATTATAGAAGCTAAACAAACCACAGGGGTGCCCCTCACCCTGAAGGGGGTGTGACCAGCTGCAAACAGCCATCATCCCCTTACCCAGGCTGGCCAGGCACTCCAGCAGGGACCCCTACCCTGAAGGGGGTGTGGTCAGTCTGAAAACGGCCCTCATCCCCTCAACCAGGTTGGCCAGGCACCCCAGTGGGACCCCCACCCTGACCCAAGACACCCTTCAGGGCAAACCAGCTGGCCCTTATCCATGCACCAGGGCTCTATTCCTATATAATAAAAGGGTAATATGCAAATTGACCCTAACAGCAGAACGACTGGGAATGACTGGTCACTATGACACACACTGACCACCAGGGGTCAGACGCAAAATGCAGGAGCTCCCTCGGTCAGTGCGCTCCCACAGGGGGAACTCTGCTCAGCCACAAGCCAGG
Source organism: Myotis davidii (assembly GCF_000327345.1). NCBI lineage: Eukaryota > Metazoa > Chordata > Mammalia > Chiroptera > Vespertilionidae > Myotis > Myotis davidii. The sequence goes on along the minus strand of NW_006299260.1, from coordinate 869,407 downwards.
CTGATAGTTGCCAGTACAGCGGTGGTGTTAGGAGCCTCTCCTGCCTCCTCAGCAGCACTAAGGATGACCGACTGCAGATTAGGCCTGCTCCCTGCTGGCAAGTGGACATCCCCCGAGGGCTGCCGGGCTTCCAGAGGGATGTCTGACTGCCAGCTTAGGCCCAGTCCCCCAGGGAGTGGGCCTAAGCCAGGAGGTGGGCATCCCCTGAGGGGTCCCAGACTGTGAGAGGGCACAGGCCGGCAGAGGGACCCCCCCACTGAATGCACAAATTTTTGTGCACCAGGCCTCTAGTATATCAATATAAGCATGTGTATGTATGTGTGTGTGTGTGTATATATGTGTGTGTAAATATATATTTAATATTTTAAAATGAATTATTTAGTCATTTGATATCTGAATTAGATCAACATTGCTTATATAACAATCAAATTTTTGAAAATAAAATGGGAAAAATAGGATCTAGGACCTTTTTTTAAAACCAGGCTAAATTTTGTTTCAATGTGCCCTTTATTATAGTAACTGGAGTCATTTACAATGTCTAGGGACAACATAATTTTTATTTTTAGCATTGGGAGACCTGAGTTTATTGGTAGGAAGAGAAAATTCCACATTATTTGGTGATTATTTTAAAAATGTTTTCTGCATATTTGGTTGGTTCCTCCAAATATATTATAAGCACCTTGAGTTAGAAACTGCTTATTTGTTATTTTATTCTAATTCTATATAATAGCTCTTAAAATAAACCTATACATTATGGAGCTGCTTATTATTGCTTTGTTCCAATTCTTAACTCATTCTTACACTTCAATACTTTCATGAATAATATATAACTGTACCTATGTACATTTATTTTATACTAGAGGCCTGGTGCACGAAATTTGTGCATGGGGGTGAAGGCTGTCCCTCAGCCCAGCCTGCACCCTCTCCAATCTGGGACCCCTCATGGGATGTCCAACTGCCTGGGATTTCCTGTAGGATCAGGCCTAAACCGGCAGTCGGACATCCCTCTCACAATCCAGGACTGCTGGCTTCTAACCGCTCACCTCCTGCCTGCCTGATTGTCCCTAACTGCTTCTGCCTGCCAGCCTGATCACCCCCTAACCCCTCCCCACCCAGCCTGATCAATGCCTAACGGCTCCCTTGCTGGCCCGATCACCCCCAACTGCCTTCCCCTGCTTGTCTGATCTTCCACAACTGCCCTCCCCTGCCGGCCATCTTGTGGTGGCCATCTTGTGCCCACATGGGGGCGGTCATCCTTGTGTGAGGGAGTGATGGTCAATTCACATATTACCTCTTTATTATATAGGATTGATTTGGACACTACATTTGCTCATTGATACATGCCCAATGGATGTTTAATAAAGTGAAAAATGTGTTAATTGGCTTGTCCATCAACCATATGGTCTGCAAAACCAAGGTGAGCAAATTTATGTATGTGTTAACTCTTTAAGAAAATCACCAATGGCTATCACCATTCATAAGTAAGATACTGTATCTAATCACACACAAAAGATAAAATCTTCAGGATTTTTGCCTTTTCCTCATCTCTTTAAAATAGTGCACATTTGTGTGTGCGCATGTATGCACATGTGCATTTGCATGGCTAGGTTTTCACTCCCCTAAAGCAAATATGTTTTGCCTGCAGAGGATGTACCATATATTGAGCTGGGTACACACAGATCAGTCTAGTATTAGAATGCAGCCTAGGAATGCTGGTGGCCCCACCGAAATCTGTTAAGAGATGACATGCTGGGAGCTGTCCTTTCACTCTATCGTTTGGGTCAGCTGAAGGCTGAGTACCATACTGTCCCCAAATTGCATGACAAGAAACAGGTTTAAAGGCTTGCTCTCCCTATTTTAAAGCAAGGAGGACCCCTGTTGAAACCTGTACAGATGTGCTCATCACCTCGGCAACCAAGAGTTCAGAGTTAAACACTAAAATGTATAGAGGAAAGTCCTTGTTTGTTTATTCCTACACCATGTATTTTCAAAATACAATGGTGGGAGAAGGTTTGTTCGTTTTTCCCACAGGAAATACATTTAAACAGCACAAAATAGTCTTTCTATGACTCCAGACTTTGTAGTATTATTTTAACTTAAATGTGACTAGGTGGGAACATCCCTTTGTTATTTGTTTCCTGCACTCTAAAGGTGGCAATTAATGTAGTCTTGTTTCACTTGGATTTCTCTCTGACAAATGGGAATGATTAATTTTTCTTTAACAAAAATTAAAACATTTTCCACACATCTTCAAGAAGACTACTACTTTATTAATAAATGAAAATATTTTGTTTCAAAGACCTAAAAGAACTTAAATATTCTTCTTGTCATTGTAATATTGCCAGGTGTATTGGGCAGGCATTAGGAGGTATTCAGCTCTTTTTTTTTACAGTGAATAAATGTGAACAGTATAAATTACACACAGATACAAAAGGATTAATCACAAGCTTAGATGCTCCCAAATATGACTTTTTAAAAGCATGTAGCATAAATAAGAGCGGGTGAGAAGCACAACCTTTAACAAAGGATATGACTGGGAGCCCATCAGAGCTGGCTTTTAACAAAAATGAAGAATCATCAAAGTCTGTGTTTAGTGCTTCTATTCTTGCTATTTTATAGTATTTACTCTTCCAGCACCGCTTCAGTGCTGCACCTCTCCTACTCATCACAATCTCTCTCAGCAGTTCAACTTTAACTTAATATGTTGTCTGTCTCAGAGACTCCTCTCACATGAAGTTTCTCCCATAAATAAGTAAGAGGAGTTGTTATATGTTAATCAAATTACAAGCATGAGATGATGTGCAATTATGGCTGTAGTTGCTTTTGAAATCAAATGTATTTCCATGTATCAGTGGTTCTCAACCTTTCTAATGCCGCGACCCTTTAATACAGTTCCTCATGTTGTGGTGACCCCCAATTTCATTGTTACAAATTGAACATAATTAAAGCATAGTGATTAATCACAAAAACAATATGTAATTGTATATGTGTTTTCTGATGGTCTTAGGCGACTCCTGTGAAAGGGTCGTTCGACCCCCAAAGGGTCGCAACCCACAGGTTGAGAACTGCTGCCATATATTCTATCAAATATAAAGTAAGCCTCTGCAAAAATAATGCCCTTTCCTTTCATACTGCATTTTTATTCTGTAATTCTTTTTTTGTCCTGTTGATGTCTTAATAATTATTTAAGTGTCTTTCAACAAAATGTATATAAATCTTTATATAAAACCAAAATGAAAGGCAAGAGTAACCATTACCTTAGGGAAAGGACTTTCACAAGATATTCTAAAGTTAAAAGTATCTTCTTCCACTGGTTGTTAACCTAAATGCAAAGAGATAAAAAAGAGTAGCAGTAAAAGAGTAAGACTTTAGAAAACACCCAGCAGCCTGCTGGCCATGTGTATACATTCCACAGTACACGCCACTAATGCTGCATATCTGATATATATTATTACCTACAGCACAGAGCATTTCTGCAGTTCATTTTGAAAAGACAGACCAATAAGGGCATTGTTGATGCTACCAAAGCATAATAAAATACAATATTATTCCTTGAGATTAAAATAATAACAACAATATCTCCACTGGGAAAAGGAGAAAATTCTATCCACATTACTCCTTTCATTTTTCAACCTTGATTTTTTTTTAGTTTGTAAACACCTTCAAACCATACATTTAATATTTTAAAATAAAGAATAGAATGTTAGTGCTTATACATAGAGCTGAAATAAGATTGGACTGCCATGAAAAAAAAAGATCCTCCACTAAAAATGAACTTGTAGACTCCTCCAAATACCATTTGTGTCAATGAAATTTTTTACAGCAGAACTTCTGGAGCCAGCACATCGCAGGCATATGTTTGCAAACTAAACCTGCCATTTTAAATATTTTTAATTGATTTCAGAAAGGAAGGGAGAGAGAGAAATATCAATGATGAGAGAGAATCATTGATCAGCTGCCTCCTACACATCCCACACTGGGTATTGAGCCAGCAACCCTGGCATGTGCCCTGACCAGAATCAAACCATAACCTCCTGGTTCATAGGTTGATGCTTAACTACTGAGCTATGCTGGCTGGGCAAAACCTGCCATTTTTTATTCATTGCCATGACATGGAGGTGGTGCCCCAGCCTCAGCCAACCAAGACACTATTAGCATTAGGCATAATTGGGGGGAAAGTGCACTATTCCTGTTTTTTAAAAGAAATCAAGAGACATAGCTTCTTGATAGAATGTAATATAAAAAATAAAATGGTCATTTCATGTTCTGAATAATATCTGGGTTTCCAATGATCATATATTTCAACCATAGAGGCAAAATTGCATTTGTTAGACAAGACTGTTTAAAAACAAGAATGATTTTAAAAATCAGGATGAAAACCAAGATGTGCAATGTTAGTTGGTTCAGGCTACTAGTTTTCAAGATGTGATAGAAAGATCATCCGTACCCTCTGTGGTTATTAAATATGCAGATTCCTGGGCCTCCCTCTAGACTTACTTAGCCCAATGGGAGCCAAAGTGTGTGTGTAATTATATATATATATATAATTATATATATAATGTATCTATATTTATATCTATATCTATATGTTTGTGAACCCTCCCTAATTTAAGGATTTCAACAAGTTGTGTATGCTATTTTAAAATTCTTTCCTTGATATATTCTTTTTCCTAATCATTTTTAATAACACCCAAAACAGAAGACCAAAATATAAACACTCATTTATTTTCCAAAATACTATCTTTATAAGCCTATGACTAATAAACAATGTTGTTTTTTTCTGATGTTTCTGCCCTGGCTCTAATGGTGAAATCTTGATTTCTACATCATAAGAGCTTTGGCTCAGTTAGTTGATAAACAGATTGGACAAAGGTGGCGTGGAAGCTAGAAATGGGATGAAGCAAACTCTTGGGGGAAGTCATAGCAGTCTGTGCACATTATTAAAAAGTGAAAGACTTGACTTCAGCCCTGACCTAAATACAAATCTGACTAGGGCATATGGCTTAGGAATCTGTTTTAGAAGCCTTCGCAGTTCATTCTGATGCACACCCTTGGTTGAAAAAGATAAACATAGGAAGATATTGGGATAGGAATTAAGGCAAAAGACAGGTAATCAGGTTTTGGACAGATACTCAGTTATCAGACTGAGGTAAAAGGGAGTGTGTTGGTCAAAAGGAAAGAGCGGAGATATGAACACACACCCACTAAAAAATATTAAGATTTTTTTTTAAATTGAGAAATAAAGAAGTTTCCCCTGCTAAGAGGAAAATTGTATTTATATTTAAGAATAAAGTGAGCATCCAGATATAAGATAAGCAGCCCTTCATATAGAGTTTGGAGGAGATTTAGGTATTAGTCATGGAGTCAAAGAGATGATTTCAATTTGTCCTCTTTTTGGAATTTTTACTTCAGTGAAAGAAAAGTTTTTAATCACTAATAAGTTAAGTTAGCAGGAGAGTGAAAAAGGTTGGACAGATTTTCAATTGTAGCCTTTATTTGGAAAACACCCTCCTTTGAACCTGCTCTAAGTCAGCATGCAGGAATTCAAAAGGAACAAGCCACCAGCAGCAATTCCTGGCACACACTGCAGCTAATTCACAGATCCTGGTCCACGTTCATCTTCACGCCTTACACTTAGCTCTGTGCAGTTGACTTTAAATGACAAATGATCAACAAATACCTACTCGCTCAGTATTAGACAAGCAAACCCAAAATAACTACCTCTAAGTTTGCCAGTAACTAAAGCAGCAAAGTGTATAAAATAGGGCACTATGAGTTTTCCTTAGTTGTTAAAAAACACTATGCTGATTACAAATGAAATGAAGTCTGTTTTCCTTTTGTATCTAGCTTGGCTACAAGCTGGCCATTGGTTGGCTGACCTTAACCAAATTCAATAGAATCCTTGTCTTTGAATTTTATCTTCTCCTCCAAAGAAGTCTGATAATCCTGCACAAGAATTATGTTACTGCGGCATGTGTTCATACTTCAATAGCACATGTTCTTCCTCCCTTGCAAGGCTCATTTTCTATTTTTCCTGAATAAACTTAATAAGAAGCTGCTTGAGGAGAACCAAGATGGCGGCATAGGTGAACACCGGAGTTTGCTGCCTCGAACAACCACTTCAAAAATATAACTAAAAGACGGAAGGGACATCACCCAGAACCACAGGAAAGCTGGCTGAGGGGGAATTCTTCAACTAGAAGGAAAGAGAACAGCATACTGGGGCTCAGTGCGGAAAACACAAAGGTGCAGAGGTACGCGCGGTGGGCTGATGGCTGAGGGTGTGGTTGTCATTTTCAATCAGGAGGGAGTCCCAGGCTCTGAGCTCCAGTTCTGGGCGAGTCTCTAGGGACCCAGACTCAAATGGGAGAAGCGGGACTGTCTGGCATCGGTTGGAACACGAGGGCAGCTTTCTCTCCGAGGTTTGCAGTGGTTGCTGGGACTCTGAGAGGCAGAGCCTCTAGGGACTGAGAGCAGCCATAACTACTCCCTTCACCCGCTCTGTTGATCCCGTGCGACCCACCCGCACCGCCCAAGCCCTGTGCAGAGCCATTTGCCAGATAGCCTCAGGCAAAGGCTAGATTAGCACCTCCCTAGAGGACAGTAGTTCTCTCACTGCAGACACAGCTGATTCTCACAGCCACTTGGCCTGGAG
>NW_006299260.1:859460-862164 GCF_000327345.1 Myotis davidii | reverse complement strand
GCCCTTCCCCCTTTCCTTTTTTTCCTCTCCTCCTCCTCACCCCATCTCTCTCTCTCTTTTTAAGAAGAGGAAGAAGAAAAAGGTAAAGATACAAATTATGAACAACAAATATGCATCTATCAACAAGTGAATCTAAGAATCAAGTTAAGAAATCTGATGATCAGAATGTACTGGTGATTATAATAGAATCAGGGACATAGAAAGGGAATGGACTGACTGTTCTTGTGGGGGAAAGGGGTGTGGGAGATGCGGGAAGAGTCTGTACAAAAATCGTGCACCTATGGATGAGGACAGTGGGTGGGGAGTGAGGGCGGTAGGTGGGGTGGGAACTTGAAGGAGGGGAGTTATGGGGGGAAAAAAGAAACAAATGTAATAATCTGAACAATAAAGATTTAATTATTAAAAAAAAAGAAGCTGCTTAAAATTCAGCATCACACCCAGCATCGCACACCTATACTGACTGCATAGTGCTTTGAAGAGGTAAAAGTTTCATAGACAAAGTGCACTGACACACATCATAAATTCCAAAATACTTTAAGAGTAATGAAAATACTTTTTACCAAAGCACCAGTCTGTATTAATAAGCATTAAAGTTTTCATAGGCATTTGATGGCTTTTCTTGGAGGTCCACCAAATAAGTATTAAAGCAAATGTTTTATAAACATAATTTTAATGTTATAAAATATCACACAATATTTTCTTAACCTTCTAATTTTAAATAACCATCAAAACATATGTTATCTACTAAGAAAACATGGCAAAATTCTCAAGGGCACTGTTTTAAATAACAAAGGACCAAGGTTTATATATGGGTTGTGACTTTAGTTATATGAGGCATTAGTCTTAACTCTAATTCTATGACTATGGTAAAATATTCTGTGAAGTGGAAATTATAGTATCAATTTCAGAAAGATGTTTTAAGAATTTAAAAAATTATAGTCCTTGAAAACCACTTCGTCAACTATTAAGCACTGATTACTATTATTATTTAAACAATTCAGAAACACTTCTAAATAGGACTTTTACAGGAATGGCATCAGCAAGATGGTGGAATAAGAGGTTCCAGCCCTCATCTCCCAACAGAAACACCGATTTGGCAACCATCCATAGATGAGAATACGTGTATGGGAGCCCCAAAGTCCAGCTGAGAGGGGAATGATCAGGGCCAAGAGAGGCTTCCATGGCCCATAAGTTCTTCCATTGGGAAAAAATAAGAGCAAAAGGAACACTTGGCTTCCTCAGCCTTGTGGAATGGGGCTCACAAGGCTCACTTCTGTCCAGCTTCAGCCCAAACACTAAAATAATGGGCTTGGCTCAGTCCCCTGGTGGCAGCAAGAAAAGGTAGGAGCTCATAGCAACTAGTGTACAACTCTCAATAGCTGGGTGTGGATCTTGCTCAGGGACTCCACCAAGAGCTCCCCTAATGGATTCCACAGGATAACTTGCTGGCAGACAACCCCAACCAACCAACCAACCAACCAACATGCAACCTCAGTGTCTCTCATGCCATCCCATGGCTGGCACCCTATGTATCCCAATGTATGCACCCCATGCACCCACACAGAGGGCGTGTGTAAGTCCCTGCACACAGCACATGGACCTCAATAGCAGGTGCAGATCTTAGTAGCCAGCTCAATTCTGCAGAATTGGGAAACATATAACCTTGAACACTTCAGGCAATCGCCCTAGAAAAATAAACAAGAGGCTCTCAGCACCTGGCCTGAGAGAAGGCACAGGATCCCAAGACAGCCCCCGACCCCTACCCCAAAGGCAACAATAATAAATGGGCGTATTTATATAATAGGTCTGAGAACTCTCAGAATCTGTAACTGAATTGGCTAATAAAAGTCTTTCCCTGCCAAAGCAGAGGAGGTGATTGCTTCTTCAAAGCTAAGGATAGCAATGCAAGAAACATAAAGGAATGGAACATTTTTTTGTTTTGGTTGTAATCTTTACTTTCAAACATAAACAACCTCATTCCTTTTTATTATAAAAGTATTAAATACAGACAGGAGAAGGAAACTGACATTTGCAAAGTATGTGCCTTTAAGAGGCATCTCAACAATCCCATAACAAACACTCATGTGCCATGCACAGACATCATGCAGACAATTTTCAGTAATCAGAACTGTACTACAAATGCATGATCTGTTTACTTCATATACTAAGGTAAAGAAATAAAAAATATCACCTATGCCCGACCAGCATGGCTCAGTGGTTGAGCGTTGACCTGTGAACCAGGAGGTCACAGTTTGATTTCTGGTCAGGGCACATGCTCTACCCAAAGTGCTGACAGTTACTGAAAACTTCTGTTCAGTCTGATTATGTCTTATTGACCTGACCCTAAATCCAACTCACTTATAAGTTTAGTTTAAAACTTCAATAACCTTCCCTCCCAGGCTCCTTACCTTGGTCCTCTCCCCTCTTGTCTCCCAGCATACTCTCTAGCTGGAAGGAGACTTGGCCATTTTGAATTGAGTGACTTTCTTGAGTTCTTCAGATCTACGACTGAGATGAGACGGTGGAGTGCCCACTTAAGTTTATCATAAGAGAGTAGGTAAATTATGTTGTTGCTGGTGACGGCTTTACTTCTACTTTCAAAATCACTAATTCAAACATCTCAGATTCTGACCACAACCTCCAATCTTTTCATCTTGTTGGTCCACTTCTTTCTATCATGACCTCAACAGTGGGAAGCTACTTG
>NW_006299260.1:850852-859414 GCF_000327345.1 Myotis davidii | reverse complement strand
TCTATAAACCCCATCCCGGAGTCACTTATCCCCCATCTCATTTAGATTTTATGATTTGTCATTTCACTCATTGTATTGGCAATTTTTACATCTTTTATTGGTCCTCTGTCCTTTTAATACATCTCTATCTGGCAAAACTTTATTTCTATGATGATTGCATAAAAATTCTGCTTTAGTCATCATCCTTAAGGATCATTTTAATTCTTTATAAAATGATTTTAAGCATTCTTAACGAGTTAAATCACAGCTTTTTGTTCAGGTTTACAAAGACCTATATTTTGTGCTGCATAGTGAGTAAACTTATTTTATGTCCTGATTCCCTGGTATTTGAACTAGGATATCAAAGGGTGCTGCTTTTGTAAGATTAAAAGAAACCAGTTGACTAGGAACAAAGATAACCAGTTCTACCAAAAAAATTATCAAACATGGCTTCCCACTTCTTTTTCTGGCTTTTCTTTTTCTTCCAACCCGTGAAACTAAAGGGGAGGTTTGCGTTTCCACATTGCTCTGTTCTGGCACACGCCCTGGGATGCCCACTCTACACTCTGTGTGTAAGTCCTGCTGGATCCTTTAACTGTTCGTGCGTTAAGATACTAATACCTGCTTTTCCCAGTTTTGGGGATAGTTTCAGCAATGGGATCTGTAGTTTTAGGACTTCTGTTTACAAGATCAAGATACTTTTGTGTGTTTCCAAAACGAACTTTCTAACATAGGGCTTTGTTATTTTTTCTTTAAAAAATTACCTTAATGTTTTGAACTGGTATAAATGCCATGAGTACTTCATGATCTTGGTATCTGCACATAATTAATTGTACCACACCACCCTGGCATTCAAATGGTGAATAATACCCAGTCAGGGTAAGAATTTAAAAGTATGTTATTTTTTAAAGATATGTGATTTCTAAAATACACTTTTTGTATAGAATGGTAACACCAGGAAACTGAGTGCTACTGGAGCAAATCACATGGAGGACAAACTGGCACCATAATAAGTGATGCTCCTGTGCTTCAACTGTGCCCTGAATTCTGCCAGCTAATTCTATTGCAGGATTTTATCCAAATCTCACTCAAATTCTGCATATATATTAGCTTTCCATGGCTTCTTTACTCACTTCAATCCACAAAACCCCTACCTCACCCCCTCATTCTCAGCAAGTAGTCTCACCTCCTCCTACAGAGAAAGTATGTCAACAGATTGTAATTACTTTAACTCTCCATCGGCAAACATCTATAGTTATTAGCAATTGCACTCCTATACCTTCTTCCCCCGTCTGTTGCAGTTGTTAAAGTGCCCCTCCTTCTCTTCAGGACCCAACTGCCTCCTGTATTCTGGATCCTTTTCAGAAGACTTTCTCCTTTGTGTGTCCTTCTTTCTGCTCTTTCTTTACTCCCTTTTGCGCTGTCAGATATAACCCTGAGACATGTTCAGGTCTGTTTTACATCTTTAGAAAAATAATTTCACCTTACATTTCATTTTATCCTTGGTCCTACTCTCTCTTTCCTTGTATATCATACTTCTTTTTAAAAACTATCTACCCTTAATGTCTCCACGTTTTTACCTCCTATGCATTCCATAATATATTCAAGTTTGACTCCTGCTTGTATCACTCTTCTGAAATGATCGTTCCTAAAGTTATCAATGACTAGGGCACTTTTACGGGGCAATCTAGGACCTAAGGTCTGGTGATGATCTACCTGTTGCTAAATCTAAACATTTTTTCCTCATCTTACTCAATTTCTCAGTAGCATCCAAATGGCCACTCCCTTATTTCTAAACTATGCTCTTCCCTAATCTGAGAAATTCTTTCTACCTCATTCCGCATTCATTTCACATGTATCTTCATACCACTCCTATGTGATAAAGATTATCATCCCCATTTTAGATGGGAAATTGAGGATCAAAGTAAACCAGCTAATAATTGGCAAAGGGGGAAGTTGAACTCATGAATGTCTAACAATGGTGCCCCTGCTGTTTCCTTAGCACTATGCATATACAGAGTAATTAGCCCTGCTATAGAGAGAACAGACTTTTTTTTTAGAACAAGTTGCACATACCTTTGCTCACACAAATTCCCAGATCCTCTGACGCATTTGGACAAAACAAGAATTTCACATGCTAATGAAATAAAAGAATTGGGGCCAGGGAGAGATATGCATCAGAATATATGTACCAGTACCTTATTAAGAAGCAAGCTACTAATACACATATACATATACACATATGAGTTCATACACATACTGTGGCATTATATCCATATTTAAGTATATTTATATGGTGTTAATAATGCACAATTCCAACTTAAGCAACATCAACCATGTAAAGTTATAAACTAAAGAGAAAGACTTCTTTAATTACTTTGAATTCTTTACTATCCTGTAATACTTTTTGAGGTTTTAGTTTTTAACACTTTCTATCTTCGATGCAATCTTAAATTTCCCTAGAGAATTCATCTGTAGTCTTAAGATATTCTGCTTTGTTAAAACATAAAAGAACACTATGTAGTCCTGGACGGTGTGGCACAGTTGGTTGAGCACTGTTCCATGCACCAAAAGGTCAATGGTTTGACTCCTGGTCAGGGCCCATACCCTGGTTGCAGACTTGGTCCCCAGTAAAGGGCATGCAGGAGGCAACCTATCGATATTTCTCTCTCTATATATATATATCTATCTCTACCTCCATCCCTGTCTCTATCTCCCCTTACCACTCCCCTTCTCTCTCTAAAAATCAATAAAAACATTTTTTTTAAAAAAACATTATATAATTGTGGCATCATTTACATAACTGGAGTTGCTGGAGCTTGCTTCTAAACAAGGCAAAGCCTTGAGAAAGTCTTTTGAAATGTGCTGCAGACAATATTATCAATGAAAATATTTAAAAACCTGTGCCTACAGTGCCTTCCTGCCAGGAAAGAGATGAATACACTTCTCCTGAGCTAGATAGATTGAGATCTACAAGGCAGTACTTAATGACACCTAAAATTATAACAAGTTACTATATGCATAACTGTTGTCACTAGTCCAAAAGTAATTAAATTTTCCAAGATAATATATATGTTTGCATATATGTATTCATCCTATACAACCTGGGATATTATTGGATAAATAAGGAATAGATAACTTCTGTTTACTTCACGTCTGGACAGTCTCTTTAAACATCTGAGTTTCATTGGTATGTTGGTTTAATAAAAAGTTCAGTGCACGATTTTTTTTCTGTGCTAAGGCAAACTCTTTCAAACAATATTAAGAACACAGACACAAGTAGACAAAACAAAAAGGGGTGTTTGCTAAGCCATGCCAACTCGACTCTTGCCATTCAACTGGCAAATATACAGCAAGGAAGAGCACCTTTCAGCTCACCTGAAGGTATTTTTAATTACACATGAAAGTGCTCTGCATTCTTCATCACTTCACTACTTGCCTAGAGACCTATAAAACCATCAGAGAGTAACATTTTGCAATATTAATGTAGAAAACTAAGGCATGTTACATCAAATCAAACCGAGCTGTTTTGGAAAGGTAAGGTTCCAACCTTTCATATTAAAATGCTCAACCATCCTCTGACTTGCCGTAAAAATGCATATTTGGCAAAATGATGTGGACTTCTGAGATTTATGAGACTGCTCACACCTTTTATGTATGAATAAAAAACATTTATTGTGCTATGTTGATGTTCTTTGCATACATCCAGAAGACAGCGTTGCTCGGTGTTTAAGAACACACAATCTGGGGTTACCATGAGGATAAAGCCTGGTTCTGCACCTCCTCCTGGTGTGGCCTTACACAAACTTCTTACCTCCTCTAAGTCTTCATTTTTAGTAGCTGTTGCTTGTGTAATGGGGATAAGTATAATGTTCCTCCCAAGTTCATTATAAAGAATAAGAAATCCTTTATTAAAAGCTTTTAATGGTGTACCTACCTAACTGTCAGTGCTAAAAAGGAAAGGAGAGAGCTTGAGAGGAGAGAGGAGGACAAAAGAATTTGATTCTAAGTTAGAGTTTGCAGAAAGGACTGCTTGCAAGAGGTGGAACATGAAGAAGCAATGGGCAAACACACAATGACTTTGGCAAGACATGGGCTATCTCAATATCTCATACCTTTATAAAAATTACATGGCTCAACCGTGAAGTTTTAGTTGCTCGACGAATTTTTTTCACTTTATCTTCTTTTTGTTTTTTAATATTTTTTCTGTTAAGTAGCAATCTAGGAGATGCCAATTAATCTTGAGACTGCAAGAGGGTGGGTATAACTTCAAAAGGGAACACACCTAAAGTGATGTTGAATTTTTCCCCTGGCTGGCAAAATCATAACAACATGTGTCTGGCTTTAGTTTCCTACACCTCACTACAGAGCAGTGCCAAAGGAATCCCCAAACATCCAGGTACTGTTTTCCTTTGCTCTGACAGCAGTTGAAATTTTGGGCCCTCCTGTTTCTTCTCAACTGGAAAGGACGTTCACTTCTGCCCAGCTCAGAGTTTATGTCCCTTGCACTAGAATGTGCATTCTACCATTAAATCTAAAGCTGCCTTGACGTGTTGTTATAATACCTTATGGATGTGGAAAGTTTATTGAGATGTAATGTGAAATATGGGGAAAGGTGTGATCTGGATGTCCCTCTGTGTTCTCACAACAAATCACACTTTTTTGGTCTGAGAACTATAGCTAATGTGTTTATTAACTGCTTTTCCTCTTCCTCTTATTCTCCTTTATATGCTGCTAACTTGTATTATGCTATTGTTTATAAATAATTGGGCGTGGGGGTTATTTTGTCTTTAGTCCTTCCCTTACAACTGAATTCTATAGTGGAATAACAACCATGTGCCCGAACATCCCATTTAACAGAAAAAAAAGTGAGCAGGAACATTTTAACTCTTTAAAACAAGTTTTATAATACGTCTGCAGTGCTACAGCAAGTCACCGAACTGGCAACCATCGAGACGGGAAGTCCCATGCTTGGGATTTTACCTAATTATCTCTGATCCTCAGTACAACCTTATAAAGAACATTTTATAATGAGAAAAAATGAGTCTGAGAGATGTAACGTACCCAAAGTCATAGAGAAAGCAAGAAGTGATTTGAGGTTTTGAATTTTGTCTGAGTAAAAACCTTGAGGAATACATTTATTCAATAATATTTTAATGGGCAAACGCTGCACTTTACCAGACAGGTTTGGGGCAGCTATGCTGAGCAAGGCCCTCTCCTGGCACTGGGAACAGACAAGAAAAATGACCTAGACAATCCCTGCACTCATGGAGCTCCCAGTCAGACAAGGAGATAGGAAGACAAGGATATCCGTGCATAAGTGTTCACAGACCCCCCCCTCCCTCTGAGACAAATGGGAAATAAAAGCCTATTTTCCCATTTGACAGTTCTGCCCCCTGCAGTAAGAGAAAGAGAGTCTTGCTGGAAGAGAAGAAAGATCAGTCTATATGACATACATAATTTTCAACAGAAGAGTTTTGGGTATTTTTATTGACTGATCTGAGTGAGAGGAAGAGAGGAGAGAAGCATGCACAGTTTTGTCGTTCCAATTATTTCTGAATTCATGGGTTGCTTCTCGTATGTACCTTGATTGGGGATCCTACCTGCAATTTTGGTGTGAGACTACGCTCCAACTAGCTGAGTTACCTGCCTAGGGCTACAATATATGATTTTTATTATTGTTATCAAACATAGTATTATTATAAAATATAATGTATTACTATATATATAAGATTTATATATATATATATGATAAGTAAACATAAACGAAGTTGGAAAAATCACACTCCCTGATTTCAAACAATGCTACAAAGCTATAATAATCAAACTGCCAAGTACTGGCACAAATGAAAATAGACACATAGATCCATGGAACAGAATAGATCACCCCAAAAATAAACCCTCACTTATATGGTCAGTTCGTCTACAACAAAGGCAGCAAGAATATACGATGGGAAATGACAGTCTCTTAAATAAGTGACACTGGGAAGACTGGACAGATACATCTAAATATTAAAACTGGATCACTTTCACACCATATACAAAAATAAACTCAAAATGGGTTGAGGTCCTGTGAGAAACCTACCCATTCTTGGCGAAGACTAAATATTCGATTACATTAACCCAACATATACTAAAGCAATTCACTGAAAATTAAGGAAAACATGGATGACTGTTCAGGTGCTTTCAACAATTCACTCATAGGCATTTAAAATTCGCTTTATTTCCGACCACAAATAATGTTACTGTTTTATAAATAAACAGTTTAATATTTGTCAAGCTCCTTTTGTCTATTTTATGGCATCTGGTTCAAAAAAAAAAAATCCCAAAGAAGCCAGAGAGCTTAGTCACAGATGTCAGCACAGGCTGGTAGCAGAAATACAGGGCTCTGACTTCAAAGAGTTAGGGAAGGCTTGTCACAATGTAATAAAAAGGATGGATGTTGCAGAAAGGGCCAGAAACTCAGAAGTGAAAAGGTGGAGATAAGTCAACTTCTGCTGGGTGTTTTCAAAGTTCTCTCACTCTTGAGCAACCATCCAGACACCAGATGTGTCCTTCTTTTCTGTGCCCGTGACCCCAAGTTAATTTTATCTCCAACACCCGCCCCCTCTCACCAACAATGCCACTCAGAACTCCCTTTCGGCGAGCTGGAAGAGAAAGACCTTCACCATCTGGAGAGTTTTGTCTATGTGTGGTGTCAGACAGGTACCAGACTTATCAAGGGACCACTCACAAGTTATATACGTGTCTAACCACTGTGCTGAACATCTGAAACAAATATAATACTGAATGTCAACTGTAATTGGAAAATCTTTAAAAACTTAACAATTTAAGGAAAACAATTTGAGGGTTTTGTGAGTTGGTCTGTGCTTTGCAGTAACAGTGTTCTCTTTCCACTTTTGTCCAAGAGCTTAAAAAATGTTATTAAGTGTCTATCTCTAGGTTGGCCTTCTTTGTGGTTTGCCCCTCACAGACAGGTTTTTTCCAGGGAATGGCCCCCAGCAGGTACAGGGTTGCATGGTCCTTGGTGAATACAAGCTCAAACAGAGTCCTCTCTCCCCAGAATCCCTAGAAATTCCTAGAAAAGGATCCTGATTGACCAAGTCTGGGTTTCATTCCCAAACCCCATGGCTGGGGAGGGAGGTGGTGCATGCCTCAATTTGGGCACTGCTAGGAGAGAAGGAACACTTTCTGGAAGAAAAGAGGGAGGCAATCGGTTACCAGAAGAGCAAGGATGCAGGGCTCAAAAAAGCCAATTCTAAGGGACGGCAAGTGAGAAGGCACCTTTTCCTCCCCACCTCCCCCACCCCCACCCCCGAAATTTCAACAAGTTAACCAACTATAATTCAACAAAGAAATCCCTGCTCAACACAGGCAAACCTGAGACTGCGCACTGAAACATCTAAAGGTGGGCAACCGGGAACAAATGGGAGATGAGAAGGGAAGAAAGAGCAGAAGGCCCTCAGATGCAGCCCTGCAGCTGGGAGAAGGGAGAAAGCAGGCAGGCGCTTCCTTTGGCCCTGGAGGAACAGAGAGCTACAGGCCAGGCGGACAGTGACTGAGCCAGCAGCTAGCTGCCTGACAGAGCATGGGGTTCTGCCTTAGGGCTCTCCCCTGTCAGGTCAGCCCCAGAAATACCATCTGCTCCCAACTACTTTAGGGGCAATAGTAGCTTCCTGTTCCTGATCACATCTTGGTTGCCTCACCATCCTTTATCCCAAAGACAGCCATATGGTTAAAAGTAGTTTCCAAGCACTATCTTTTGCAGAACACTTCATATCTTTCTGTTGCCAGTGGTTGAGCCTAGAGGCCAGTTAGTTTGACAGGAACTGAGGCCCACAGAAAAAGTAGCCCTCAAGCCATGGTGGCACCATAGAGGACGCGCAGCCACAACCAGCATGCCTCCTATAGAGAGAGAGGGGAGAGGGTGTTCCCCCATTTTCTCTCTTCCTCTCTCCTTCCAATCTTATTCCACTGGCTGAATGGAACCAGAGGTCATTGGCAGATGTGTAAATTCAATCCTCTGGGACGTAGACATCAAGATGGATTTGAGATGCAAGAGATTTATTGGAGGTGAGTTTACCTATGAAAGATAGAGGGGAGAAGGAATAGGAGTAGCAGGGAGAGCCTTCAGACCTAATGCTAAAATGAGGCCTGGGAAAGGAGAGGGTGCAGAGCAGAGAACTGGGTAGCAGGGACTCAGACTGTCATTGGTTTGAGAAAGACTCACCGATGGGACAGTTTCTGCCGTGACTAGGGGTGTTTGGTATATGTCCCATACATGGAGTTGTCTTGTGCCAAGAGCCTGACATCCTGGGCTGAGAAAGACCTGTTCCGGGACTCTCCTTTGTCCTGTATTGGCCCCTCTTACCCTTGTGTCAAGAGGGCCCCTCTTCTTACAATCCAATTGCCCATAGCTGTTGCCTGAGCTTGTTCATGCTGCTGAGGTTGAAGCCTCATGGTGGCTGGTTCCATGGATCTGTCTCTCACCCAATAGCGTGAGCTGGGCCCTCCCTGGAGAAGAAACCTGGGTTCCCCAAGATATGTGATCAATGCCGGGGCCCCGCCAACAGGCAAGGGGAT
>NW_006299260.1:843195-849904 GCF_000327345.1 Myotis davidii | reverse complement strand
CATAATCTTTACTCCCTGGAATGGAGATAAGAAACGCCCTAACCTTTGTAATAGAAATTGACAGGATTGGAATCAACTGGTATAAATACGGATGTAACAAGACAATAAACGGCAGAACATCTCTGGAGATCCAGACCAGAACTTGGCTGGAGATCCTGGCTAGGTTGCTGATCAACTGAACGCTGTCTCCATGTCATTCCTTCTTCGCCGACTCCGTCCACACCTATGGGGACCCCTGGACCTGCTGGGGTTGGACCCCGGCAGTTTCCTCAAGCACAGATTCCCCCACAGAAGGGTCTTGTGTTTGCACCATGCTCAGTCCTTGAATGGGGCTACCTCTGTAGCAAGGGACCGCCACTCCAGTGCTGACACAGATCCCAAGGCACCAGAGCTGGATGCTCTCAGCTTCCCACATTCCCGGTGGTAGGTTCTCGCTTGAAGGCAGGTATGGGCATCCTTGCCATGGCTGCTATGGCAAGAGGGCCTGGGACATGCAGAGTAGAGCAGTGGGAATGAATCTACAGGCAAACAGTCTAATGACAGGCACGTGGGTAAAGAAAGTACCATGTGGGTAATTACACTCAGTGGTTGTGGTCAGTGTTTTAGCAAGCCTAGATTTGGGAGCATTGATCTAGGATTAAAATTGTCTAATAACTCTTTTTAAGAAATCAACATGTCATCAAATAAAACAAATTTGATATTTAAGAAAGTTAAAAACCATATGGACAACTTAAAAAGGGAGCTGTATTATGGACTAAAGAATGCAAAACTGCAGCCAACCTCACAACCACTGACCCAGCCTCCTACTCCCCTCAGATGGACTGAGATGCTCCAATTGAGAAAACTGGATTGTAGAAAGGCTAGACCCCACATTTTTGACAGGAAGTTCACATCAGGGATCTCATAATGTTTAGAAATGCTTCATATTTCACAACAGGAACTAGACAACTTTGGATTTAAGTATACTGCTATGTAAGACAGACAAACAAACCCAATCTTGTTGACAGCTTATTAAAGTAGATTTGATTAAAAGTGAAATTAAGAACAACCAGCCCCGCCTGGCCGGGTAGCTCAGTTGATTAGAGTTGTGTCCTGATATGACAAGGTTGTGGGTTCAATCCCTCATCAGGGCACAAGTTAACCAACAATCAACCAATGAATGCATAAATAAGTGGAACAAGTTGACATCTCTCTCTCTCTCTCGCTCTCTCTCTCTCTCTCTCTCTCTCATTCTCTCAAATAAATTTCAAAAATAATTTTGTAACTATTGTATATATGTCTATAAATATACTTTAAGTAGTTTTCTCATTAAGAACAATGGCACACAAAAGCATATTAAAAGGTCTCAGATTGAGGCTAAAGTGTATAAATAGTTGTAATGAAACTTCAAGTTAATTGTCTCTGTTGGGATTATAGTACCATCCAATTACAGCCTCCTTGAAAATTTCTAAATATATGCCATGTTACTTATTCTTTGCTGGATGAGCACTGTGGCATTATTATTGCTTAGCTGTTATAAAATATTGGATTGTACAATGTCAATGTGTAATATACTTGCTTATAAATAAATACACCCTGAAATGTTGCGGTTTAATCACTTAGTCCACTAAAGACAGACTAGGGGGCATTGTTATAAAGGTATCTTAGAGAAACTGCCTCAAACACACTCATATGCATTATCACCTGCAAACCATGACCAGACTTTCTGGAAGTCCTGGTACATTAGAGGTTGTACACAAGGACATAAAAGGTTAAAGTTGCACAGAACTAAAAGATTGAATCAGTGTCTCTGGAACAGTGTTAATTTTTTTTAAATTACTGATTTGGAGAGGGAGAGAGGGATGAAGGGAGGGAAACACTGATTTGCTGTTCCACTTATTTATGCACTCATTGGTTGCTTCTTGTATGTGCCCTGACTAGGAATCAAACCCACAACCTTGGCGTATCAGGACACAGCTCTAATCAACTAAGATACCCAGCCAGGGCCTATTTAATTTTGTTTTAATTTTTGAAAGATAACTTGCAGACCTTGCTGAGTGAAGTACTTAAGAAACTGAAAGGAAATGACAAAAAAAGAGTAGAGTTTAAAGTCCTTAAGAAATTTTAAAAGAAATTTGCAAAAATATAGCCACTGCAACTCAAGCAATAAACATGTGTTTAATGATTATTAATTTATGAAAATATTTTACAGACTCTCTCTTAGCAAAAAGCACACAGGCACCAAAATTGTGGTTTCTCTACCTAAAAGGCTGATGAAACAAACTCAGCTAGTAGTAATATTAAACAACAACTATGGAAATCACACCATGAAATGTTAAGATTGAAAATTTATTTTAATGCACAATTTTAAAGTAATATACTTTCAACTAGGCTCTAAGACATCTGAATGTTAAAAATGTATTTGATATATCAAGGTACAAGTATGCTGTCATATTTTACCAAAAATATTCAGATAATCTTGAATGTGTTGTTCTGGACTTCTTGTAGGTTTTTCCATGACAACGAGAACATTCACAGGAAAAAATAAAAGCCTTCAGTGATTTATGAGTCATGAGAATTTTTTCAATGATCTAATCTAGGGAAATGTGTAATATCGTTTTAAATTTCACATTAGGTTCTACTTAGCTTCCCTAATTATGTAACAAATCATAATAAAGTTTATGCAATCCTAATGTTTTGAAAAATTGAAGTATATTTTTGTTTCCCTAAGATCTATACTTTTTAAAAAAATA
Source organism: Myotis davidii (assembly GCF_000327345.1). Lineage (NCBI taxonomy): Eukaryota > Metazoa > Chordata > Mammalia > Chiroptera > Vespertilionidae > Myotis > Myotis davidii. Next base: position 847,172 of record NW_006299260.1, on the reverse strand, counting down.
CCTTTTATCATTTCCTCCTAATTTATAATTGATTTATTCTTTCCAGATAAAACGTTGCAACTGAACTTTGGTGTAACAGCACTAGCACATTTCCATCCTTTGATGGTTAGTACTTCCTGTGTCACTGAATATGCAGTGTCTCTTTTTTCACTATGAGCTGTAGGTATGCGAGGATGAATGCCAATTCTGTCATAACCCTTCTGTCCCAGTATCTTCACACTATTCCTTAGGAAAAGGGTGCTTCCATGATAGATCGAGTTTAAGAACATTTTTTTCACTGTGATTAAAGAGTTAGAGGTGTATCAAAAATCACCATGTCAAGTTAAATGTTAGCTGCAGACATAAAGCTTTCAGATGATCTCAAGAGATGAACCAAGATAACCTTAGGGGCAGCTCTGTCCTGAGACCTGTCTTGTCTTCTCCTCTCATGCACTTCAAGATTTCAGTGGCAGCGTAATTGGATCAATGAGGATAATCGAGGTTATAATGTAACTAGAGGCCCGGTGCACGAAATTCATGCATGTGTGCGCACACGTGTGTGTGTGTGTGTGTGTGTGTGTGTGTGTGTGCCCCCTAACTGCCCTCCCCCACCGGCCTGATTGCCCCTAACTGTTCTCCCCTGCTGGCTCGATCCCCCCTAACCACCTCTGCCTCAGCCCCCGCCACCGTGGCCTTGTCTGGAAGAAAGCCAGACTTCCAGAAGATATCCTGTCGACCCTGTCTAATTAGCATATTACCTTTTTATTAGTATAGACAACAAAAATCCTCCAACTCTCTGTGACTTAAACAACAAAGAGGTGCCCCTCTCTTATGCTACATGCCCATTCCAGATCACCTGGGGGCAGAAGTAGATGCAACATTAAAACCACTCAGTTATTTAATTACTAAAGGCTGGTGCACAAAATTTATGCACAAGGGGCAAGGGGTCCCCTCAGCCCAGCCTGTTCCCCCGGGAGATGTCTGATTGCCGGTTTAAGACAGACCCTGTGGGGATCGGGCATAAACTGGCAGTCGGACATCCCTCTCCCAATCCGGGACACTGCATGCACCGGTGACCATACTTTTCATACAGGTGAAACATGCTATTGTAGGGGCAGCTATATTTATTTGCCCTGATTATAAAAAGTAGTATATAACATGATTCTTCTGAGGCAGTAGTACCATTTTCCCCATCTTATGGTGGAAAAACGAAGCAGAAAGAAGTTAAGTAATTGGCTTTGTTACTCAGTTGTAAGTGTTAGAACCAGGGCTGACCACAAAATATGCAAGCCAGAGTCAATATATAGGGAAGGGTCCCTAGTGCCGATCTGTGGGGCAACTGGCAAGCGAGGTGATGGGGGGGGGGGGCTGCTGGCACTGACATTGGCTGATGGCCTGGCGCCGCCCGCTGGCCAGCCCCGCCCCCAATCTCCAATGCCAGGTTGCCTCCCTCTCAGGGGGCAGTGTGCATCATAGTGGCCAGTCATTCCACTGTTCAGTCAATTTGCATATACTATTGTCCCCATCTTATGGGTGGAAAAAAAGCAGCAGAGAGAAGTTAAGTAATTGGCTGTGTCACACAGTTGTAAGTGTCAGAATCAGGGCTGACCACAAAATATGCAAGCCAGAGTCCATGCATGTCATCACTGCATCATCCTGATTTTTTTCAGTATTAAAGTAGCCTTGCCAGGTTTTAATTTTTAAATCTAAGAGACTGTTCCCAATATATAGGGAAGGGTCCCTAGTGCCGATCTCTGGGGCAACTGGCAAGCGAGGTGATGGGGGTGGGGGGCCCTGTTGGCACTGGCGTTGGCTGATGGCCTGGCGCCGCCCACTGGCCAGCCCCACCCCCAATCTCCAACGCCAGGTTGCCTCCCTCTCAGGGGGCAGTATGCATCATAGTGGCCAGTCATTCCACTGTTCAGTCAATTTGCATATTAGGTTTTTATTATATAGGATTACCTTTAGCTACTCAGATGCATGCTGATGCATTGTATTATGAATTGCTTCCATTTTATTATGAATATTAATTTTACACCTCAAGTGTCAGTTTATGTAAGACCGAAGATAAAATAATTAGTCATGTAGCTATTATAGTCAGAGACAGTGTTTAATAATATCAACCATGAAGTGGAAAGACATCTTTGATGTTCTTCAGTAGAAAATCATTTTGTTGGTGGGAATCAAACTGGAAGTTGGTCTTCTTCCAAAAGGAGTTGAGTTAGAATCCACTCCACTACCTCAGGGCCAGGAGAAAACAGGAAGTGGTCAGAGTGTCCTCAGCAAGGGTCAGAAAGCAGTAAAACTCCACATACTCCGAAGAAAAGGTCATTCCTGGCTAATGGCTGACAGAAAACATTTTGAAGAACTGGGCATATTAAGCAGTTATAATAAGGATCTAATGGCTATTTTTTAATATATGATTATTTAATTTATTCTTTATATCATTCAGTATTTTCCAAATATTCTGAAACAAAAAGGTTACTTTAGAAAAAATTAAATATCTAATTGATGAGTCTTCTTATTTAAAAATCTTAATGCATTTTAAGGGTCTTGGTATAAAGAAATAATGTAAAATGGCATGAGACATTAAGTAGCAAGTCTGTGGCAGGGCAAGAAGAAAGTATATGTGGATAAATGGTGAAAAAAAAAGAAAAACAAGCAGGTCTGTAGATTTTGGGTGGGGAGAGACTGACCGACAGATGGTGGTGGGGTGAGAGATAGAGGAGCGAGAAGAGAGAATTCATTTATACAAACAAGAGTGTTCACAAAATCCCTTAGTGGAGTAGGATTAAAAGATTATATCAAGTCTTCACTATTATTTGTAGTTGGTGACAAACATTTATGTTTCTATCACCTGTATAGCAAAATATCAGTACTTCTTAATCCATACAGTTGGTTCATCATTTACAATAATTTTTGTCTTTTATAAAACCATACATTATCAAACACCATCCAGTTAGTGTTACATGTTGTGCTTTGGGTCAAATTTATAATTATAGCCAAAGCCTGGAGCTCAGAATAGGATAACAAAGAGAAAGAGAGTGATTCAGGTCCTGTACCTGGGGAATAAAAACATATTTTCAAAAGGAACTTATTGTTGAGTCCATGAAAAGGCTACCCTAGACATGGAGGCTCACGGTGTCGGCAAAGATTCCTCTCAAAAGCTTGGCCCAGAGCAGCAGCACAGCCTCTCCTCCGGGGGCAGTGCAGGCAGGAGGGGCAGGAAGACATCTGCAGAAAGTTAGGAGCTGAAGATAAGGGCCTTTTCTCTGTCTCATGCACACCACATGCATTTTCAAGACCTCATGTGTCTCCAGAGAGGGGAGACTCCTCCCTTCAACAATATGTAAGTTTGAACTTATTAACGCCACAGGAAGTTTTGAGATTTAAGCAACAGATTTTAATTAATAATAGCAATATGCCCTAACTGGTTTGGCTCAGAGGATAGAGCATCGGCCTGCGGACTGAAGGGTCCCAGGTTTGATTCCAGTCAAGGGCATGTACCTGGGTTGCGGCACATCTCCAGTAGGGGGCGTGCAGGAGGCAGCTGAATCGATGTTTCTCTCTCATTGATGTTTCTAACTCTATATCCCTCTCCTTCTCCCTTCCTCTCTGTAAAAAATCAATAAAATATTTAAAAAATAATAGCAATTAATAAGTGAATTCGGCAATGTTGCAGGATACAAAATTAACAGCCAGAAATCTATGGCTTTTTTATACACCAATGATGAACTCACTGAAAGAGAAACTTAAAAAAAATCTCATTTACCATTGCAACAAAAAAATTAAGATACCTAGGAGCCATTTGTTTTTGTTTATTTGTTTTTAACTGAAATATATTTGACATATATCAGGGTGGAAATTTAACATAAACAGCATGTTAATTAGTTACATTTATATATTGAAATGTGATTGTCATTGTAGTGATAATTACACCTCTACCACATTACACAATCATCCTAAAAAAAAAAACAAAAAGAAAGATAGTCCCTGAT
>NW_006299260.1:814459-843164 GCF_000327345.1 Myotis davidii | reverse complement strand
AAAAAAAGGAAGATGAGGTCCCTGGTCTCAATCAACTTTAACATTCTCCAAAACTGCTCTTCTCTGATGTAGAGTACTAAAATATACTGCTAGACCCTTATCTCTTAAGATTCTTGCCAGTATATTTTTCATTTCTTCTAAATATTTTCTATTTAATTTTTCTTACATGTTATTACCTCCCCCAGATTAATCCATAAAAACCTACATAAAGCTAGATATTTCAATAGAAAAAAAAGAAAAGAAAGTGTTATGACACAATTTCATGGAGAAAGATTTCACCTGCTTTTTCGGAGGGGAAGGGGTGTCTGGATATTCATTCATTTATTTATTCAAGAATATTGAGTATCTATACTAATAAAAGGGTAATATGCTAATTAGACTGGGAGACCTTCCAGATGTCCTTCTGAATAAAGCCATGGTGGCGGGGCCGAGGCAGAGATGGTTAGGGGTAATCAGGCCAGGAGGGGAGGGCAGTTGGGGGTGATCAGGCCAGCAGAGGGGCAGTAAGGGATGAGCAGGCCAGTGGGGGGGAAGGGGGGAGTGGGAGGCGATCAGGAAGGCAGGCAAAATGGTTAGGGGCAATCAGGCAGTCAGGCAGGTGAGTGGTTAGGAGCCAGCAGTCCTGGATTGCAAGAGGGATATCTGACTGCCAGTTTAAACCAGCAGTCAGACATCCCCGAGGGGTCCTAGATTGGAAAGGGTGCAGGCCAGGCTGAGGGACCCCCCCCTCCCTGCACAAATTTCATGCACCGGGCCACTTGTTACTATATATTTCACATGCTATTTGGTGCTAGATATGTCATTGTCAACAAACCAGCCATGTCCCCTGCTTTCATGGAGTTTAAAGTTTATAGCCGGAAAAGAAGCAATAATTAAACAGTAGATATATTGGTTCTTTGAAGGAAAAAAAAGATGGGATTGTGGGAGAGAATAAAAAGGAAGACCTATTTTTGAACAGAAGGTGGCACCCATGGGTATGGGAGTGATGTGCCAGTGATGTGAAGTGTGAGGGGCAAAGATGTGCAAGCTGAAGCAAGAGCCATGAGGCACCGTGAGGAGCCTAACAGAGGCCAGTGCGACTAGAGAATAGTGGACCGCAGGCACAGTGGCAGGAGGGTGCTTGGAGGGTAGGCAGAGCCTGAATTTGCCAGGGCCTTACAGATGATGCTCAGTATTCTCATCTTTATTCTAAGCATTAGCAAGTTTGGGAGGATTTGAAGTAGAGACAGCTGATGTGATTAGAGAAATGTTTTTACATGCTCAGTCTGGTTGTAGTGAGAAGAATAGAAATGAGGAAGATTGTGAAAGCAATAGAACACCCTCCCAGAAGTGAAAATTTGGACACACAAGTGGTGGTCTAATCAAGAGGTGATAATGGTGTGACATAAGGGAGTGGTCAGGAAGATTTAAACATACACTTTGGAGATAAAATTGGCCAGCGTTGGTGAGTTTTCAATACAGGTGTTGGGTGAGTGGATTGGGAGGAAGATGATGCCCACTTCTCTTACCTGGCAGTGATAGGTATTGCCATTTGGAAAGTGAGATTTGGATAGGAATTGGAGTGCTCAGGGGTGGGGGAGAAAGATCTGGTTTGGGATTTGTTAAGTTTGAGATCCTTATGAGACTTAATGTTCAAATATTAGGCTGATATTTAAACATATTAGCTTAGTGTTCAAACAAGATTTTTGGAAGGAGGCCTATATCTGAGAGCCTTGCTATAAATATGATATTTACAGCAATGAGGGCTGATGGGATCCCTTACAGAGTGAAGAGGGAGGAGAAAGGGAGTATATGTGTAATGTTGACAAATCATATGCAAACCTATCTACAATGTGAATTTCCAGGGACAGAGAATACAATTTGGGGGTCTTTTATAATTGATTTTACTATAATTCTGATATTTTAAACAAACAAACAAACAAAATAGAATAAAACAGAAGTGGATCATCTACTATAGACCTTGGCCCAAAGGTTTACTTAATCACAAATGCTTCCTTTTCCATGGCTGTCAATGTCATTAACAAACTTCCAAAAAGATTTTCTAGAAACTAGTGCATCTAAGAAGTAACTCAATTAACTGACCCCGCTGGGGAGTAAATAATAATTCGCCATGATAATCGACTCAAATTGGTTATTTTTCTCTTGTGCTTTCTGAAATAAGGTGTTAAATTAAAACTTCCTTTCAGATTAAGAGTAGTGACCACGTTCTCTAGCTCTGGAAGGTTACTAAGCTACAGGAAATATTTGGTTTTCAGAATAGAAGCAAATAAAATATTGTAGCATTTCTCAGGCCAAAAGAATTTATTTAAATTACATTGTTATTGCTGGGTATAAACATTATTATGTTAATTACTATCTTCAAGTATTTAGTGTCAATAAAAAGCTTTCCAAGCTTCTTAAGGGTACTTCCAGACAAAGCTGTGCATCTATTTCTGAGGACATAGGCAGACAATGTCAGATGCTCGCAGACGCTGGAGCCAGGAAACCTCTCAGGGTAGAAAACCTCCCACTGCATCTGTCATATTAAAACCCAATTATGCACAGAAAAAAGACAAAGAAATGTGATAAATTTGGGAACAACATATATTTAATATAGCAGACATACAGTATTTCACTTAGGCTTAAAAAAATCACAGTTAAAATATTTACTTTTTTCCCCTTGAAAATCTGAAGAAAAGCATGCAGTGAAAATTAAAAATAAATTAAAAAAACAAAACAACAACAACAAAAAACTCATCTTGAATTTTCAGAAAATGGATTATAATTCATGAAAAAATAAAATCAGTTTTATTTTAACTGATAAATTTGCTATAATATGACCTCCTTTTATATAATACATATTCTACCCAATTGCTACCTTATACAAGGCTACAAATATCATAGGCATTTAGGGACTGTAAATAGCTATAAGCTACATCTCTGTGAAAAAACAAATCTACTGAAAGAATAAAAGACTATATTAGTGTTAGCAAAGCTCTTTTTTAAAGTAATAAATGTGGATGGGTCACTTCAGTTAAATCTATTTTTTGAACTGGCTGTGTGTGTTTTTTAAGACAATGGCAGCTTTAATAAAGTGGCAAAATTAAGACAATTCAGTTTATAGCCCATTAGGCGTTATACTTGAAGATACACTGTGAGAGACAGATCTTCCCTTTGACAAATGCCATTTTGATTTTTAAAATGAGATTAAGCTTCAAAGACATACTACTGGGTAGTATGTGCTCGAAATCTACCTCAGATGTTGTACATCTAGACTTAAACAGAAGCCTGCCCTGGCCGGTTGCTCAGTGGTTAGAGTGTCGTCCTGAGGACAGAGGGTCAAAGCAACCAATCGATGTGTCTCTCTCACATCAGAAGATGCCTGTGCCACGTTCCTGGCCAGGTAGTCCGTGGCCCTTCCTTCGCCTGTGGCAACATCTTCCCGAGGAGCTTTTCCTTTCCCCTGAGAACTATTTTTTTTTGAGAATTAACCCCTGGTCAAGCGTCTTGAACTTTCTGATCCTGTTCCTTTGTTTGATCAGGAAACCTAGTCAAGAATGATCCTAGATCTTTACCTGTTGACAACTTATTCAGCCTTTAGAGTTCCTCACAAAGAATAAATGCCCCCGGCTCCCCACTGTTAGAGATACTTTTCTGGGGCTTTCATGTATAGTATTATCACCAACAGCAGCAGCATTTGTTCAACAGATATTCTGTGCCAATCACGGTGCTAGACAAGTGTTAAGTATTTTCTCTAACTGACAAAAGTCTTTGCAGGGGAGATATTACAATCTTCATTTCACAGGAGAAGAAAGCTGAGTGGTAAGGTTATGAGTCAAGATTATTAGGTGACTCAAAGGAAACGAATTAACTGCCCAAAGTTACTTGGTTAGTAAAAAGTGGAGAAATATTTGGAACAGAAGCCTCTCAACAAACCCCAGCCATTTCCTACTGTAGTTAGCGTGAGCTGTGGTCGTGTCGGATCACAGGGTCCCTCCAGGCAGAAATTAAGCTCTATCTTTTCATCCTCCAGTATTCAGTACAGGCTCTAGCTTTGCACAGAGCAGAGTGTCTGTGAATGCTGGTTAAATGTGTGGGATCCTCTTTTTATCCTCTTTCTACTAATTTGTGTGGTGAACCACAATCTACCCAACTCTCATTTCCTTCTACTCTCTCTCTTCTCAGGAATGTTTATATGTAAGCAGGTCCAGATCAGCCTAAATGTCACCTCGAGGAAGACTTCCTCAGCGCTATACTCAGTGCTAAAGATACAATGGCGACTGCATTAGCACTACACTCAGCCCCCTGACAGCAGACCCGCTCTCCTGGCACCCTGTGCTTTGATCATAACACTTATCACATTGCTCTAGCCTTGAACTTCCCTCCCACCCACAAGATTGTCAACATCTTGACTCCTGTTAGATTATTTGTTACTGTGATGGTTAATTTTATATGAGGCTACAGTACCCAGATATTTGATCAAATATAATTCTCCATGTTTCTGTCAAGGCGAGAGAGAGAGAGAGAGAGAGAGAGAGAGAGAGAGAGAGAGAGAGAAAGAGAGATACTGGAAAATAAAACAGGTCAAATAAAATTTGATTAGTTTGAATCAATCTGACTTACAAGGAAGAAAACCACTGCAGACATAATGTCAAGACTTCTATCTTCGGAGTTAGAGACCTGTACAGTTCAAGTTACTGTACAGAACAACTGGTTTGCTAACCTGAGAGCTCATTCCTCCTGATGGTCGTGTCAAAGAACAGAAGAACTGACGGATAATGCAATTTCTCATGTGTTAACACGTTAGCCCATGGATTGCATATAATTGGCACTCTGATTAAACCTTCCTCTAGCAGTCAGAATGGTGCTTATCCAACACTTTAAATGCGTAATTCTCACAATCTGGCAGAGAAAGGCAGATGGGATTGTCTCACGTTTCTCAAGACACTCTCAGAAAGAGAACTTGGTCCTTCTGTCTCCCATCTTCATCGTGATTATTTAAAATCTACCACACACAGTGGAATTATACAGATTTTGGACTTGGAGAGAATGCTTAGACTATTTGACAACTTGGGTTCTTAAATATCCAAGGTGAATGAGGAAATTTTTATAAAAAGTGACCTGGTAGAAACTTTCTTGTTAAAGAATAAAGTTAAACTTCTCATCCAGAGCTGTCTGGGCATCTACTAAGCCAGGAAATGCTTGACTGGGTATGGATAAATGATTCTGGCTAGAGGATAGGATTTAGTATTTGTGACTCTTAAAGGCAACCACTTCAATATACATGTATTTCCTGTGCATTGAAAAGAATGGGAAGGTAGAGCTTGGCCAAGATTTTAACTTATTTCTTTAAATGAGACTGATTCATCCAGCTTTTCACTAATATTGATCATTTCTCTGCTTTCCTTCTAGAAGAAGAGTGAAATAATACCAGAAAAAAAAAATTATCAAGCTATTGCCAAGCAACAAAACTGACAGCATCAGGCAATAAGAGATAAAAGAAGAAGGGAAATGAAAATCTGCAAATCCACAAACTAGATAATCCACTCCAAATCCAAAATCAGCATCATTCTTTCTAATAAGTAGTTTCTCAGTTATATATTCTTATATGTAATCTAATTTTATTACAATTGTTATTCTACTTGCAAAGTCTCAATTTGGCTCCAAGTTTTCTTTTTATGTTATTTTGAAAGATTTTTCTGAAAGATTTTATAAGTAAGTAAATATCTTTTAGTTTTCCCAAACAAATAAAAGCCAAGTAACAAGTTTCCTGTGGGTACTTATTTTTGCTGCAGGCATGCTTTTTTGTGTTCCTGGACCCCATTCCAGTTGGGGGATGGGGTGTTCCCACACCAACAAGCAATTCTCCTACACTAGCAGGCTGTCTGAAAATCGAACTCACATCTGGCTCTAACTACCCAGAGATAACATCAGATTCCACAGGCTGAGAGGTCAGTCCCACAAAACTTGGCCACTCTTCCTCCCCAAACTTCCGACACGAATTACAAGCCCAGCTTATTACCAGTGCTTCTGACCCACCAGCTACAGATGGGAGATTACCACAACCCTCTTCTTAGACTTCAGGTGCCAGTCTGAAGTCCAGGTGCTAACCTGTACTCTGACCAGCTGTTTATAAGTCAGAGGCTCTCACAACCGCCTCCTTGGGTTTGACTGATTTGCTAGAGCAGCTCACTGAACTCAGAGGAACATTCTACTTACCAGAGCACCAGCTTATTATAAAACAATAGAAAGGCAGGAGAAGCTGGATGGAAGAGGCGTGTAAAGCAAGCTTTGATGCCGTCCCCAGCACTCCACTCTCCCAGCACCTCCTGTGTCCATCCACCCGGACGTCCTCTAAGCCTTGTCCTGTGGGAGGGTGACGGAGGCTGTATTACATCGGCATTATCGATTAAATCACCTCCAGCTCCTCTCCCTTCCCTCAGCTCAGGGGGTGGGACTAAAAGTTCCAACCCTCTAATCATGGTGTTGATCCTCCTGACAACCAGCCCCCATTTTAAGGTGAAGTCCAAAAGTCACCTTAGTAACACAACCTTATTGTTCTCATCACTTAGATTTCAAGGATTTCAGGAGCTCTGTGCCAGAAAGGTAGACAAAGACCAAATATATATTTATTATAAATATCACATAAGCTAAAGCTTATTCTGAACGTGACTTGCATAGAGTCTCAAAACACAGGTCAGTTTCCCCAATGTTCCTTAATGTTTCAAATCAGTTAACTATGCACTATCCAGTAAACAGAACAAAGTAGCTTGTTTGAAAACTAAAAAGACAAGCAGTGCATTCTGCATTAACTTTAATTTCCCATGCATTCCTTAGCTTCGCAGTTATTTATAGATCTTCTTCCCAGAATAATTTGTAGTTTAAGTGGATAAAGTTTAAAGCTACGGGAAGTAGCTTTTAGTATCTCTCAATGGGATTGTTTTTTTCTTTTCTTTCCTCATCTACTTGAGTTTAAAAAAAAATGATAAGACAATGCAGAAAGTATCTGAGGGGGAAGCTGTGGGCCTCACTGATGAAGGACCATGGAAATAACTTTTATACTGCACTTTATAACTTAAATTATGCTTTTGCATGTATTACCACAATTATGCTCAGAATCAAGGCCAATGTTTAGTAAATAAATGTCAAGTAAATAAATAGTCTATTTTATTAAAATAAATCCCCCAATTCACCAAGATTTGGGAAGAGAATAACTCTAGTAGAAAATCTGACAGGAAGGGATGACCAAGAAATGGTCCCTCCTTTCCCCTCAAAAACCCTCTTTTGTGTTCTTTCAGTTGGATTCCGACCTGGCCCTCAGGATGGGAGGCAGAGAGACAACACATAAAGTCCAGAGCACCCTTCTCTCTGTGTCCTCATAGCCGTGTGCATTTTGGCATGACTAAGTCAGAATAACCTTGTCAAAAGGAGCTTTGAAATTAAACTCTAAAGAAAAATAATAGATCTGGCATCAAACTGCCACATTCCACAGCATATTTCCAAATCCGTAAGTGGTGCCAAAAGATCAAAAGCAAACAATAATACAAACAAGAACCAAAAAAATGGTTTTCACGGAGTTCCTTACCCAACAAAAATCGCCCACTAGTTTGACTGTGTCAACAGAACTTTCCCAAGCCATTACTGATGTTCTCTCCTTCTCAACCTCTTGTCTCCTTAAGATTGTTGTTTGGCCTTTAACTCCTTCACCTGTCCCATCTTGAGGAATGCTTCTTACTCTCTTTAGGGCAGTGGTTCTCAACCTTCTGGCCCTTTAAATACAGCTCCTCATGTTGTGACCCAACCATAGAATTATTTTCGTTGCTACTTCATAACTGTAATGTTGCTACTGTTATGAATCATAATGTAAATAACTGATGTGCCGGATGGTCTTAGGCGACCCCTGTGAAAGGGTCATTCGACCGCCAAAGGGGTCGCGACCCACAGGCTGAGAACCACTGCTTTAGGGCCATCTTGCTCCAAGGCCCTAACAAGGATTATCTGGGATGATCTTTCTTCTCTTTCCACCAAAATGTGACCTAGTTAATTTCACTCACGCTTAGCTAAGAGACCAAATGACCAACCTCCTAGAGAAACCTTTCTTTTATATTCGTATATATATGAATGATTTATATATATATATATATATATACACACACACATATATGATTTCAGAGAGGAAAGGAGAGGGAGAGAGAGATTGAAACATCAATGATGAGAATCATTGATCAGCTGCCTTCTGCACGCCCCCCACTGGGGATGGAGCCCACACCCTAGGCATATGCCCTTGACCGGAATTGAACCTGGGACCCTTCAGTCCCTAGGCCGACGCTCTATCCACTGAGCCACAGCAGCCAAGCAGGGAGACCTATCTTTATACTCCTGGTGCCCAGCCTAAGTTGGTTTGCCTTCTATATAAATCTCATAATCCACACACATTTCCAACTTAACATAAATTCTAATTACATATTTGCTGGTGGAATATTTGTTTAATAAATATTTCTTTACTAAACTGTATGATCCATGAAGAGAATTACTATTTTCCCATCATTATGTCCATAAAACCTAGTAAGGAATATGTTAAATGAATGGATGATTGGATGGGGTAGGGCTGAGCAATAAAAGAGGGATGGGAAGGTTCTCTCCTGGTAGATAAATTCTCTAATACCAGCTATGTGAGGATATCATGGTATTGCAGAAAAAATTATCCAATAGAAATCTGAGCCATATATGTCATTTTAAATTTTCTCATAATCATATTTTCTAAGAAGAAGCAAGTGAAGTTAATTTAATCTATTTTAATTAACCTAACATATCCAAAAGATAATTTCATCATGATATCAATATAAAATATTTAATGAGAATATTTTACCTTTTTTCTATACTGAATCTTCAAAGCCTGATGTATATTTTACAGGTCTGGCACATCTCAATTTGGACTAGCAGGATTTCAATTTCTCAATAGCCATATGACATGGCCTTGCAAATTCTGGCGAGCCAGTGAGGCAGACTGCTAAAAGGTTTTGTGCTTGTAGACAGATTTGGAGGGAAAGGCAGAGTTCATTTTGGAAGAGAGAGTTGAAAAGACCTGGCTCAAGAGAACTGCCTTTGATGAAACAAGAGGAAATTTTTTGAAAATAGATAGTCTTAATCCATTCAGGCTGCTATAATAGTAATGCCACAATCTGGGTGGCTGTAAACAACAGGAATGTATTTCCACAGTTCCAGAGGCCAGGATCGCCAAGGTCAAAGCTCTGGCAGGTTCAGTGTCTGGTGACAGCCTGCTTCATAGTTCACAGAGGTTGCCTTCTCACTATAACCTCACGTGGCGTAAGGAATAAGGAATTGGATCTCTCTGGGGTTTCTTTTAAGAAAAGCACTGACCCCATTGAGGAAGGCTCCACGCTTATGATCTAAATGTGTCCCAAAGGCCCTACTGTCTAATCCCCATACACAGGACTTTATGTTTCAACACATGAATTCTTTTGGGGGGGGAGGGGGAGTGGGGGAAGACACAAATATTTAATCCATAGCAAGATGAATATTTCTGCTTATTTTATTGTCTGGCCCTGATCTTCCCATATTTTACTAGACAATATTCAGAATGAGAAGCTCTCGCAGAGAGTAAGATAATTTCTCATTAAAATCTCTGCAAGATAATAAGAATCCGTAGCAGTTGAGAAATGGCCACACAAGTGGGGGTAGAGTAGAAGGGGCCATGGTTTAGGGAAGGGGACCTGAGGGGGCAGAAACAGCAGCAACAGCAGCAACAGACGAGGAGCACCCAGGAAGAAGGAAGACGGGTGGCATCATTGCGGTGGCCCAGAAGACATGTCCCTGCAGCCATGCAAGGCTCCTCATGGACAATCTAAGCCAGTTAAGAAGAACTTGAGGTGGGGTGAGAAAGCCCAAAGATTCTATCTTACTAGAATCTGAATTAGACATAGTTTTTTGTCAATATTATATTTCCCCTAAGATAATATGCTGAGTGAGAAGTGTGATATTTTAAAATTCCATCTATTTTAAAGCCAGCCTGACCTGCATTTCAACAGTGATTTGATTTGATTTAATGGTAGCTGTTTTACTAGATACACTGGGTCTAGATTCTCATCTGTAGAAGAGATATAATTATATCTAATTGAATGATTGAATAAGTATTATATGAGATAATGTCATGTTGCCCCAAATATATGCATGAAGCGCGATCAGCCATCCTGGTTCATCTGGTATGTATCATTTTGCTTTACTGAAAGTGGTGTGTTTGCATCTGAAAAGATATTTTATAGTCCAATAGAGATGTTGGAGTTCCAGCCATTACATTTGTATTCCAGGAAGCTACAGCAATCAAAATAGGGTGGTACTGGCAAAAGAATAGTAATAATAGTAATAAAAAAAGATCAATGGAACAGAAGAGAGTCCAGAAAAAAAGACCTACATTAGTTAACTGGTGTTTGGCAAAAGCAATACAATGGAGCAAAGGTAGTCTTTTCAACAAATGGTGTTGAAACAACTGCAAAAAGTGAATCTAGATATACACCTTACACCTTCACAAATATTAACTTGAAATGGATGAGACCCAAATATAAAATGCAAAACTATCAAATTCCTAGATGGTAGCATAGGAGTATGTGCTGACTTTTTAGATACAACACCAAAGGCATGACATCCGTGGAAAAAAATAGATAATCTGGATTTTATTAAAATTGAAAACTTTTGCTCTGAGAAAGATACTGTCAAGAGAATGAGAAGACAAGACATAGACTGGGAGAAAATATTTACAAAGACACATCTGATAAAGGACTGTCATCCAAAATAACAAACAACAACAAAAACACTTATAATTCAACAAAAAGAAAACTAACAATCTGATTGAAAAATGGGCCCAAGATGTGAATAGACACCTCACCAAAAAAAGACATTAAGATGGCAAATAAGCATATGAAAAGATGCTCTTGATCATATGTCATCAGGGAAATGCAAATTTAAAAAAACAATGAGACACTACTACATGACTATTAGAATGGCCAAAATCCAGAACACTGACAACCACTAAATGCTAATGAGAATGGGAAGTGACAGAAATCTCCTACAATGTTGGTGAGAATACAAAATGGTACAGCCACGTTGGAAGACTGATGGCATTTCTTACAAAATTAAACATTCTCTTACCATATGATCCAGAAATCACACTCCTTAATGTTTACACAAAGGAACTGAAATTTTGGATCCACACAGAACCTTCATGGGGTTGTTTATAGTAGCTTTATTCATAATGGCCAAAAAATTGGAAGCAACCAGTATGTCCCTGAGTAGGAAAATAAACTGTGGTACATCCAGACAATGGAATGTTACTCAAATGCTAAAGAGAAATGGCCTATCAAACCAGGAAAAGACATATTACTAAGTGAAAGAAGACAATCTGAAAAGCCTGCATACTGTATGATTCCAAATATATGACATTCTGGGAAAGTCAGAACTATAGATAGAGCAAAAAGGTCAGTGGTTGCCAGGGTGGGAAGGGAGAGAAGTAAATAGGTGGGGCACAGGAGACCAAACCGATGGGTACATATTAATACACATTTGTTCAAACCCATAGAATGTGCAAAAGCAAGCATAAACCCTAACATACACAATGGACTTTGGATGGTATTTATGTGGCAATATAGGTTCATTAATTGTAACAAATGTACCACTGTGCTGAGTGATGATGATGATGGAGGAGGCTGTGTATATGTTTGTATATGAGAAACTTCTGTCTATTCCTCTCAATTTTGCTGTGAACCTAAAACTTTTCTAAAGTGATAAAGTTTTTTCTTTAAAAAAGTATAATCTTGAGGAATCAATGAGACAACTGATATAAAGCAAAATGTTTATACATAGTAGACACTTGGTAAATATTAGTCCCTTCTTTCCCAATCTTCAAAGTTCCCATTAAATAGAAGAATTTGTGTATTCTTAAATTTTCTTCATACTCTCTAATTCAGGGAGAATTTTACATCTATTTTATTATCTTCCAACTGTCCTCAAGCATTAATTGGGTATAATAGCAACCAGGACTGTTAGAATAAATCTAACACAATTATAACAGGTATCAACTTGAAAAGAACTAATATGTTTTAGTTGATGAGAGATAAAATTTAGATGTCTTGATACTGTAATATGCTTTCTCAATATTCTAGAAAAGACACATTTTCTTGTCCTCCATGTCTCTAAAACATCTTTTTCTATGTAAGAGTACGCAAATATAATTCTCTTCCTGAGAAAGAATGAGAGGACTGAGGGAATAAAAGTTAACAAAACAAAAAAAAAAGAAGAGAAGGAAGAAGAGAATGAGGAAAAAACTACTATTGAGTGTCTTCTCTGTAACATGGACTGTGCTAGTACTTGATGTAGAGCATTGGAACCATAATGATTATACAAAATTCAACATTATATAAAATCAAGGATGTTAGTATTAGAAGTTATAATAAAATGAGAGGGATAGCCCAATATTCTTACAATATTTAGTTATTTGGTTGTGAGCTCTTCTAGTTCTAAATATTTCTAAATATATTTTTATCTTTATTCCCAAAGGTCTGTTATTTTTAACTTTCCAATAGTAGCAGTCATGTAAATATATTTCTCTTTATTAGTATTCAACATTTGAAAGTAATGTTAAAACTACTGTGCGTGACATAAACAGAAAAGAGGAAATCACATTCATTTTAAATCATAAAATAAATGCTTTGGTTCAAATCGATGCACTTTTATCACTAAAAATCAAGATGAAAATCTTGTGGTTTTATTTCGGTAAGGCATGTCTTTCTTAAAAAAAAAGGAAATCACTTGGGCGGATTCTTTGTCTGGAACCTCCAGTTTCTATTAGAATTTCACATGCAATGTGACATGCATTAAGTCCAAATGTTCACATGCAATGAATTTACTTGTGTTCTATGCATTTAGAATGGTACTAGCTATGTACCACCCATGGAAGAATTAAAAATAATCACTCCAATAATATTTCTGATGTATTTAATCATCTCAAAAGTACACCAGTTGAAAAAGACTATTAGTTTTCCCCCTAATAAAATCATGCTTTTCAAAAACCATGCTGCCAGTAAATAAAATAAAGAGATGTATGCAGCAAAAGTGGATGTCAACTAATACAGAGGAAATAAACTGAGGAAATAAAATCTAAAACATTTACTGTCTCATTAGAAGCCCTCTTTTCCACAAAGGGCACTGACCCTAGGAAAAACAAATGAAATTAAAAGGCAGCTTAGAAAGCGACTCCAGTGGCTTTTAGAAGAAAGAAATACAAGAGTAGTGCTGGATGTTTCTTCCCTTTCTTAAAGCAATTCTCAATAGTAGTAAAACTAAATAATATATAAAAAGCAACTGTGAACAAGGTAGCAATTAAATACCACTTTCAGTATCTAGCTAACCAAAGACAGAGGAAGAACACAGAAAAATCTCAACAAATTCCTACACATCTAAGCTCTGATTCCCACCCCTTCTCCATACTGTTGGGCAAAACTGTCACCCACCTAAGCACCTAGTTCATAAAAGATACCCTAAGTCTATATTAAGTGTAATATTCTATTCACACTTCCCCTACCTGGAATTATTCCTCAGATACCTCATCCTGATAACCTGCTACATTTGACTCAGAATAAGAAGACCCATGTTCAGGTCCCAGCTACATCATTATTAGAGAAAAGACATCAGCAATTTACTGAAAAGAAACAAAATTGGAAACAGGGCATTCTAGTCAATGGTAGCTCTATGGACAAAGGCACAACCTTATAAAAGTGTATGAAAGTGTAGTCCAGTAGAAATAAATACAGAGGAAGTTGGGTAGGGGGAGGATAAAGAGCCAGATGCTTGTTGAATGGATGGAGGGGAGATGTGAAAGCACAGAAACAGTAAGAGAAACCTAAGCATTATTCACATAAATATTGATTGGCCAACACTACATAATTTTATCATCATATTTTTAAACTCTTTTTTTATCAAAACATGGGGACTGTGTAGGGCGGGGGGGGAAATGGACACATATGTAATACCCTTTGTAACAAAACATTTAAAAAAATAAAATAAAATAAAATAAAATATAAAAATAAAAAATCTAAAAAAAAACAAACCCCAAAAAAACATGTAACTGTAGATGTAGTTCATTATTAAAAAATGATCATCTTATAAATGAATTTACAAAACCAATCCTAATGGTCAGGTCAACTAAACAATTCAGAACTACTTGTTCTAGTAATATCTCACTTCCTTTTCCCATAGAGTGGAAGATTTAGTATGATTCCTTAAAACATCCACCTGTCTACTGATTCTGTTACCTATGTTGTTTTGTTTCTGATTATTTTCCTCATATTGGCCTTAATTTCCTATTTCTTTGCATGTCTATTAATTTTTATGGGATTCCATATATATTGAATATTCTGTCATTGAGTATTAGATTTTATTTTGTTTGGCATTTTTTAATTTTTTCCCCCACTGGGGAAACACTAAGCTATTGGAAACAGTTTGATTTTTCACAAGGCTTGCTTTTAAGTTTTGTTAGGTGACCCCAAACAGTCTTTACTCTACGCCTAATTTGGCCCCACTACTGAGGCAAAATACTCTTCTGATGACTATTCAACACCATGTGTGTGTTAGGAGGCTCTATTTTTGTGCCCTCTACATGTCCTGTAGCCTGGAAACTCAACCTAAGTAATAAGATAGACAATTCTATGGTTCAACTCATTTGATTCCTATTCTAAAGAGTAACTATCCTGCACTGAATGTTGTCCAATATACAAAAAACATTGTTTCATACATATTAGTTTTTTAAAGGAGGGGGGAGTTCTGCTTGTATTCTATCAAGAATGAAATATTACTTCCCCACTCGAATGTTTCTTAATTCAGAAAATCTAAAATTCAGCCAAAACACTCTGCTTCTAACCACACATCTCATTCTTAGAAAAAATGTATGAGACGGAAAATCATAACACATATACTCCCCAGGATTTCAAAATTTCTCATTTTTGGACATCCTGATGCTTTTATTCTTAATAAGGGTGTGCCATATAAACATTTTGAGTGTTTAAATAGTATTCTGTGTCATCAGGGTTGAAAGCTCTCTCCTGACTTACTTAACTGGATTTAATTAAGTGCCCCTCCTCTGGCCTTGCAAAATAGTATCTGTTTGTCTCCATCAGCACTTATCAGCTTGTCATTTTCACCACATTATTTTATTGTTGATTACACAGACTATAATCATTAATCTGTTATATCCAATATATAACAAAAAATATAGTTTTGTGTCATAAATAAATGACTAAATGAGACAACTATAGTTAACCAGGAAAGACTTTATAGGAACTTGAAGAACAGTGTTGTAAAAGGCATGCGCACAGCAGAGATGTAAAATATACGTTTGACATGATTTGGTGATAGTTAGGGAGGTATGGAAGAGGCAGAATGCAGAAACTTAAATGCTTTCTAATATTTTAGATCATGGATAGGGATAATATTGTTAGAGCTAGTAAATGCAAGAGAAAGGATGGATTTGAACCTGGAGAATAGCAGAGTACATTGGCTATATATTTTCATGTAAAAAAACACACAACCCAACCAACCAACCAAAACAAACAAACAAACAAACAATGGCTTAAAATAATAGTAGACAAACTTTTCTTGTAAAGTAGCAAAGATCAACTATTTTAAACTCTGTGGATGATATCATCTCTGATACAACTATTCAACTGCTGTTGTAGCACAAAAGCAACAAAGAAAAATGTGTTGGTTTAGCCCATGGGCTGTGGTTTGCCATCCCATGTAGCTCTAGTCATTCTAACAGATAAATTGGAGTAGACAGTATGAATGACTGCAGTTGGTTCTGGCTCTTGTTTGCAGCACCTAGCATCCCCCGATAGGTCTTCTCATTCACCAATAGCCCTGACTGGTTTTTCTTACAAAGTAATATTTCAACAGAATACAAATGGTAACTGCTAGGCCCCTTAAGGTCTAGTGTCATAATGGCACAATGTAATTTTCACCACTTTTTTAAAAAATATATTTTTATTGATTCTCTACAGAGAGGAAGGGAGAGGGATAGAGAGTTACAAACGTTGATCAGCTGCCTCCGCACACCCCCAACTGGGGATATGCCTGCAACCAAGGCACATACCCTTGACCGGAATCGAACTTGGGACCCTGGAGTCCGTAGGCCGATGCTCTATCCACTGAGCCAAACGGGCACGGGCTTCGCCACTTTTTTTTTTTTTTTTTTTTTTGTTAACCTTACCCATCGATTAGTTGCCTCCTGCACACATCCAAACAGGGCTTGGGATTAAACCTGCAACCCAGGTACGTGCCCTTGACTGGGAATGAACCCAAGGCCCTTTGGTATGCTTGCCAATGCTCTACCACTGAATCACACTGGCCAGGGCTCCACCACATTTTATTGGCCAACATGAGTCTCACGGTCAACTCAGATTCAAGGAAGAGGGGAAATACATTCAGCCTCTTGATGGGAGGAGCTGAAAAATATCATGATTATTATGTCACCAGAGAATTAAACTTCCCTGTCACTCATGGGAGCGAGGTTCTTGCAATAAATTTTCTAAGATTCACACGAGAAAATCAGATGTGGAAATGGCTTTATAGGTTCCAGGGTCCCCTGTCCCTTAAGCCAATCCTGGAAAAGGTGCACTTGGGGTTTCAGCAAAAGCAAGTCCAGAGCTTCCGTTCCATGTTGCAGCTGGGTGTAGCTCAGCATCCAACCTAAGTCAAGTCCATCAGTCTATGTGCTGAGCCACATGGATGCAGCAGAAAGTAGCCCCCTGCAGCAGGAGTGCCAAGTGGGCCTGGGGTGTGTGTGTGTGTGTGTGTGTGTGTGTGTGTGTGTGTGTGAGAGAGAGAGAGAGAGAGAGAGAGAGAGAGAGAACTTCCTTTGTTTGGAAGTTTAAATACAGTGGGGCCTTGACTTACGAGTGTCCCGACTAACGAGTTTTTTGAGATACCAGCTGTCTCTCGGCCGATTTTTTGCATTGAGTTGATAGAGTAATTTGAGTTAACAAGTTCCTTAACAAGCTCGGTCTCAGAACGAATTAAACTCGTAACTCAAGGCCCCACTGTATTCAGGTTTCCCACACTTGCAAGTGACCACACTTATTCTGGCCACCCACTTCCAGGTGTGACTGATGGGCAAGCCCCTTCCCACATCACTCAGACCTTACAGCGCATGCGTCTATCTGGTTTTCCCTTTCCTCCTTTCCTGTTAAATAATAACCAGATTATTACCACAGCATCAATTATTTTCAGTCTATATAGGGAGGCATACGGATTTGTACTTTAGGAGAAAAATGAAGTTAAAATACATTTTGTAGTTATTAGTACATATGTCTGAACTGAAATTATGAGAATGAATGAGATTTATTGAAAGAACTATATATATATATATATATAACCATATAATGATCCACTCTTTAAATATCAACATGGACAGATTATGAAAATATAATATTGACTGAAAAACAAAGTTTCAAAATTTTATGCAAGTATGAGAGCATTTACAAAAATGTAAAATAAGTTAAATCTACATATTGCTATTGCATGATTATAATGATTGCTTTTATATGCCAGATCTCTCCTAAGCACATTTTATATACTAACTATATCATTATTACCAGAAACTTCTGAGTTCAGTACACTAGTACAATAAATGATAAACTTGATCCAAAGAGAAATCAAGTAACTTGCCAAAGGTCACACAGTTGAGTGGCAAAGCTGGGATTTAAACCCAATTGAAAAACATGGGCCTGATACAGATCATCTTCTGGATAGCTGTTGCCTTAAAATAGGGGAGTGATGTGAATAGGGCCAGTCCAAAACATAGGGCATTGTAAATTTATCAGTGTCTAGATAGAAACACAGATGAATCATCTAGCTTTTCTAAGGAAAAGGTCCAGAAACCATTACCAAATGACCTGCTTAGCTGTGATAAATATCCCTAGTCTCCCCATTGTGATCTCAAAGCCCATGTCCATGAAAATACACAGGGCTTAACAAAACGGGTGACTTCCAATTCCAGGTTTGTGTTGGGAAGTTTATAAGATGAACACGAGATAATTTGATGTACCTGATAGCAAGGATGGAAGCAAAGACTGTCAACAACAAAAAAGTGCAAACCCACAGGCGGGGAAAGTTGAACTTCAATGAGGATCATCACTGCAATAGATTGAACAACACCGAACGCACTTGGTCCCTGAGTTCACAATGATAGGAACAGCTTATTGTGCATCTGTACAGAATGCTAGAGAATGAGGCATTTTCTTGAAAACGAGTAATAACAGGAAATAATGCGGTATTTGCGCTGCCTTTCCTGTACCACCTGCATCTTGGGTTACCAAATAGCTGACAAGGAGGGGTTTCTTTTTAGAGAAGTGAATCAAATGACAAATGCAAAAGGCAACCGAATACCATCATTTTACAGCCCCAAGTCAATAAATGAGTCTATATAATTATCAATGGCTGCTAATATCACAAAAAAAGAGAGCCATCCGAATGTTATACAGCTCCCTAGAGAACTCCATATTTATCATTTGTAAGCAATCTCGCCAAAAATATAAAAACTGAATGAGGTCCTCTACCTGTCACTACCAATTTGCAGAGTACAGAGAAAGACGTTACAGGGCCCTATAAGGACAGACTCAGCAAAATCCCACAGAATTCACATACGTAACCAGAGCCTCATACAACAGACTGGGTGGGAAAAAGGAGACGACTAGTTTGGCTTCTGGTGTGCCAGAAACTGGAAGTCACTGCAGCATCCTGACAAAGGTAAAAAGCTGAACAAACTGAAAGAACACGACTCTTCTTAGCTTCCTAAAAGAAGTGAGGTCACAGGGCAAACCATGGTCTCCAACATTGTAGAGACCAACAAAGGGCTATAGACAATCACCACTTACCAGAGCAGACACCAAGGAGCACAAACCTCTGCAGGAACCAGTTCCAGGAAGAGAAATCAAACTGCAATCCACAAACTGCTGGAGGCTCAGGGTGGACCAGGCTGAGAGGGAACAACAGAGACACAGTCATAGGGGGAACGCCACACTTTGTGAAAGTTGTTTCTATAGTTCAACCAGGTTCTCACAGTGGATATTGGAGAAAAAATCACCTCGTGATTCTGGCAAGGGAAGGGAAAATGAACCATTCTGAAAACGCCAGAGCACGGTTCCTGGCAGGGTCTGCCCACAGGTGAAACTGTGTAAGTGGAGCCTGACTGATGAGGTTTTATCAGAACCTAATTGACGCGGGGGAAGGGAACCAATCCTGCTGCCTCTATCCTCTCCCAATTAAGGGGAAGAGGTTGGAAAGTGAGAAGCCAGCAGAAAGTTTTCCCCAAATTAATGTCAGACACCAAACCATAGATCCAAGTAAGCTCAGAGAACAAACACCAAGCAAAACAAATGAAAACAAACAAACAAACAAAAAACCCCTAACCTAGGCATGTTATTTTCAAACTACAGAAAATTGAAGATAAATGAAAAATACTGAAAGAATCCAGAGGGAAAAACACCTTATTATATAGAAGACTTCTCAGAAAGCATGAAAGCAAGAAGAAAGTGAACCATTTAAAGTCTTGAGAAAAAAACCACCAACCTAAAATTCTGTACTATGTAAAACTATCCTTTAAAAGCAAAGAAGTAAACTTTCTCAAACAAACAAAAATTCAAGAAATGTTAAAATAAATTCTCACACCTGCCAGAATGGCTATCATCAGCAAATCAACAAACGACAAGTGCTGGCGAGGATGCGGAGAAAAAGGAACCCTTCTTCACTGCTGGAGGGAATGCAGACTGGTGCAGCCACTGTGGAAAACAGTATGGCGTTTCCTCAAAAAATTAAAAATGGAACTGCCATTTGACCCAGTAATCGCACTTCTAGGAATATATCCCAAGAAAACAGAAACACCAATCACAAAGGATATATGCACCCCTATGTTCATAACAACACAATTCACCATAGCTAAGATCTGGAAACAGCCTAAGTGCCCATCAGCAGATGAGTGGATTAGAAAACTGTGGTACAGCTACACAATGGAATACTATGCTGCGGTAAAAGAGGAGTTCTTACTATTTGCAACAGCATGGATGGACCTGGGGAGCATTATGCTAAGTGAAATAATCCAGTCAGTGAAAGATAAATACCACATGATCTCACTCATTTGTGGACTATAAAGAACATTTTAAACTGATGAACAAAAATAGATACAGAGGCAAAGAAGCATCAAACAGACTGTTAAACTACAGTGGGAAGGCAAGGGAGGGTTGGGGGGTAAGAGATCAACTGGAGGGCCTATATGCATGAATATAAGCATAACCAATGGACGAAAAATACTGGGTCGGGGTGAGGGCATGTACTAGAGGGTAGGCGAGGCTGGGGGGAGGTCAATGAGGAAGAAAAGGAGATATATATACTACTATTTGTAATACTTCAAACAATAAAATAAAATTTAAAATAAATTCTTTAGACAGATGGAAAATGCTATAAGACAGACTTGGAACCACATAAAAAAAGGAAGAGCATCAGAGAGGGAATAAGTGAAGGTAAAATAAAATAAAAGCTTTTATTTTTCTTATTTTAAATTGATCTAATAGATAATGGTTTATTCAAAATAATAATGGCAACAATGTATTCGATTATGCATCTATGTATGTGTATGTATATATGTATCTATTTGCTTACGTATAAGTGAAATGAATGAGAGCAATGATACAGGGACAGGAGGAAGGAATTAGGATTATCTCGTTATTATAAGGAACACTATCTGTGAGCATTTCAATGATACGTTTTTTAGTGGTTGCCCCAGGTGTAATATACATTACAACTAATCCAATCTATTTTCACATAACACTATACCACTTCACAGGTGATCTAGTTCCTTCATATTTACCCAAAGGATTATGGCAGCTTTGTTCAGAAGAGCAGCAACTTAGAAGCAACCAAGATGTCTTTCAATAGGTAAATGGATAAACTGTGGAAAATATAGATAATGGAATTTTATTCAGCAATAAAGAGAAATGACCTATTAAACCAGAGAAAGACATGGACGGAACTTAAATGCATATTACTAAGTGAAAGAAACCAATCTGAAAAGACTATATTCCAATTTCAACTATATAATAATATAAAAAAGGAAAAACTAGAGCTCCAGTAAATACATCACTGGTTGCCCTGGGTTGGGGAAGGGAGGGATGAATATGTTGAGCTCAGAGGACTTTTAGAGCAGTAAAACTATTCTCTATGTTACCATAATGACGGGGATATGCCATTATATATTTGTCCAATTCTTAGACTGTGAAACTCCCAGTGTGAACTCTGAGGTAAACTAGGATCAGATGATTGTGATGTGTCCATGTATGTACATCAATTGTAACAAATGTACTTCTCTGGTGGGGGCTGTTGAAAATGGGGCATAATGCATATGTAGGGGCAGGAAATATATGAGAAATCTTTGGGCTTTCTCAATTTTGCTGTAAATCAAAAACAGCTCTAAAAAATAGTTATATTTTTAAAAAAGGAAAATATGAAACAGAACCTACTGATTAAATGTGGTAACTCCTGTCCTAACCGGTTTGGCTCAGTGGATAGAGTGTCGGCCTGTGGACTGAAGGGTCCCAGGTTTGATTCCAGTCAAGGGCATATATACTTTTTAAATAATGAAATAACAAAGGAAATTTAAACACTGTATTGAATAATTCTGATGAATTAGGCTTAATTTTTTAAAGTAAGATAATGGAATTGTGGTTATTTTTTAATCAAATTTTTAGACATACATCCAAAAATTAAACAGATGGCATCATATAGTGTCTAAGATTTGCCACCAAAATTTTCAAGGGAATAGATTAAATAAAATTGTCTATAAATAATTTTTATTGCTGTAGGTAAGGTGAAAGGAACATGAGGTACATTGCACTAGTCTCTCTATCTTTGTATATAATTAAAATTTTCCTCAATAAAAAGTAAAACAATTCAACAATGTCACACATACACACACATATACACACCAAACACATACTCATAATGTGAATTGTAATAAAATTAACTCATGACTCTATGACCCAGTTTAAGTTATAATATCAATACTGTCACATCTAGCTGGTGTTTCTCTTTGACCTCTTCCCCTTTAGCTCCATCCTAAATGATAACCATTAACCTGACTTTTTATTAATCCCTAAAGCTTTCATCATCATGATCATGATGATGATCATCATCATTTATTATTGTGTTTCAGAGGTATCCCTCAATAGTTGGTTTTGCTTGTTTTTGAGAATTATAAAAATAGTGTCATAGTTTAAATACTCTTCTGATATTCGCTTTTTCTCTCAGTATTATGATAATACACTTCATTCACATGGTTCATTTCCACTCAGTTCATAAAATACACTTTTTAAGGCAACTAATTAGAATAGCGGTAGGAAAGCAGAGGTTAGAACAGTGGTTGTCAACCTGTAGGTCGTGACCCCTTTGGGGGTCGAACAACTCTTTCACAGGGGTCACCTAAGACCATCGGAAAACACATATATAATTACATATTGTTTTTGTGATTAATCACTATGCTTTAATTATGTTCAATTTATAAGAATGAAAATACATCCTGCATATCAGATATTTACATTACGATTCATAACAGTGGCAAAATTACAGTTATGAAGTAGCAACGAAAATAATTTTATGGTTGGGGGTCACCACAACATGAGGAACTGTCTTACAGGGTCGCGGCATTAGGAAGGCTGAGAACCACTGGGTTAGAGATTCCTGTACTAGATGACATCGAGCGTGGACTCTCTAATTCTTTGACTCGAGGTCCACGTCTAAATTATATTATGTAGCATTAAAATACATATTTTCTCAAAGAATAATCACATTTCTTATGATTTAATGACAAAAATTTTAAATTCGGCTTTGACATTCAGTGCAAAAAATAAAGAAACTTATTTCAAGAACTGAATAGTAATAGCTATTTTATTTAATTGAACACTGACAGACGTCTGGCACTAAAGTTAATTGATGCCCCGAAGTCAAAGCTGATGCAGGAAAGATTGGTCTTCAAAAATGAGAATGTGACTTAAGTTCAAATATTTCTCTATTTCATTTAGGAAGGATTTTACACTTGGGATAGAGGCCAGTGATTTATTAGGCTAAGTTTTCTTTCAACAGCACCCTGGTTACTCTCAGTATTCAAACACAACAGCTTCATTGTACAAACCCAACCATCATGCTTTATTTTTATTACTTTTAGGGGAGTGTGATAGTATTGAATTTAGAAAGGGAAGACTAATGTTCTTGTTGACATTATTGTTGACCAAAGCACTTCTTTGCAAGAAGCATGAGTCTTTGCCAACAATGGCTATTGCTACTTTAGATAAAGCCTCATAAAATGTTCAGAAGGGAATTGATGAGCTACAGTTTTAATCCAGCAACTGGAAACATTGCTTAGTATTACTAACAGCTTGAAAATCTCAGTAAATTTTGATTAACCTGAACATAAAACTAGATAAATTTATGCTTAATACCGGTAGTCCCAGTCTCCTTTCCAGGTGCTGTTATTCACTGATGCCATACTGTCTGGTTCTCCTGCTTATGTTGGAAAGAGAAACTTTCTGCTTTCAATGAATTAAAAAAATCTAAGTTTAGAATTTTTTTTATTAAATCTATTTTTCATCAGATGTAATCAAGGAGTAAAAAATATGCATGAGTCCCAGAAATTGTAGATCTTGGCCCTTTGACAAAATATGTTTTCTGCCCTTGATAATTATTAGTATATGGCTACTATTCTTCTATGGTACTTAAAGTTGGAGCCTCATGCATGCCACAGTTTGATAAAAATTGTGTTATAGGTTAGACTTTGCTGCTGCTTATTACCATCCAACATGATAAGAAATGAGAAGGACATGTTAAATGGAGTTAGGATAAGGCTGATGGTCATTGAAATAATCACATGAAATATTGTGGCTTAATGTGGAGTTTCTCAATAAGTCAGAATTACACTAATATTGATACTTATACCCCTTGGGGGATTTTAAAGAGCCAAGGACAGTCAGTGCTCCTAGACCTGTCAGACACCCGCATTAGTCACACTGATATGATTATATGCTCTGTCTGCCATAATATAAAAATGATTGTAAAGCAACAGCCTAATGTATTAAAAATTAATCTAAGAAATTCTTCCTCAATAATTACATTCTCAAGTTTTCATATGCTCCCATTGGTATTTATTAAATATTATAACTAGCATTTTTAAATTCAATGTACTGTCAGTATATAACAATTCCAACAATATTTATAACTCAACAAATATTGATATTAAATATAAAAAGAATTTATATCAGCTTAAAGAAAGATATTATATTTCACTATTCTTAGTTACTCAGAAGATTAGAGATCTCTTATTTATCTAATTATTTTCTTACATTCTAAATAAAATCTGGATCCACAAAAATGAATAAAGAGTACTAGGCATGGCAAATACATGGACAAATATAAAATAATTTTCATATGCAAATTTCTTTTAAAAAGAACAACTGTTTAAAACAAAATAATAGCAGTGCAGTGTGGGGTTTCTAGCAAATGTAGATTAAGGCATGAGACAACAGTAATACAAAGGCCTAGAAAAGTGAAATGGAAAAATACTATAACAGCCATTTTCAAATGGTGTGCCACAACACACTGGTGTGCTGCAGGAATTTTTGAAACATGCAATACCTTACTGTTTAATCAGGGGCACTGACCTCTTTTTCTTTAGATTGTCAAATTAAAAAAAAATGATAACAGCTAACATAACAATAGCCAACTGGTGTGAATGAATCAAATTTACACCTATTTTTTTTTGTCAAATTGGCAAAAACGTAATATATTTTTGGTGTGTCACAGAATTTTAGTAATTAGTTTATGCGAGCTGTGAGATGTAAAAGGTTGAAAATTGTTGTACTGTAAGATTCTACTACTTTAAAGAAGACTACTATTGTCACTCTAAACCTTACAGCAGTCATTACATAACAAAATAAAGAGTTACAGATAACAAGGCAACAAAAAATTAAATAGAATCAATTAGTACTAAATTAATCCAAAAGAAAGAAGAAAAATGTGAAAAGGGGAGAAAATAATATGGAATAAATAGAAAACAAATAGCAAGATTACAGATTTAAACTGGACCATATCAATAATTACACTGTAAATGATCAAATCATCTCAACTGAAAAGTATGGCTTATCCAATTGGATTTTTTAAAAAGTAAGACCCATATTATGAATTCAATTATGTCTCCTCAAAAAAAAAAAAAATACTTTGAAGTCCTAACCCTCAGCTCCTCAGAGCATGACCTTATTTGGAAAAAGGATCTTTACAGAAGTAATCAAGTTAAAATGAGGTCATCATAAGGGTGGGCTGTAATCTTATATGATTGGTACCCTTCATTATAGAGAAAAATTTAGAGAGAAAGACAAGGGACACACACACACAGGGAAGACAATGTGAAGATACAGAGAGAACACCATGTAAAGACAGACGATTGGAGTGGCGCATCTATAAGCCAAAGAATGCCTGAGGCTACAGGAATCTAGGAGAGAGAATGGAGCCATTCCCTCTCTACCACCTTAAGAGGGAGCATGGCTCTGCTGACACCCTTATTTAAGACTTCTGGCTCCAGAACTTTGAAACAATAACTTTCTGTAATTTTAACACTTCCCACTCAGTAATAGATTAAACAAGTAGAGAGAAAATTATCAAAGACATAGAAGACTTGAAAATAGCATCAAACAACATTACCAAATTGACATTTGTAGACTATTATAGCCAAAAAGAGCACAATAATTGCTTTTTAAACTGTCCATTGAAGATAGATCTCATTTTGAGCCACAAAAACAGTCTCAAAAAATTTAAAATGACTCATGTCATATAAACTATGTTCTCTGACCACAATGAAATTAAATTTGAAATCAGTTAGACAAAGATATCTGAAAAATCTCCAAATATTTGGAAACAAAACAACACAATCTAAATAAGCCATGAGTTAAAGAAAAAACTCAAATGAGAAATTATCTTGAACTGAATGAAAATGAAAACACAATCTGTCAAAATTTGGAGCATACAATTAAAGCTGTACTTAGAAATTTAGAGTAGTAATGGCCTATATTAGAGAAGAAAACAGATCTTAAAAGAAACACTTATTAAAAAATTGGCATCACTATGTTAGAATTAATTAAAATATATGGTCATTTCAATAGATATAGAAAAAAGAGCAAATAAAACCGTAATGAGAAGAAAAAAAATAAACATTGGTATATATATCAATGACTCAATGAAATAGAAATAGAAAAACAATATAAAAAAATCAATTAATCCAAAAACTACTTTTTTGAGAATATCAATAATATTGATAAATATTACTAGGGGGCGGGTGAAGAAAATACAGATTACCAATATTAAGACTGAGGGATATAATAGGGCTAGAAACTCCATAATGTGGAAAGGATGATAAGAAAAGTATATGAACAGTTTTTTGTCAATTTGATACACTGGATAAAATAGACAAGTTCTTTGAAACACAATCTACCAGAGCTCACTTTAGAAGTAACAGGTAATCTTCATAACAACATATCTCCTAAAGAAAGTAACCTCATAGTTTACAAACTTCCCACATTAAAAAAAAACAAAAAAAACCTCTAGGCCCAGATAGTTTCACTAGTAAATTCTACCAATTATTTAGGAATAAATAATACTGACTCTGCACAAACGCATCCAGAATGTTGAATATAAGGAAATCTGATATTACAAACAAATACATTAGCAGGTAAGAAAACAAGAAACCTGTGAAATATTCACTTGGTATTTTAATGGGGATTACATTGAATCTTTAAATTGCTTTGGGTAGTATGGACATTTTAATGATGTTGAGTCTACCAATCCATGAACACGGTATATTCTTCCATTTGTGTATGTTTTCCTCTAGCTCTTTTTTCAATGTCCTATAGTTTTCCAAGTACAGCTCTTTTACCTCCTTAGTTAAGTTTATTCCTAGGTATCTTAATTTTTTTGGTGCATTAGTAAATGGGATTGTTTTCTTTCATTTCTCTTTCTGTGAGTTCATTATCTATACTAAAAAAAGCCTAGGTGGTGAAAAGCCTAGGTGGCGTCTCACCCTCACGTCATCACAAGGTGTCCACCCCCATGTTGTCACAAGATGGCCACCACAAGATAGCTGGCAAGGGAGGGCAGTTGTGGGTGATCAGGCCAGCAGGGGAGGGCAGTTGGGAGCAAACAGGCTGGCAGAGGAGGGCAGTTGGGTGCCATCAAGATTGTGAGAGGGATGTCTGACTGCCAGTTTAGGCCCGATCCCGAGGGGTCCCAGATTGGAGAGGGTGTAGGCTGGGCTGAGGAACACTGCCCTCCAGTGCATGAATTTCATGCACCGGGCTTTTAGTTGGTGTTTTAAAAAGCCATATATTTCTAAATGTTAATTTTGTATCCTGCTACATTGCCAAATTCATTTATTAAGTCTAGTAGTTTTTTGATGGAATTGTTAGGATTTTCTGTGTACAATATCATGTCATCTGCAAATAATGACAGTTTTACTTCTTTTCCAATTTTAATACCTTTTCTTTCTTATTATTATTAAAATACCAATGGCATATTTCACAGACTGAGAACAAACTCTCTAAAAATTCATAGGGAATAAAAAAAGACCCTAAATAGCCACAGCAATCCTAAGAAAGAAGAACAATCTGTGTCACTCTGGTTTTCCCCTCTCAGACTGGTCCACCCTAAGCCTCCAGAAATTTGTCAATTACAGTTTGATTTCCCTTCCTGGAACTGGTTCCTGCAGAGGTTTGTGCTCCTTGGTGTCTGCTCTGGTAAGTGGTGATTCTCTATATTCCTTTGTTGGTCTCTACAATTTTGGAGACAATTGTTTACCCTTGGCCTCACTTCTTTTATGAAGAACAAAGTTGGAGGGATCACAATACCAGATATCAAGCTACTGCCGGTACTGGCACAAGGACAAACATATAGACCAATGGCACAGAACAGAGAACCCAGAAATCAACCCAAGCCATTTTGCTCAATTAATATTTCACAAAGGAGGCAAGAGTATACAATGGAGTCAACACAGTCTCTTCAATAAATGGTGTTGGGAAAA
Organism: Myotis davidii; assembly: GCF_000327345.1. Taxonomy (NCBI): domain Eukaryota; kingdom Metazoa; phylum Chordata; class Mammalia; order Chiroptera; family Vespertilionidae; genus Myotis; species Myotis davidii. The sequence continues at coordinate 815,017 of NW_006299260.1, read as the reverse complement.
TTGGTCAGATACATACAAAATAATGAAACTAGACCACCAATTTACACCATACATAACAATAAACTCAAAGTGGAAAAAAGACTTAAATGTAAGGAGGGAAACCATGAAAATCTTAGAAGAATCCACAGGCAGTAAAATATCAGACACATGTAGTAGCAATATCTTTATTGATACAGCTCCTATGGCAATGGAAACTAAGAAGAAAATAAACAAATGGGACTACATCAAAATAAAAAGCTCTGCACAGCAAAAGAAACCGTCTGCAAAACAGCAAGAAAGCCCACTGCATGGGAGAATATGTTTGCCAATGTTATCTCTGAAAGGGTTTCATCTCCAACATTTAAAGGGAACTCATACGCCCTAACCAGTTTGGCTCAGTGGATAGAGTGTCAGCCTGTGGACTGAGGGTCCTGGGTTTGATTCTGGTCAAGGGCACATACCTCGGTTGCAGGCTCCTGTGCGGGAGGCAACCAATCCATGTGCTTCTCTCACATCGATATTTCTCTCTGTCTTTCCCTCTCTCTTTCACTCTCTCTAAAAATCAAGGAAAAAATATCC